>NC_068376.1:27632135-28234635 GCF_023724105.1 Carassius gibelio
AACCACCAACTTAGCAACACCCTGGCAATTGTGGTGGCAGATTTTACACAGACTAACTTTTTTTACATAAACAGTGTAGGGTCAGAGTGTCTTGTTAATGCGAAGGTCAACTGGGTGCTATTATGCTTGTTCACTTTTTCAACTTTATTCAGTCTGTAATGTTGCTGTTTGACCATAAAAAAGATCCGCAAAGTTACTTTTCAATAACTACTGCGAACAACTCATTTGGACTACAACGCATATTTTCTGGGGTTTGTGATGTCACAAATACAGACCAATAGGATGAGACCTGGTTGAGCTGCACTAGAGAAGGCAATGAGTGTTATCACTAAGCTGGAGATACACTAGCTTTCCCAAGACAGACAAACTTAGTGGTTACAGTCATTTGAGTTTAATATCACACTCATATTGAGGTGATTTTGTTTTTATTTTTAGTATTTACACTGAAGTCCACAGCCGGCTATGGTAAGGGACATGACATTTCCAGACAGTTGCCGAGTGGAGCCAATCACAACACACACTGGCCCAGCTAACCAATGACAACACACACTGGCCCAGCTAACCAATGACAACACACACTGGCCCAGCTAACCAATGACAACACACACTGGCCCAGCTAACCAATGACAACACACACTGGCCCAGCTAACCAATGACAACACACACTGGCCCAGCTAACCAATGACAACACACACTGGCCCAGCTAACCAATGACAACACATACTGACCCAGCTAACCAATGACAACACACACTGACCCAGCTAACCAATCACAACACACACTGGCCCAGCTAACCAATGACAACACACACTGACCCAGCTAACCAATCACAACACACACTGGCCCAGCTAACCAATCACAACACACACTGACCCAGCTAACCAATCAAAACACACACTGGCCCAGCTAACCAATCACAGCACATTTCAGAAGGTGGGCCTTCATTTGATACAGGAACTATTCAAGCCGTTCATGCCAGACTTGGGAGAGAGGTGTTGTAATATAAAATATGTGAAAAATATTGTTTTTCGAACAACCTAGTATGAGAGCCTGCTCTAGTACACCCCCAAAACAAAATCAAGACTTTGTAAAAGAGCTTAATAGGACCCCTTTAATATCTTTTACATATCTACAAGAATCCATAAGGACTGTGTGCTTTGTCTGTAATGTTAATATTCTGCTATGCAGATTGAAGTTGTGGATGGTCCTGATGACACTGGAGAGATGTTCACCCGTCCTGGAAAACTCTCAGATTACTTCCCCAAACCCTATGCAAACCCCGAGGCCGCCCGTGCTGCTAACAACGGTGCTCTGCCCCCTGACCTCAGCTATATTGTCAGTGCCAGGTAATTCATTCATTTTGGTCAGGTGCTAAAGTAGGCCATAAAGCAGCCATATCACCCTGCAGCCCAGACTGGTTGCCCACTGAAGCTAAGCAGGTTTGAGCCTGGTCAGTTCCTGATTGGGAGACCTCCTGGGAAAACTAGGTAGCTGCTGGAAGAGGTGCTAGTGAGGCCAGCAGGGGGTGCTCACCCTGTGGTCTGTGTGGGTCCTAACACCCCAGTGTAGTGATGGGGACACTATACTGTCAGAAAGCACCGTCCTTCGGATGAGACATTAAACCGAGGTCCTGACTCTCTGTGGTCATTAAAAATCCCAGGATGTCTTTCGAAAAGAGTAGAGGTGTGACTTCGGCCTCCGGGCCAGATTCACCCATTGTCCTCTGACCATCATGTCTTCGTAACAGTCCCCATATCTACTGATTGGCTTCATCACTGTCTCCTCTCCACCAGTAAGTGGGTGTGTGGTGGGCGTTCTGGTGCACTGTGGCTGCTGGGACATCGTCCTGGTGGATGCTGCACACTGGTGGTGGATGAGGAGACTCCCCCTGACAATGCAGATTGCTTTGAGTACTTAGAACAGTAGAAAAGCACTATATAAATGTAATGAATTATTATTATTATTATAAAGTCATTATTTTACTCTTAAAAAGAAAAAGCCGCTTTTGTGGTTCTACTGCAAGCAATTAATATATATATATATATATCTTATAATTGGGATAGATTAATGTCAATATTATCATTATCACACTTTTGTTTTTTGTCAGACATGATCTTATAGTTATAAACTCTCTTTGTCTCTCTCGCTCAGGCACGGAGGTGAAGATTACGTGTTCTCTCTTCTGACGGGTTACTGTGATCCTCCAGCTGGTGTGTCTGTGAGGGAGGGCCTGTATTACAACCCTTATTTCCCTGGCCAGGCTATTGGTATGGCACCTCCCATCTACAATGAAGTGCTCGAGTATGATGATGGTGAGTTTGGTGATTAAAACCCATTTCAGTTAATTTCTTTCTTTTTTTTCTAAATATTGTGCATTCATTTTGAATGTGTTTAGTTCATTTTGGTGGAATGAAGGAAATATAATAATAAGATTAGTCAGCCCAACAGTGGCACTCTCATTAATGGTGTAGTTTACTCATGGGTTATACTTTCTGAGCTTTGACTATAATTAAATTCTGCCATATAAAGACTCTAAATCATCCCTCGTGAGTTGAGCTGAATATAAATTAGCCATTTAGAAAGTTAAGTGGCTGAATACAAATGAGAGCGTCTACTGGATTAAATGCATTTATGAGGTATTACAACTAATGGACATGGAATATCATATTAAGTACTATATGCATAGGTCAGAGTTTATTAATAACTCTCTTCTCCTGCATAGGAACCCCTGCCACCATGAGCCAGGTTGCTAAAGATGTCTGTACCTTCCTGAGGTGGGCAGCTGAGCCTGAACATGACCAACGTAAACGTATGGGACTGAAGGTATGTATTTTCCTTTTTCTATCCCTACTAGTCATATTTTTCAGATGTTGGTGGAAAATTTGATTCATGTATTGCCCTTTAGGGAAGTTCAATACTAAATGCCCACAACAGAAGAGCAAAACATGCATGAAGAGATGGTGCATCTCTACATTTGTCCTTATTAAGGCACCATCACTTAAAAATAGTGCTTATTGTTTTTCTCTGATTCTCTGCAGATTTTGATGGGCGCCTCCATACTTGTTCCCCTGGTCTACTACCTTAAGAGGCACAGGTGGTCTGTGATGAAGAGCAGAAAGATCGCCTACAGGCCTCCCAAATAAAGCCAAACTGCTGCCTTAACCAGGCCTCGACACAAAGTGAAAACTTGATTCACGATTGTACGATCTTTTTCAGAATGCACAATGCTTCAAGATAAGGTTGCTATCATCAATAAACGCTGGGCATTGTATCAGATAGGTGTCCTTGCTCCTAAATGACTTGGGGAGTGGGACCTGAGACAACCTTTGTGATGTTTTACTGTAAAATAAATATTATCTCAATTAATTATTTGTGGTTGTTTGTAAGTTGTGTGCTCAGGGGCGAAAAATCAAAAATACATTTGCAACCACCTTGTGCGTTGTGAGATCTGTCCTTGCAGTAGGCTCTCTACACTTTGTTGTGTAAATATTTAATAAAAACAGTATATCCTAATGACCTCTTATAACCAATCTGGCAGTTTGTGATCTGATTCTTTCAGTTTTTTTTTATTGTTTTTTTTTTATCCAAAGCAACCTAAAAATTAGGAAATACTAAGGCCAATCATCAAAAATGACAGTATTATCAGATGTAAAGCAATATTTAACATCCCAGCTTTGGACCTTATTAAGTACAGATGTGGGTAGTTTAGATGTGTATAAAAAGTTGTGAAATCAACTGCCTTTCTAAAAGCAGTTTTCTGGGATTTCCTGAAGGTTTTTATGCATCATAGATGAACATTGTTTATTTTCTGCTAATACCTTTAAGGGTCAGTCAATAAGTAATTTTGGGCAAATATTAATAATATTACAACAAAATTAAATCTGATTACACTTAAAAAATTATAATAAACACCACAAAATGTACATTTGATCTCAACATATATGCATTTAATTAAAGCCAAATTTCGAGCATTTTTTGTTTATCTATAATTACATGGGTGTGTAAAAGTTGATATAAAAATAGTATGTTAAAGAGGTCCTAAAATCAGGTATAAAACATATATTTTATAAAAGTAATGTTTTTGTAATTATAAGGAATTATGATATAAAATAGAAATTCCCTCTAGAAATCTACCGCTAGAGGGTGGAAACCCAGCAGGGACACTCTACTGCTCTGGGACGCTCCAGCTACGCGGTGGAATCTGATTGGCTGAGAGGATTCCATCACTTCCTTGGTGTACCGGAAATGGGTCACTGGAACTCGAAGTGACGGCTAGCGTTACCGCCGTACGAGAGGGAGAATGGATGCGTTAAATAAACTTAAACAGTTTGACGCTTATCCGAAAACTCTAGAGGACTTTAGGATCAAAACATGTGGAGGAGCCACGGGTGAGTGATACATATCCACCGAGAGCCGCAGAAGTGCTGAGCGCCATTCATACACACAGACTCGTGGGGAGAAAGCAGTGCTGAACAAGCTGATTAACATAAAGTCTTCAAATATTCACATATAATTATGAAATGACACAAAAATGAACATAGTGTGAATGGAAATTGTGACTGGGACGCATAAATCCAGAGCTGTATGATATAAAGAGTCATAATTGTAATAACATGTCGCTCAGTCTTTAAGAAGTTGTTTCTAATTCACATGTTCTTCGTTCACTTTGTAGTGACCATCATCAGTGGACTTATTATGCTGATTCTGTTCTTCTCAGAACTGCAGTATTATCTCACTAAAGAGGTGAGTGAATGACTTCACACCACCTTGTTGTGCATAATATATATATATATATATATATATATATATATATATATATATATATATATATATATATATATATATGCATGTATGTATGTATATAAAACTCAATTTCATGACATCTGTGAGGCTGTAGTGACTGTCTATGTAGATTTTATTTTCTTAATAATAGTACTATTGTGCGTTTTTAGAGCTGTTCATAAAAGTTTGATGGAATATGTTTGATTTCTGGCTTTGATGTCATCTCTCAGGTCCATCCTGAACTATTTGTAGACACTTCCAGAGGAGACAAACTAAGAATCAACATTGATGTTATATTTCCACACATGCCTTGTGCCTGTAAGTAAACACATTGCTACGATTTATGTTTTGCATTACCTGTAGATAAAAATTACTGCCGTGTTGTTCCTAATACACTATAAAACCATAAAAGCAAATCAAAGAAAGTAGAAAATGATCCTTTGAACTGTGCTTGATTAAGAAGTTGTAAAATGAAAGAAGGCACTATACTGTGAAATGATTGATTCCGAAGGACCTGAAAGTGTCAAGCACATATCCATGTCATAAATCTGACACTTTATTACCTAACTGAAAATGGTCAAATCCTGGTATTTGCTCCAGCTGTTTGAAGTTATTTTCTCTGGCTGTGCTGGTTGTTGAATTGTTTAAACGTTTGTGATTTTGTTTTCTTAGATCTGAGTATAGATGCCATGGATGTAGCAGGGGAACAGCAGCTAGACGTGGAGCATAACTTGTTTAAACAGAGGCTCGACAAAGATGGCCAGCCAGTCACAGCAGAGGCTGAAAAACACGGTCAGTATCCTCATAGTAAGTGATGCTCTTGTTTTCTGATGTACTACTGAAAAACATACAGTACATCGTTACTGAAAGATGCCAATTAAATGATTCCACATGAAACTTTAAATGTATTAATGCAATCTTCAAGCTATATTTAAATCTTTTCACTAAATAAAGGAATAGTTCATTTATAAATGAAAGTAAAAAAAAAAAAAAAAAAAACATTTTATTTTAAATTTTACTTTTATGGGGCTTGGATTTTGCCCTTTGTGATTTTTTTTAAAACAAAATAATTAAATTCAATATCTAAAATAAAATCTAAATAATGAAAACTTTAAACCAAAATGTGCAATTAATATACAGATCAAAGATTTTTGGAATATATGCTTTGATTTGACTTGTCTTTTCTGTTTTCTGTGCAGATATGGGGAAGGAGGAGGAAGAGGTGTTTGACACCAGTAAGCTGGATCCTGACCGCTGTGAGAGCTGTTATGGAGCTGAGACGGAGGATTTAAAGTGAGTTTTCCACCGCCACAAACAGAGCAGAACAGGTTTTCTGATGGGAAGGTGCTGGTAGAACCGGTCTGTCTGCTTGCTTGAAACCAGTTCTGAAAGTTATTTTAAAGATCCGGTAAATCGACAGGTGCTTACATAGTCAGAATTTCTCAAATTCATAACCACCTGGCTGAATGAAAGTGGAAGACATTAATTAGAAGTTTAAAAGACCTCCAGGGCCTCTGGATTCACACTTTGTTCAAATTGTCAGTTAACCAATAAAATGTACGTACACGTTTGCATTGTAAACTTCAATGTTTCCTGTAAAAAAGGAATGTATTTAAGACATTTTAATGCAAAGTGTAAATGGCAATCCATTATTCTCTTATTGTGTATATACAATCAGTATTAACACATTTTTGAAATGGTTTTTAATTTTAATTAGTTTAATAATTTTGTTATTTCTATTAAGGTTTATATTTATTCCATTTAGTTCATTTAAGTTTTTTATTTATATTTCATATTATTTCAGTTTTATTTGAAGTAACAATTTAAAAAAAAATACTTTTAGTTGACAGTAATAAAAACTGCTTTTGATCAGTGCCTGATGTTAATATTAGGTGCATGTAGGGCCAGTTTTAGACGTGATTTAATACACCAACTGGTTGTTCTGCAGGTGTTGCAATAACTGTGATGATGTGCGGGAGGCGTACCGGAGGCGTGGCTGGGCGTTTAAGAACCCTGACACCATTGAGCAGTGTAAGAGAGAGGGCTTCAGCCAGAAGATGCAGGAACAGAAGAATGAAGGATGTCAAGTCTATGGCTTTCTGGAAGTCAATAAGGTAACATGCAGCCCCGTGATCTGATTTCTGATTCAGTGTGTTTATTTGGTTCAAGTACATTCTATAGATCATATAGACACATCATTTCCTATATCTTTCTCCAGGTGGCAGGAAATTTCCATTTTGCCCCTGGAAAGAGCTTCCAGCAGTCTCATGTACATGGTAAAGACTCTGATTTAGTTGTTAAGTATAAATCTAACCCAAATCAAAGCTCTTAGGTCTGATGCAGAGGCATGTTTATTAGTTTTAGCCCATTAAATTATCAAGGACTTGACCTTTTGTGTTATGTTACAAATTTGGATTATTATTAATGTTATCATCAAATTTAAACTGCTTTTACATCAAGCCCATGTGCCAGTATGTGTCAGACCTGAACGTTTGATTTGTCTGCATGTAGCCTTTCATTTCTTAGTATGCAAAGAAGTGCATATTGAGCCATTCAGTGCTGTACAAATGTCTTGAGATCTGAATTTGTATTTATGTAGAGAAATACACAATGCACGTCTTTCATATTTGCTTTTTTCTGCCTGCTTTCTCAAAACTGTTCATCAGTCCGTGCACCTGAGAATCTGCAATCTCAAAGTCAGTTTTTATATTGACCAGTTGCTTTGTTTCTGGACTGATGAACAGGTTTGTTTTGTTTTGTTTATCCTGTCGGTGTGCATGCAAGTGTGCCTTTAAAATCGTATGAATTCTTCTACACATTCATTACCTTGTGTTGACCATCGATGCTGTAAATCAAAGCTTTGAATGATTGAAATTATTTTTGGGAAGTCTGGGTTTTTAACTTTGGGATAAAAAGGTTTCTACGCTTTCCCCTCCACAAAGCTCACAATCTTTCTAAGTAACAAGGTACAGAACTAACACCAGTTATCCTCGGTCCTGCATAGGCTATTTTTCCAATGGCTGAAGTGCACTTACAGTACTCATTAATACACTTTTACAGACCTTGGATTCAAGTGACAATCAATATTTCAATAGCCCTTCAGAAGAAGAAAATAATTAAGAGAGATGATAATTTGGCGATTACAGTTTTGCTCTAGCATTGGAATGAGCTTAAAGGGCCAGTGGATGTCACAAATTCCTCTTCTGAAAACATGGTTTCCAAAAACAAAACCCATTTAGTGACTATTTTCTCTTCTTTCTGCAGTGCATGCTGTGGAAAGTAAGTTGATCTTTTATATTTTAATAAATCTTTATGCAAGACAAGTTAGAATTTACCTTGTTACTACATCAGTAATTCTGCTTTTCTCTGCACATAATTTGAGATTTAGATTTTAACAATTAGTCAGTTTGTGATTTGACACTTCAGTGGCTTTAAAGCGTTAATTTGTCATGATTCTCATCAGCGAGTGCATCTGTGACCACTTAACATACTACGCTCTGCCTTTGTTTGAAATATGTTCAGATTTACATGCTAATTAAATTCCTTTAAGATGCATTTACAAATTGTGCATCTTTAAAAACATTAATTCACTTTTTTTCCTTTGATTTCTTTATTTTCAGTTCATGATCTGCAGAGCTTTGGACTAGACAATGTGAGTTGCCTCTCCTCTTTTCAATTAGATTAATATGCCATCTCCCACAGTTATTAGGTCTAACAGAATTTGTTTGGTGTGACCGTAGATCAACATGACACACTTCATCAAACATCTTTCATTCGGCAAAGACTACCCTGGAATTATCAATCCTTTAGATGGTACTAATGTAGCAGCACCTCAAGGTAAGTGCATGTCATTTCTTTAAAGTAAAAATCAGCATGAATGCCAGATAACATGATTTCCAGAATCTAAAGAGCCCCTCTATACCTTCTCTGTGGTCATTTCATTGTCAGCCCTCCACAGAAAGCTCACTGCTAAAGGTCAATCCTACAGTTATCCTCAAAGTGTCAGAATCTAGCAACCATCAACAATTAGATCTTAGACCGAGGCCAAGATTTGATTCTTTTTAATCCGTCTTTATTGACACCTGTGTCCTTGAATGTGGGTATGATAACAAATGGATGAATCTAAAAATGCTTCAAAGTTCTATAATTGTAGAAGTGGCATTAGTGTGATCTCAGCAGCGGATGCCCATCCCGATGGACATGAAGGTTCCAAACGTGCCCCCGCTTTGCATCATCATCTTCCCAACTCCGCCCATCAACTCCCGACCCCTCATGCCGATCCTGGATGAAACATAATTGTATCGGTTAAAAAAGTACCACTAAATATATCATAAATAATCCTAAAAGTGAGAGCGGTTGTTCACACCTGAGACAGGAGAAGGTTCCGAACATGGCACCTGCAGCCATGCCCACGGTAAAACCCATCATGAAGCCCATCTTGACTCGATCAAAGCAGCTGGGCTGTGTCTGTCCATACGGTCCTACGGTCACCGGCATCTGGAAAGAGGAAAATATTTTGTCTTAGCTTGTCTTTTATCGTTTTAGTAGCATGCAAATGTAAATACTTAACATATGTTACACACACATTATATATATATATATATATATATATATATATATATATATATATATATATATATACACACACACACACACACATTTCTTTAATTGAAAGCTTACAATTTTTGTTCAGCATAGGCTCGTGTCGAAACAATAAAAACGTTGCTAGTAACTATGTTGTCTAACGTTAGGTAGCTCACTAGGTTTTTACTGATAAACCACATACATGCGTGTTAGATAAGGGAATGCATTTATATAAGCAACTGAACTGACATTGGTTTATTTAGGAGGTTTACATAAATATTGCGGTTAAGCTAAAACAAATAGGAGCAAATGCACGTGAGTCCTAATTTAGTTAAATGTCCCCAAGGTCTTTGGCTTCGCGGAGCACTGTAATGTTCGCAACGCTAAAAGTTTGGGGGGGAAAATATGAAGACAGTACGCTTACCTTGTTTAAATGGCAATATAAGGTCTTCGATTAGTTCGTTTTTTTTAGAAATTGTGCAATGTTTGCTATAGGACTGCTTCACACGGACGCCATTACTTGAGAGGAAGTGGGTGGTGGTGGTAAAAGAACAAACGGAGATTTTAAGATTCTGACGCGCTGCAGCGCCGTCTAGCGGTAGAACCAATCACGTGTTTAAACCGGAGATTCGCGCGCCCCCTAATGATGGATGATGGATTTGTATTTATATAATCTCTTACACAAAAGGCAATTTTTTGGATCTATTCCCTTTCATAATATAAAGATTAGAAAAAAATATATAAACACATGGCATTGATATTTAAAAAACAGAAACCTTGTTATACCAGCATATAGTTTTTGTTGCTAGTGCATCAGGAGTTTAAGGTATTAGAAATAAAAGTTCAGCTGACATAAAATGTTGAGATTCTGTATGTAAGATTGACTTCTGCACTCTTTTTGCTCTTTACAGCATCAATGATGTACCAGTATTTTGTGAAAATTGTGCCAACGATATACGTTAAAGGAGATGGAGAGGTAAGAGAGCTGAGCTATGAGAAAAATAAGGGGGTTAAAAACAGAACACACAAAAATTGTTAATCAGTGTTAAAAGGCTAACTATGACAATATATAAATAAGGTTTTACAGCACTGATAATAACTGACGTAGTAACAACTGTATAGCTACAAATTTTGGTTGTCATGGTAATCTTTTAACTCTTTAGGATGCTTCACTTATTTTCTTTGATTTGTTTATATGTGTTGATAAAGCGAAGGTTAATAGAAAGCATGCTTTTGTCCTTTACTTTAGGTTGTTAAAACAAACCAGTTTTCAGTAACGAGACATGAGAAAGTAGCCAACGGGCTGATTGGAGATCAGGGTTTACCTGGTGTGTTTGTTCTTTATGAACTGTCTCCCATGATGGTCAAATTCACAGAGAAGCAAAGGTATGTCTCAGTAAATGAACTGTTTTAGTTGTTAACCTTTCATTTAATCACATAACATACACTCAGTTCACTTTGATTGAAAGAAACAGATTAATTTCATGTGAGTTGAATGATTTAGATCTATTTTTTTCATGTGTTTCTACAGGTCTTTCACTCATTTCCTAACAGGAGTCTGTGCTATTATAGGAGGTGTTTTTACAGGTCAGATTTCATTTGGTGTTTTGTGCTTAAGCGGTTTCCACAGAAATCCACCGTGTGTGCAGAAGGACAGCATGTAGGCTGTAAACCGCCATTTTGAACATTTATATGCTCAGAACTGTCCCTGTGCACATCATGTTCATGAGAAGTGTGTAAAATCCAGAAAACTGTTTCCAGTTCAGCAGCAAAGAGCAACTGTAACATTCAGAAAGGCACAGTCACAAGTTTCCACATGCTTCACTCAATTCGTTTCTCATGATCTTAAAAACCTTTTGATCTGCAGACTTAAGTTTAAATGCCAAAGATTAGTCTTTTAGACCCAAAGCATGAAGGAAAATCAGTCAACAAGTGTCCAGCATGCATGTGAACACCTTCCATTCTTTTTAAAAACATCATGAGGTTATTTGAGAGAAGCATGGTGTGTGTGCACTTCACAAAAAGAAAACCACATTTCATTGTTTTGATGGCTTTACTGAGTACATAATGTGAATGCAACATGCAAACCTTGGTCTACCTCTCCAGATGTACCTGTAGATGTGCACACTTATTCCTCATCTCTCCTGTTCCTGCAGTTGCTGGACTCATCGATTCTTTGATATACCACTCCGCAAGAGCCATACAGAAGAAGATCGAGCTGGGTAAAGCATCCTAGCACCACAGGGACACTGGGTGCATGACTGTGTCTGGAAATTTCTGTGTTTTTAAAGGGAAGATGCCACAATGAAAGCCCTGGACTGTTTCCTGTTGTGGCCACAGAGCAGTATCCGTTGACACGGGCCCCTCGCAATCAAGCACAGGAACCGCACAAGGACCTGTGACTAAGACACTGGCCGACTACGAACGCTCGCATTAGGGGCACGCCGATGCAACAATTGATTACCCCCTACCAAAAAAAAAAGTTTATTTCTGAGATTTTGGCCTTCATCAATGGTTTATTTAAATATTGTATTCTTACCTGATCACAAAAGCAGTGTTTTCCTGCCTGTCATACACTGTCAGTGTTTGGCAGACTAATAAACCAGCAGTTTTAACAGTCGTTTGAATGAGTTTGGGTTCCCTAGAGAAGAGTCTGAAGCAGCAGCCTTTGTCAAACTGGAAAAGACACAAGCGATCTCAACAGGAAAACACAAACTAGATACTGAAACACAGAGACTGCAGTCTGTACAAATGTTGTTTGTTTTTTCGTATTGCACCTTTAACTCTAAATTCAGGGGCTGGGGTGTGTGTGTTTTGCAAGTGTGTGTGTGTGTGTGTTTGCAGATGGGTGTATGAGAGTGTTTTCGTCATGTGTTGTTGGCGGTTTGTTTTGTGTATGGGAAAAAAATTATTTATATTTTGATTGTTCAAAGCAGTTTTTAAAATGAGAAATAAATGTAACACTGAAATTCAGTGTGTGTTTTCTTGTAACTCTTGAATTGGATCCTAAATTCGGATCTCGAAAACAGAGGCAATGCACAGCAGCGACGCTATCCATCAAGATTATTAGAAATCTTGCCTGATTTTATAAATCTGATCTTAAGTGCTTAGTTTTTATTGAAAAATGTTAAATTGTGCTCTTTATTTCCGAGACTTTCATTTTGTAAGTCTATGCGTAATTATAGTGTATTAAATCACCAAAATATGCAGTACTGTATCCCACAATGCAATGCTCTGGGCTTGATTTATAATGAATTAAAATCAATATGAACCACGATTTTGATAATCTCCTTTGCACATTCTGAATTGCCGAGAAATAGTGACAAAGTTGGGCTTAAAATGCAAAATAACTTTTTTTCTTCTTGATGATTCATTATTAAATTACACAAGCAACGTTACTGGGTCATATGACAAGAAGTTACATACTGTTGTTTGAATTTTTCTTGAATTTTTTTTCAAACAAAATGTGAATTATGTAGTGTGTTCGACTCGTTATTAGTTAGTAATACACTAATATGAGTGAGAACACAGCCAATTCCTGAGAATGAACTTGTTCTGAATTAAAGGCCTGTAAGTAGGCAGACCTTTTGCTGTGTATTAAATATTTCATGTGACTGATCCACTGACAATTTTCCAAAATGATCTCCTCGGAACAAAGACCTGACTGTGAAAGAAAACCTTTTCCTGCATCTGAGGGCAGGTCATTTTGGCCACTAGGTGGAGCTCTTGTATTCTTGTAAATGCACAGACCCTCAAAAAACGACTAATCGTTTTTCTTCTTTTTTTTATTTTTTTATTTTTTATTTTGTAAGATAAAATGGGGAACACGTTTATAGTGAGCTGTCATGAGTAATTTCCAGGAAGTGTGTCACAACTGCTTTTGTGCTGAAACATAACTATTCAAGAAACCGATTTTAGCTCGTTTAATTGGTGAAGCGGTGTTATGAGAAGTCCATACTAAACCCTTGGAGACTTTTCTCTAATTTATTCCACGTGGAAATGTTTCCAGACGTTATTTTCCCGACTCAATGACTGAACTTGAGTCATACTAGTCTGCTTACTGCTTAACACTTTAGTAAGACTGTGTGAAACAGTATGCATTATGTGAATGATTTTCTAACAGTTGTATGCTATATTGTCACGTGACTATGAGTTTGCACGCTTTATTTAGCAAGTGGCATCAAGTTACTTTCCTATTGAATTAAGATGCTGAAAATCACATCTAATATATGACTCCCAGTTTATTTATCATGCAGTGAATTAAACACAGTGCAGTATGTGTAGCTACTGATTTTAGTATGCTGATTTTAGCATCTCTTACTAAAATTATTATTTAACAGAAAAGCAAAGAGGGTTTTATAGTGACATGTTTTTACCTAGATTATCATTTTCAGTGAATTAATATGCAGTCCAACCAGAGCGGGTTGTGTATACTTTATTGCATTTCTATGGACTCTGTTCCATGCATACAGAAAGCTATGAAAAGTTTACATGGGTGTATTATAGCCTACATTGCAGAAATAGTAACAGTATGTTAGTATGAAACAGTTAGTACAGTTGCACAAATTTGATTGTTCAGAATAACAGAATTCTGCGCTTATGTGTGTTATTGTTTAGCTGCCAGACTATCTGTGGGAGAGTTTTTCCGCATATTAAGAAATAGGGAAGATCAGAACACTTTGTGCAACATGGGAAAGGCTTGACAGTTTGCAAACTCTGCAAAACCAAGACAAACTCTAATATTAGATGTTCTGTGCAACAATATAATTCACTGTCTGATGAGTCTGATATCTGGACCGTTGTGAAACATGGGAGGGCAGGAAAAAAGAGGAACAGATGATAGAAAGAACAAAAGGACCCTGTTGAGGATTTAGATTTTGGAGGATTAGGATTTCAAATGTCTATTGTTATTAAAATGGTTCGACCCTTTTATTCTGAAGATGTGATATTGATTTCCAATATACTTGTTTTTTTACATCAGACTTGGACTCTTAATAGTACACTTAAACCGTTATGCTTTTTAAAGAACATACCCTGGTTTTATTTTACACCAAATATACTATTTATATTTTTCATTATTATTTACATTTTGTATTTAGAAAAAGAAATCCACAGTTTTATTTTATTTTTGCATGCAAAGTTTCCTATGGTTGTTTTAATATATATATATTATTTGCTAGTTACCATTTGCTTTGAAAAATGTATGTGCATGTTGAGCAAAAGCATTGGGAAAAGCTACATGGGTCCTAATCCCTATGAATAATGAATTAATCAGGCGGACAGAGATAGCAATAATTGCTGAGTGTGCACTAAATCCTGGCCATATGTCAATCCATGACACAAACTCAGCATACCATCACCATCAATAACGATGGAGCAGAAGGAAAAATCAAACTGCATTTAGAGCGTTGCAGGACTTTTTGCTTTGCTGTATTCTGCAGCTAATCTCTCCCATATTATTCAGCCAAGCTTTGACATGCAGATCATTACAGACTGATACAAAGAGAGAAACTTCACAGTTTATGCAGCCATGGCTTATGCTAATGCCTGATGCTCAATGTGTAGCTCATTGATCGCTCATGTAGCCTACCTCCCGGGGTGTTGAGGAGACATCTAGTCTTTACATAGAGGACTAGAAGAGACAACAGGCCAGAGATTAGTTATGCGCATAGGACAGAAGTTAGTGAGCAGTTACTCCTGACGAGTCTTAGCATGCCTCGGCTGCTGGGACATCTGTTACTACAGCTCCATCATTCACTGTCAAACACACACCCTTTCAAATGCCCATCCATCTTTTTTTGAGCAATATCGATTACAACCCAACTGAATATTGTCTGTTGAGTTGATAAGTGGGGATCATGAAACCTACATTCTGAAATTACAAAACAAATAAGAGTCTTTGTGATCCCCCAACTGTAAAGTCTAAAAGTTACTGATGAGGATGAATTGCTTCCGCCATAGAATAAAAAATAAAAAGGCAATTGTGACTTTTTTTATTCAGACTTTCTTCTCAGGATTTTGTGCATTTCTGAAACAAGGAAGTCAGAATTGCAAGAAATAAATGTGAGATACAAAACTCATAATTGTGAGGAGGAAAAGTCAAAATTGTTTTGAAGTCACAAGTACCTTAAATTTTTATTTTGCGGTGGATACTAGCTTCCATAATTTTGCATTCTTTCCTAATTTAATAGAGATTTTTATTGTGTATTATATTATTAGCATAACAGCTTGAGTGAAAATTCAGATTTTTTTTTTTTTTTTTTTTACTATATTTTACGTTTTAGCAAGACACCACAGGTGAGTAGGGTACAGATCCCACCAAACTTATCTAGGTGTTTAATCCCAGAGTATTAAATATGCACCAATTTGCATACATTTCTAGTGCAATGGATAAAGTCAGTTTCATTGTATTTTATTTATTTATGCACTGTGAGATACACAAGGTTTTCTACATAGATAAAGTGCAGCAAATAAATAAAGTATAATAAAGTAGACATTTAAATGTGTATTTTGGATGTTTTCTTTCCAGTAGTCTGAGAAAAGCTAAATAGTCTAAAATATTAAAAATGTCCAATGCATGAAAAACTGTTGTGACTGACAGCAACATCTTGAAGAACATCTTGTGCTTTGTTGGAAGCAAGAGCATCTGACCATCTGTACAAAGAGTCGCATTATCAATGTCAAATTAGCATTTTTGATTAGTGACCTTGAAACAGTGCAGAAATTATTTATTATTCAAAAATGATGTGATGTCAAACATATGGCATAGCTAGCTTTAGAGCATGGGTATGGGAAGGGCATGATGATAGCCATGCTAAATTTAGTTCTTTTTCCAAGGAACAGTTAAAAGGTATCCTGCATGTGAATGTGACTGTAAGTTGCTTTGAATATGTGTGCCTATATAATATATGTCATGTCCTACAGCAAGTTAAATGAAGGAATAGAGGACACCAGTCCTATAGGCCTCACTCATTAGTCAGCATGTTATAATCTAGGGAAGAAGTGAGACAGTTATGTAAGTCACAGAGGGAGCTGAACATGAGAAGAGCTTGTGAACACTGCTAGACATTATGACGCAATCCAATTAATGTCAATTATGGATTTTTTTTTTTTTTTTTACCAGATTGTAATTTGGTGTTATGTACAGGTATATTGTAATTTTAATCATTTACATTTTTGAGTAAGTCATGCAAACTTTCAGTATGAATGTTAATGTGTCAGGTTCGTTAAAAAAGAATGTCTGTAAGACTATATTGTTTAGGAAAAAAATTAAGGAATGATTTGAAGGGAACGCAAATGGTCAGCATGTACTGAAATATAAACATTTTCTCTCAAATTTATCAAAATGAAGTAAGCTTTGTATCTCAAGAAAGTGTTTTAAAGGGCAGCTTGGACTACTATAAATATCATTGTGTTCCACAAAATGATGACAGAAATGTGAACTGTTCCTTTCCATTTCTTTCCATTGAATGTAGCATGAGCAGTCTTGTGATTTTAAGAATCAGGTATTTGGAACAACACCAAGTTTACCATAGAGACAGCGGACAGTGAGACATTGTTCTTGAGAAGTCGCTTCGGATGCCTACGATGAATGGAGGTTGACTGGCATGTGTGGCGTCAGGTTGCGGGTCAGTTGTGGTCACCAACTGCTATAGGGGCATGTGTGCCAACTCTTTGCCCTACATGGCCAGGAGGAACGGATGTGCTTTGCAATGTTCTGCTGATACAGGACCTCTCTGGCATCTGCTGTGGCTTCGCAGTGTCGGTTGTACTCTGTGGTACTCTTTCTGAGTATAGTCTAAATTTGGAGGTACTATGGTGATGCCCTCTCTCATTCTCCCTCTCTCATTTCACTCTGCTTTAAATCGAATTCCCTCCCGCTGCATATTTCCTCTTGCTGCACCACTTTCCTCCACACAGTCTAGCTTTATGTCCCAAGTTCCTAGAAAACATACTGGTGTTAAGTTCAAGGAAGAGACTGAAAAACAGATCATCCCCTGTACGTTCCCCTCACGTGGGAGCCATGTGAGGCTCGGTTTTACTGCTTTGCTGGTCCTTTTGGTCACGATAGGACATCTGTACTGTTTGATATCTTTAATGACAAATGGTCAGGTTCTGTGGATAAACCTTGAAAGAATGTTATAATTGTCAGGGAATTAATGTGGGAATGGCTCCAGCCGGGGTGACCTTGGTTTGGACTGTCGGATTGGGACATAGTTTCAGGGCTTGCATTAGTACACTGTCAGATGGGGAGACTCGCTGCTAACAAAACAGATGTTTCTTATGGTGATGTGTGTGTGTGTGTGTGTGCATCTGTTTCGCATTCAAAACTGAGCTCCTTCTGTTCTTCTGATCGTCTTCTTACTGGATGGATGTGAGTGTGTGACATTTTGCATTCTAATTGTTTGCACAAGAAACCGCTCCTGCTGACGCTCATGTGTTTCCAAACAAATCAATGATTGATTGTGAGATCTGATTTATTTCTGTCAGATTCTGTGTTTATTTCATCTCTATTTTCCACATCATATTTGGCTGGGTGTGATGACTTGTGGTTGCTAAGACAATATTGTTCATATTTAGGGTAAATGATTTGATATATAAAACTTTGGTACGCAACTATTTTTCTACATGGTCAGGCTTTTAAATGTGCAATTTTGTGTTGTGGTCAATAAAATGGAAGAAAATAAATGATGTAACAAAAATGTTTATACTTTTTTAATAAGATCAATATTTTAACTATATTTGTAGTTATCCGCCTATATTATGGCTACACAACTAGCCATAATATCCAATTTGATTTTCCAAAAGCAATTTTCAAAATTGATAAATATATATATATATATATATTATTTTAAATTAATGTATATATTCACACACATTACCAGTCAAAACTTTTTAAACAGTATTTTTAATGTTTTTTTTTTTTTTTTTTTTTTTAAGAATTCTCTCCTGCACCAAGCCTGCATTTATTTTATCTAAAATACAAATATTTTTATTATTTAAAATAACAAATATTATAATATATTTGTAAATGTGATTTCAAATCTGATTTTTCAGCATCATTATTCCAGTCTTCAGTCACAAGATCCTTCGGAAATAATTCTAATATTCTAATTTGCTGCTCAAAAAAAATAAAATAAATAATAATAATAATAAATAATAAACATTTAATCAAATGCAGGCTTGGTGAGCTGATGAGACTTCTTTGTAAAAAAAACATTAAAAAATCTTACTGTTCAAATACTTTATGTATAATCTAATATTTTCAGAGTTTTCTTTTTTAATTTATTTTAAAAGCAACACTGTTACTTTAAAACAGCAAATTCACACTGATTTGTAGTTTTGCCTATACCTGTTCACTTTACATAACATCATTTTGAGTACAAAGACTCCAAGAGGAAGGAAAATGTCAATTCAAATATATATATATATAAAAAAAAATGAATTGCAAAAGTAACGTTCATAGCTGTTTTACTGACTGATTCCTCCCCACTTGAGGGGCCCAGTAAAGGCTAACTGTTGGTGGTATGTGGTCAGATCGACAGAGCATCAAAAGCAGAAGTGAAACCTGTCATGTGTACTCGGAGTGTAACAGTAAAGAGAGGCCACTTCTCTGACACAACCTCTTGTATAATTTTCTAAGGTTTAAATCTTATTGATAGCACTATATTAACATCTGAGATAAAATCAATCTGGGAACTCAAAATATTAAAAATTGGTTTTATAGTATATATATTAAGTTTATATAATAGTTAACATTAGCTATGAATAAAGAGCAATTTTACAGCATTTAGTAATCTTGGTTAATGTTCTGTCTACATACGAAAGCATGTTCAGTATAGTATTTTTGTCGTTTTGTAAATAACATTCACCAGGGAAAGCATGACCTGATGAAATGTCTACACCTTAAAAGCAAAGTAAGTGACTTTGGATTAAAAATAAATAAATAAATAAACATTTGTCAAATGCATAAATATAAATATAGAAATATAAACCAAGACAAATAAATAAATTGTTGATGTATTTAAACTTACAGAAATGTGCATGTCTATAACTATTTTTATATATATTTATGTTTATGTTCCATGAATTAATGCAATGGAAAACGGCAAAGAAAAATAGATATAAACCAACTAAATGACTAAAAACCAATTCTTGATTATTGTTACCTGCAGTTAATCATGCCTAAATGCATTAATTAATGGTGATGTATTTGAAATGTATAGTAAAGCGCATATTTGGATACAGTCTTATGGTAAAATTTATGACCATTTTTCTTCATGCATCAATGGTCTGAAAGAAAGTAAAAAGTACTTATACCCTGCTTTCTGACCCAGATGGTGACATGACTGACATACTCTTATTTCCTTAGTTTTCTGTAAGAAAGAAGGATGAAGGTAAGTCAGTAACAGTCTTACAGGAAGATGATTCTATCTGCTTCTGGTGAATTGGTCTTTTCCAGTGAGCTATCAGTTACAGTCTGTGACTCCAGATATGCCAGAGCATCATGTTCTCTTGTTCTCTAGGACCCCTGAGGAGCAGCATTTTCACAGTTCAGAACTGTTACTATCACCGATTTACAGGCAACCCCCCCCCCCCACACACACACACACACACCACGCGCTTCTAAGGAAAGTTGTGGCTGCTTGTGTTGCAACGCTTGATTGCCTGCAGAGAACAGTGTTAGGTGCTGTTTCTTGTTATCTTCTTTCTCTTCCTGCCCTTGCTGAAGATGACAATATTATCAGCGGGAACCGTAAAACCACAATATGCCATCTTAAACCCCACTTTCAACACCTTGTAACTGGGCTTGAAAAGCTTCTGCTCATCCGGAGTCAAGCTATCCTGAGGTAAAATTCACAAGATGCAAGAATAGCTGAAGTCGGAATGGCTTATAGGCTACCCTATTTCTGCCAAAAATATTATGAATAGTAGGCTATTCTACTCCCAATTCAGGATGCTATTTTAAAACCAGTAAAAATTTGCCACAAATAGGTCGAACTTGTTGTTAAAATTTATATATAAAAAAAGCATTTGCTAAGAAATGTAAATACTTTAGTTAGTGACACAATCAAGATGGATAGAGTTTCCAATCTTCTATCACTAAAAGCTATATAAACGGTCATATTTTAAATGCACTAACAAAAAGAAATAAAGCCAAAACATTGTCAATTAAAAAATGTTGCTTTTATACTGTGTCATTCTTTCATTCACAAAATCAAAAGTGTGCAGTTATCTGTCATCAATTGATGATTCATTTATTTGAGCTCACTACATTTCATGAGCATATTTTTTTAAAAAGTAAACATTTTTAATTTGTGAATTTTTTATTGACATACTCTTATGGGGAAGTTTGAATTCTAACCCTAAGGTTGTGGGTTCGAGTTTCGGGTCAGTAATACCACAACTGAGGTACCCTTGAGCAAGGCACCGAACCCCCAACTGCTCCCTGGGTGCCGCAGCATAAATGGCTGCCCACTGCTCTGGGTGTGTGTGTGTGTGTGTGTGTGTGTGTGTGTGTGTGTGTGTTCACTGCTGTGTGTGAGCACTTTGGATGTGTTAAATGCAGAGCATGAATTCTGAGTATGGGTCACCATACTCGGCTGAATGTCACTTCACTTAATTGATTATTAGAAGTTTCAAGCTGCCATCAAGAAGAAAATAAAATATAAGGGAAAGTAAACTTTGCTTGTTAACAAGATGACAGTGTGTGGACGTGGTCTTTGCAAACCTTATGCTTATCTTTGAATGTCTGTCTAGACAGGTTCTCTTTTATACAGTCTTGATAAGAGAAAAAATAAAACCTCATTGGAAGCGTGGCTTTAAAATTGCAACATTTGCATAAGCAGTGCTGATGAGGCAATCTACCAAACAATGGGATTCTTTGTTGAATGAACAAAAGCCATTTAAATTCCACATCTAAAACATGTAGCTGGACAACATATAGAAGCTGTTTTAGAGATGGCTAGTAGCAGTATGAATGAGTGATGTAAGACATTTAAACAGTCTTGGACTTTAAAATGCCTCCAATTGAGTTTAACAACCACATTACCACCACAAACCGGTCAAACGATAAGATTTCTCTAGAAGGTCTTTCCCAGACAAATCTGACATGACGGATTACAGTCTAAATTTAAACATTAATCAAATAAAATAAAAAAATTGTGTAATGTAGGTTGGGATGAGGTAGCAGACTGAATTAGTGTATAGATAACTGATATGGCTATGTTGCATCTCATGTGCATTAACTTAATACTAATTATACAATTACTGAGCACTGCTCTCGAGTCTTTGTCCATTGTGCAATATTCATGTCATGAAAAAAAAATTAAAAAGCAATCTGGCTCAAAGTGTGAAAGATACACTAAAGGCCTGGTTCATATACACAAGGTTAGCTCAGGGGCTGGCAGCTGAGAAGTGAACTGAGCAATGTCGTAATGCTGTACATGTGTTTGGAGTTCACTAGGTCTTGGTGCACTAACCTCATTCAGTGGCCTCTAGGTGGCAACATTTATAGGACATTCGAAAAAAAATCATTTTTTTCCATTTAAGCAGTTTGATTTACTTATGAGCTCATTTATCTAATGTGTTGTGTATTCTGAATTATCAATACATTCAAAGTCAATCAAAATTGCTGCATATAATTTTTCAACATATATTTTTGGGTAGGCCTTTATATATCTATTTATAGGCTACATAGCCTAATTTGATAATTTAATTAAATACTGCTTAAATGATCGTAGGTGTTTTGGAATGCCCTGAAAATCAAGTTACATTAGAATAGTCTGATAAATTAGTTTTTAAAAGTGCAAAACTCCTACATTGTCTCTTTAATACGACAATATGAAAACTGCATACATACGAATTATGTATAATAAATGCAGTTTAATCAAGTTTAAGAAGAAGTAGAGCATATCAAATTGTACAAATAACGTGTGAGAACTCTATTTTCCCTCTCGTTGTTGCATTCTGAGGTCAGCAGTTGTAAGGAATGCAGGATTCCGCCCATATGCTGAATTCACGGGAGACTCATAAATCATTCCCACCTGAGAAGAGGGGGTTACCCTGCACGTGTTGAGCCGGATGCGATTCTTTTGTTATGTAACCAACGCCTATATCTTCCTCACATGCCTTACAGTACCTCTAAAGTTAATATTTTTATCCTTTAAGTCGCGCGAGATCAGTTGTAATTGTGTATATAAGGAGTGTCTGTTTGAGAACAGTATGTCCTTGTTTACATACATTACCGGCCAAAACAGACCACAGCACAACGTGATCGCAGAATTCGTTCTCCTTTTTTTCTTTTTCTTTTTTTTTGTAGACACTATCGCTTTAGCAAACCAGAACCGGCATTTGTGAACACACCACACGTGTGTGTGAGTTACAACCCCCCTTCTTTTTCTTGGTATTGCACGGTTCATTGAGTACGAGCGCTCCGCGAGGACTCTAGATCCGTCCTATATTCCCTTCATTCCTCCACGGCTATTCAGTCGGTTTTCCGTCATGTTTTTTATTGCATATAAAGCTACAGACTATAATAAGACATAATTACAATAAGTGTTTTCATTCAACATTTGTCGAATTATATTTGGCGCGAGTTTTCTAAGCGGAGGAATTAAAAGGCAGTACATCGTATCCGTCGCCACACCCCCACACTATGTGAGTTTCTGTCGCGTGGCCACTGACATGCAGAAAAGAGGATCTGCGGTTTTTTCAACGTTCTTTAAAAATCATTTTATAAAGTTATTTTAGATTGCCAGACGGTTTCCATAGATTTTATTCGCCGTAGTGTTTGTGAAAAAAGGTAAGACTTTACTTCTTTTTTTTTTTTGTTCGTGCATGTGGTGTGTCTACCGGCTTCCTCCATATGATTTTGCTAGCGTTACGTGAACCTCTCGCTTACTTTTGCAGTGCATTCCTCGTGGAGAAATTAGTTAAAGCGTGTTGGAAAGTTGACTGTCTCAAACTTCAATTATTTTGTGCAATGTGTATATATCATAAACTGTATAAAACCCCGTATATATACACAAGTATCAGCTTAATTATTTTTAAATAATACAATTTTAACAGTTTGATAATTCCTGCAAATACGAACATTGATTTTTTTTTATGTCTGTTTTTTATCATGGCAAAACTTTGAAACTCGTGTGGGTAAAATCACTTTAATCAATCCCACAGGAATATAGAAAAGAAGCTTTTGAAGATATTAACGCTAGTAGTGTCGATGACATTGTCAGGCAAAATAGTTGCATGAACTGGAAATTCTTTATAACATAAACATGTTTTAGCTCGGTTTGGGTTATTAGCTTTCAAAAAGTAAAATGTAAGATTAAAAAAAAAAAAAAAAAGTGAGACATTTGGCGTGGAACAGAACAGAGCTCTCGTGCGGGACCTTTTCAGCTGTTCTGTGACATCACTGCACTGGTCGGACAGCCCCGCCCACCTGGGTGGAGCCACATAGTAAACATGAATAAAAAAAGAACGCGCGAGCCGAGCAACTTTATAATCGGCAGTGCATAAGGACAACACTTCGCAGGCCGTTTAGAAACGAGCCGCTTTTTACTCGCTAGCTGAAAGCAAGATTGGACTTGTACTTTTGGATGCACACGTTCTCTCATAATAAAGGATTCGTTTCTCGTGCGCTTTTCTGACAGGTTCCGCGAAGATGTTGCAGGCTTGCTCTCCATCGCACGATTGGTTCTGCGACTCCGAGCCGCTGCTGTTTGACGACGAGTTCTGCTCGAGTCTCATGAAGGACTTGCAGTCCATCCCCACGCCGCCCCAATCCCCTCCGATGAAAGCCGGGCTCGCAAAGAGGTTATCTACGGTGGATCAGTTGGAGTTAGTATCTGAACTTTTAATGGAGGACAGCGACTTTCTCCAACTGGACTGGAACTTTACCGGCAGCGCTACAGCAGCGGATTTGGATCCGCTCTCGGAGGACTGCCTGTGGCAAACAGACAAACCAAACGAGGATAAACTCTCAGCGGTGCTCTCCACGAGTCCCTTGCTCTCCAATATTGACACTGAGATTTTTGCCGAGATCGCCGGCTCTATGCTGGACTGCCACAGTGTGGCGCTCGCCTGTCAGGCTCTGGAGAGCGAGGACTTACCGCTGGACAGCCAGGAGCAGGTCGAGTCCACATCTGATTATGGCTCACTGTCCACTGTAGAAGAATCCTCCACAAGCGATTCTGGTAAGTCTTTTATTCGCATACATTTTTTTTTTTATGTTATGATGGGAAGTGTTTTTTCTTGTAACCAATTTAAACCATTTTAAGTGTGCTTTAACATACTTTCAACTGTTTGTGTTCCACAGAGGAGGAGATTGATGTTGTGACCGTCCGGCGGTCAAGCACGCTGACTCGCTCTCAACACCAGCAGCAGTTGGAGGACAGCAGGCGTGAGCAGCAGCGTGCTCTCAAGCGCTGTCACTTTGAAATCCAACAACAGCACAACTATGCCGCCCCAAGGCCCGCCTCTCCTCCGCCCCCTCCCTCCCCTTGTTCTGCACCCACTCTCAAACGCTCTCGAGGGTCTGGAGACTCCCACCGAAGCACGCAGAGTACGGGACGCTCTCGCAGTCTGGCCTCCCGACAGGGGGTGGACACTGAGGACGAAGAAGAGAGACGGAGGTCACACAATGTGATGGAGAGGCAAAGGCGCAACGAGTTAAAGAACTGCTTCCTTAGGCTGCGGGACAACGTCCCCGAACTGTCCAAAAACGACAAGGCGTCTAAGGTGGTAATTTTAAAGCGGGCTAAAGAAAGTATCAGAAATCTGGAAACAGAGAACCGTAGACTGATGCAGAAGACAGAGAAACTTCTAGAACGACAAGAACAGTTGAAAGCCAGACTGAAACGACTCAAGAGGTTGTGAAGGTCTGGGACTAAAAAAAAAAATAACACCGGTTTGGTAGCTAGATATTGGTTTAGGACCCTGCTGGTTTGAGGACTGTAACACTTGTGACTGACTGCAAAGACTTCAATGTCTCTGAGGAGATTCTGGATTTTTTCCCCGTCTGGAAACATGCATGGTCAATGCAAAAGAACGTTCTCAGTGTTGTGACTTTACATTGTGTAAAAGTCATTTAGTTCTTGAGTCTTAATATGAAGCAGTTTCATATACTGTATGTTGGATGTATAATCAGTTAAAAGCATTGTTTGCCTTGAAAAAGAAACCCTAGAAGATCCTCACACATTCTACCTTTTTGTTCTTGGCATACACTTGTAATATTTTGGGCTGGATCCAAAGGTTGTGAAAAATAAGGGGTTGAATGTAATTTGCAGATGATTACGTTTTTATAGACTAAAGTTTGCATTTGTTGATGTTCAGACTGGAAAGATAAACTATATTGGATTCATGTTCATGCATAGCTTTTATGGTTGAGGTCTGGAGTTTGGAGTGTATTCATACTAGAATCTCACTCTGTTTTGACTCCACGTGTCTTTACTCTGTCAGTTATTGTATGTTCCACATTTCTATGTTTATCTACCTCTATCAGGAAGAAACCTGGCTATTTTATTGCCTTCATAATGGCAACTGTATAGATTTTTTTTCATGTAAACACCACCTGTTAAATGTGTATGATAAATTATTTAGGCTTTTTCTTCTTGGTTTATTTGCAAGTAAAAAAAAAAAAGGTTCTGTTCATCTTCAACTGCACTTTGTTTTATAAAGTAATAAAGACTGAGCAAGATGACTTCTTGTTAGGATCTTTTTTTTTTTCACTGGGACCATGCAGAAAAAAGATTTCAAGGTGTGGTTTCTTCACAGGTGAAATTGCAGGCACACAGTTGCACAAGAATAAAATCTTTAAAGAAAAGCAGGAATGTCTGAGTGATGGAATGTGGGTCAAGGTGAGGGGGTGGCAGGGTTGACATTTGTTGAAAGTCTAAAGGCCCTGATTGCAGTGGGTCAATAAAACACTAAAGCGTAGGAGTTGCCACATTGAAACACTGAGCACAAACTTCTCAAATGGTCTACCGATATCAGCTTTTTGACAGCTGATGCTGATGCAATATCTTTGAAAGCAGGGGGGCAGATAGGCAATATAAAGCCAATAAAATTGAATTATTATTATTTAAGAAATTTGAAATAATTTGACAATGGATTAAAAAGCAAATGTGTAAAAAAACATACTTATACTTTAGATGGCAAAGTATTTCTCACATTTAAAAAGGAAGAAACCACTGTAACCAGGGCACTCAGTATTCTGGAAAGATTGCGTGCACTGGGAATCATATTTTCAAATAAAGCTAAGGGTAACACTCATTTTAGATACAGCACACATTAATATGACAGTGGGCAAATGCATAAAGCACTACATAATTTAAAATCATGAGTGATTGAAGCATTCAATTAACATGGACTGACTATCACACAGAGAACAAGCGATCATGCAGGATAACAATGCAAACATCACAGCTGGATTCTACTAAGTTTGCAAGGTTGTGAAATGAGATGTTAATTTGTCCTTCAAAGATTTGTTTAAATGATATAAATGGGTATTTGCTTAATGCTGGTGGCAAACGAGAAAGTATTATACTGTTTGCCTTTCTATTACGAATAATATAAAAGCATTTGTTATAATACTTTCTGTATACAACTATTCCTTTGTTTAACCGTTCTATCTGATTATTAGATATACTTCTATTTGTATTGGCAGACTCTCAGCGCTGTCAAAATAAAAGTCCTGCCTTGAACACATCTGCCAATTAGAGAAACTTAACTTAAATAATATAATACCGGCCTTGGCGATATATCGGTTGACCATTAATTAGAATGATTTCTGAAGTAATAAGTAATAATAATAATAATGTAGTAATGTTGAAAAATAAGCTTTGTCATGACAGAAATAGAAGTACATTTCAAATACATTTAAATTGATATAATACATCATTTGCACTTCTAGTGACCTTTATCGCTTCCCTCAGAAAAAGAAGCAAGTTGAGGCTGAGCACTGACGGTTTTGCAACATGTGTCAGAACGGGTTTTTAACCTCCATTGCTTACTCTGTTTTCATCTTTTGTGCTTAAACCTGTTGGGTCATGGATGCTTTGCAAAGAATTTAAGCAAAGTCTCCTGACAAACTGCATTGTGAATTTGTCATTCAGTCTAAGATGTAAATGTGCTGTCATCTACACAACTGGCCCCTGAACTGTTCTGAAGTTGTAGACGAAAGTGGACAAAGTGAGATCATTACGAAAAAGACGAGATCTGGAAAAAGAAACAGTTTCACATTTAAGTTTCAGTCATACACCTTGATAATTCTTAAGGGTCTGTGGCTGAAACAGATCACATTTCACATAAAAAATTAAAGTTTCAATAAGCAAATATGCATCAACCATTCGATTTAACACACAATGTTATAAATGCTAATATCAAAAGTTGCAACATCTGTAGGAGGGTTGAACACACACGTCAGTGCATGTTTAGCTTGTGTCCCGAGGCTGTTCAGTAGGAAGCAAGAAAACATCCTGACAAGGATTCCAGAGTGTTTCAAAGGCTCATCTTTAAACCAAAGCCCTCCAAGAACACAGGGAATCACCTCAGGTCTGATCCTAAATAAGAGAAAAAGATAAAGAGATGAATATCTATTTACTTTAGCGATCACACCCATCTTTCTTTGAAAACTGGTGCTTCTACCAATCCACTTAAATACATGACCAGAGGAATCATCTTTATCAATCTTGCCATATTGTGCCTTGTGTGAAAGTGATTTTATCATTGTTTGGGCTTTAGCCTGTTGGTCTGATGTGGATTGACACTGTTGGGTTTGCTTTCATCACACTAAAGTGTCTATGGCCATATGTTCCCTCGCAGGAAGGTGACAAGAGACGGGAGCCATGTCTGTGTTGGGACATTTCACTACCTTCCTGCTGTCATTAAGACATGAAAGCAGATTTTAGAGCTGAAACAGCCTCTTTAAAGAATATTGACCATAAAGGTCACAAAGACATTCATTCATTAATAATTAATTCCTAAGAGGTCAGCATCCTCCCAAAACATTAAAATGCAACCATTACGTCATGCAAAAGGACCTGGAAATGCCGAACTTGTATTACTTAAGGGCTGAAATGTGATTTATGAAAGTATTTTACATGCACAACCTACAAGGAGTTATTTCAGCAATGCACTTTCAGAATTATATAAGTGACACATAAATTCGATTTTCAGACATGAATGACCGCTGGCTGTTTTTGGAGAAATTACTTTTTGAGAGGTAGCAGTCACGGAAGCACACAAAACTGCCAAATAGCCAGTGAGATCCACACGCTACACTGACATGTGAGGCTTTTCGGAGTGGTAGACAAGGACAGGTGTGAGATCTGTTTGAGGCCGGGAGACATCCTCTGGGGTATAAGGAAGGGGACCGTCCTGGATGCATGTGTGGAGCTGGGAAAGTATTTTGAAAACAGGTTCAGATCAATGCATCTGTGTGTTCAGCGCATGATTTATGAAGACACACCACGCACCAACCAGAGGGCTAAAGTAAGTCAATTCCATAGCAACATCTTCCCGCCAGTAGAAAACAGCCCCCAAATGGAGTTTTTAATAGAGAGCGTCTTTAAGAGGCCATTTGGAAAAAAAAAAAAAAACATTAAGTTAAGGCTTGGGAATAATGGTAATGGTTTACTTATGTTTGGAATACACTACACAAACTTTGAACAGATTTTTGCCCTGATTTGCAGTCTGGATGATTCAATCCAGTCAGAGGGTATCAAACATGTTTGATATTTTGAGCCAATTATAAGAACATCTCCTAGCAACGAGGCACATATTTCTGCGTATTCTGAGTTTGTGGTATTTGGAATGACCTGAATGTCTGGTAACATGTGATCCTCAGGATTTTAGCATACAATGTCTCGTTTTTTCATCTGTAACAATTCATAAAGTTGGTGAATGTGTGATGCTCAGTGTTTTTAAATCTTTTTCAAATTTTAAAAGCTGTCTAATGCATTTCAACCTTTAAAAGAGCTCAGCCAAAAAATAAAATGATATCATCATATACCTACCTCCATGTTGTAAAAAAAATGATTTTCATTCTACAGAACATAAAATATGTTTTAAAGAATGTTTCTACTGAATTATGTTCATACAAAAAACGTCTTTCACCCTAATGAGACTTTTAATTAATAGAAATAAAAATTTGTCAAGTATATATATAAAATTTTTATTTTGTGTTACTGCAGAAGAAAGGTAGGTTTGGAATGTAATGCAAGCGAGTAAATCCTAACAATTTGAACCATTCCTTTAACTTAAGAAGTGCAGGGCAATATAACTTACATGAATGTAATATGAAATCAAAATTTACCCTGTTAATACACTTCATCGAGCATGATTCATTAGTTGCACGTCTTTACAATCTCATCAAAAAGTAATCAACTTTTCCATCTTCTCCCTTCCAACTGCCTGCCATAACAAACCACTTTTCACAATCAAATAAAAACCTTAAGGTCTCATTCAACATTTTTTTCCCCCACTGATTATCTTATTTCACTCTGAAACACACTATACATTGTGAAAGTACACTGGGATTTGAACACGGTTTCGTGTTGACTTTAACACATCTATGGTACTCGATGTCTTTGGACTTCAGTGGCCATCAGACAACTTTATGTTTTTCAAGAACTGATGTTGTTATTGCCATGTAAGCAGTTATAGATGTTGCAGATATGGACCATTCACTGAGTCTTTTACAGATCGAGTTTGTAGTCAAATGAGCATAATTTTAGCTTTAAGCACAGCCTAAAACACTTAATCTTATCAACTCAACTAAACCTCACTTTCACAACAATTAATGGTTTTAAGGAATTGACAGAAACTTCCCTGCAATTTCAAAACAAAGTGGCTTAATCTTAAACCCATTTTAAGTACATAATGAATTACACTCAACAAATCTCAGATCCATGTCCTTCTTTGCTTTGTTTTGGTGATGAAATAAAAAAAACATCGTTTTTGACATTTCACATAAATTTCTTTACAAACTGGTGCATAAGGATATACAGAACTAACTAACCAGCATATCTAAACTAGGTAATCATAAAGCAATTAAAATAGCCTTGACAAGATACTCTAAGTATCATATAAATGATTTTAACGCTGAAGCTAAATAGTTTGCAATCACTATTTATGACTTTCTTTACAATCAATATAGTAGAAAAAGAGACACTACACATCGATAACCTGCTTTTAAATGTCCTTGGAACTTTTGGTCAAAGATCTCTAATCCCAGAGAGAAGAGCATACGGGCGAACAGAGGTTTTAGGGTCACCCCCTAATGAAGCCTAATCCCCCAAAGGTTAAAGGTCACTGTGTATCCACTTTCCTGGGCATAAGAAGGTTCTTTCTTTTGTGGACGTTAAACCTCCTTTTTGTCTTGCCTTCAGAGCATAATGAGAGTCCAGTCACAGTGAAAGAAACACAGGGGTAATTAGGCGTAGAAGCCAACAGGGTTTCATTAAACATTAATGGAATTTATGTGGATTATTTCAAGTATGTCAAATTGTGTCAGAAAGATTATTTCACATAAAGGCTTTTAAACTGACAAAGGAATGATAAAAGCTTGGGGTGACATGTTAGCCGCTTTGCACAATATATTTCTTTTTATTTTCTAAGGGCGCCAAAATGCCGCTCGACTGGTTGGGTCACACGGGTATCACACACTCACATGCAAGCAAAGAAACACACGTTTTGAGAAACTGCTCTGTTTTAAAGCGAAAAGAATGTGAAGTGGGGTTCATGCTGCCTATCAAGAAAATGATGAATCATAAATCACAGGACCTTCCTAGAATCTTCCAAGAACTTCCATTGTTGAGGGAGCTGCCGGGCCCCTCTCCCTCCAGCATGAGGCCTTTCTTCAGGCCGTTTCCTTCGCCATGGGGGGGCTTCACCCCTGAGATCCTGTAGGTGTGCATGTCTGTCATCTCAAGAATGTCATGCAGCACATGTATGTACGCACGCAGAGAGATTAGGGCACACATAAAACCTTATATTAAGCATAAATCTGAAAACAGAAACAAAGTATTCAAGTGTATTCTTTGAGTGTATTGCCAAAGAAAAAACCTTAATGTAGTGTAAAAGTATGTAATGTAGTGTAGTGTATTTGTTTTACAATATTTTAAGGTATTTTTTTTTGTAACTAATGTGTGTGTGTGTGTAAACCTAAGTACATATTTTTTTTAACATTTATTAATATAGTTTAAATTAGTATAACATGAACTTGTATATATTTTAATATATTTGCAATCAAAATATATTGTTCAAAATATATCTTAAAAGTACATTTATTCAATATAATGTATATAAAAAATTCCACAACTGAAGATACAATACAAAATACAATTCTTTTATTTATTTATTATTTATATAATTGTTTTTCCCTGTGAGTTTTACTGAAAAAAAGCACTGATTTAGTATTCTACTCTATAATTATAGTATAAATAATAAAGGTTGTCTGCTCTAATGCCATCTATAATTTGTTTACAGAAAAAAAAGTGGTAGATCCTTCACTAAGTTTAGTTGCGTACACAGGCTTAAATATGAGGATTTATTGGCTAAATTCCTGCACACCTGCATTTTTTCTCTTCATTTCTCTGAATGAAACACATCTGTGGGCAAAACTGGCACAATGAGAGCTGAATATGAACATGATAAGATTGCAAACATGTGAGTTTTGTTTTATATTTATGAATTTGGAATTTAAAAAGAGGAAGTAATGTACAGATAAGAAAAGAGAAGTAATGAGAAGGTGTGACAGCGGGGGGGTGGGGGGATGGGGGGTGGAATGCTAGTTTGTAGCTGTGGTGATGTGTTTTGATGCTGTAGAAAGTCCAATGTTAAAAATAATGCAAAGCATCATGTATTTCTGCTCATTAACAAGGGAAGTTGTTACGGTACAAGCATGTTAGCATGTGCAAGTGTTGAAGAGATGAAGTTTTGCATCATTCTGTTGACACAAACACACCCAGTATATTTGTTCAAAGGTTGGTCATTCTTTAAGTGAAGTGACATTCAGCCAAGTATGGTGACCCATACTCAGAATTTGTGCTCTGCATTTAACCCATCCGAAATGCACACACACAGAGCAGTGAACACACACACACACACTGTGAGCACACACCCGGAGCAGTGGGCAGCCATTTATGCTGCGGCGCCCGGGGAGCAGTTGGGGGTTCAATGCCTTGCTCAAAGGCACCTAAGTCGTGGTATTGAAGGTGGAGAGAGCTGATCATGCACTACCGCCACCCACAATTCCGCTTGGTTGGAAGGGTTGTGACTAGAACTCACAACCCTTCGATTGGGAGTCCAACCCTCTAACCATTAGGCCACTACTTCCCCACAGAGTCAAAGTTTAAGAGTCAAAGTCCACATTTAGCCTGAACTATTAGCATGGTTTAAAGACATGTTGTTCCATCTCTCTTTCCAAATCATTAACAGGCCTCTCTCTATAAAAAATGGAATGGAAGAATATATATCTCACTGTATAGACATAATATTATTGTAATTTTTGTAAACTACATAGCAATATTTAGTTTCACTGTTTGCCTTTATATGACAATAAACACTCTATAGGATGCATTTGAATACAACATTATTGTCACTTTTCTTAACAGTTTCAATTTAGTGTCGTCAAGTTACCAAGATGTGAGAAAATATATGTATATATATTAATTTTACACAATTTTGTGTATAATGGCTTGAATATTGGCAGGTCGACAAGAAGGATGTATTAAACGTCACAGCTGATATTTTGGTTTACTTTGTCATGTTGTAAATGGAAAGTGAAATAAAGGGCATTGTGTTCAGAAATAGGCTATATTTATTTATTAATCAATTACTTGAAATGTACAAAATCTGCAGCCCCTAAGCAGGAAAAAATCTACATACACTGTAATTAAAACATCCATTAATTAACATACATAAAACATCATGCCTAATGCAAAAAAAAAAAAAAAAGAAAAAGAAAAGAAAAGAAAAGAAAAAAGAAAATTGTAAAAAAGAAAATTACAAGCAAGCTGCACTATAATAAATGCTAATACACCTAAAATAAATGAAATGTTAATGAATAATGATTAAAAAAGTTTTTCAACAATCACATTTTTGGCTCATCATTAGTCATATTTTTAGTCATAACTTAAATTAATCAAGGGTGGATTACTGTCTAATGTTATTTTGTAGTGTTTCCTAAATAGTGACAGCTCTTACAGAGAAGTCTGTGGCCCTATAGTGTACTTCACAATAATACCCTGTTAAATATAGTATGCATGTAGAATGTAGTCCATACTGCACTTACAACAACACACAGAAGAAACAATACAAATAGTATGCTGAACATAGCCTAGTCCAGCAGAAAAAGCTATTCCAAGTATAGTCGCTCCATCTGAGTGTGTGTTCTCTGGCCATCTCTGTCTAGCTAATAGCTCATGACAGCCTGAGGCCTCGCCCTGTCAGCTCCACCTGCAGGGGTCTGGCCCAACACCTCTTCAGGGTAATTGTTCTGCCCCTTCTCAGGCTTTAATCCCTTCCCCCAAGAATGCTACTGAGGGCCAAGGTGTGTGAGGGGGGGAGAGAAAGAGGAAGAGAGAAAGTGTGTGTGAGAGAATGCAAGAGCAGTTGCTGTTTCAAACTAATTATAACTGCATGTCAGTTCTCCACAGCAGCTCGGGGACACATCTACACTTTATCATGACACCAGCTGAAGAACTGCGAGAATGAACTATTACATAACACGAGTGTGTAGCATTTATATGTAAGATTTAAAACCTCTTTTACCAGATAAAAATGACAGTTAATGCACAAAGCTGATGTTCAGCAGTTCTTTTCAATACGCTCCATCCTCACAAAATTAGTTATAAAATTAAAATATTTCAAATATATATATTTTTTTATATAATGCCAATTTAATTTAACAGCATATTATAAGATAATTCCAAAGCATCAATAAAAAGAACGTAAATAAATAAAAGTGCTGTATTTTTTCTTTGATGATATGTGGTCTATAAGTTATTCTTGGCGTTTCAGTGTATGTAGCTGCTAGTTCATTTTTTACTAGATAAAACCAAAAAAATCCCAACCAAGTGTCTATATTCTTGTCACTAGATATGTGTCATGTTTCACTTTCATTATTAGTCTATAGTTTTTTTTTTCTAGCCCCATCAGGTTGCTTTATGATTAAACAAATAATTAAAATAAATATATAGAATAAAATAAACAAATATAGCTAAATATAAAATATAAATAATATACAGGTGCATCTCAATCAATTAGAATGTCGTGGGAAAAGTTAATTTATTTTAGTAATTTAGCTCAGATTGTGAAACTCTTGTATCAAATAAATTCAATGCACATAGACTGAAGTAGTTTAAGTTTTTCGTTCTTTTAATTGTGATGATTTTGGATCACATTTAACAAAAACACATTAGAACAAATTAGAATATGATGAGATGCCAATCAGTTAATCAAGACAAAACACCTGCAAAGGTTTCCTGAGCCTTCAAAATGGTCTCTCAGTTTAGTTCACTAGGATACACAATCCAGAAGACAATCATTGACCCCCTTCACAAGGAGGGTAAGCCACAAACATTCATTGCTAAAGAAGCTGGCTGTTACAGAGTGCTGTATCCAAGCATGTTAACAGAAAGTTGAGTGGAAGGAAAAAGTGTGGACGAAAAAAAATGCACAACTGTCAGAGAGAACCGAAGGCCTCATGAGGGCTGTCAAGCAAAATCGATGCAAGAATTTGATTGAACTCACAAGGAATGGACTGAGGCTGGAGTCAAGGCATCAAGATCCACCACACACAGACGTGTCAAGGAATTTGCTGAACCACAGACAACGTCAGAGGCGTCTTACCTGGGCTAAGGAGAAGAAGAACTGGACTGTTGCCCAGTCGTCCAAAGTCCACTATTCAGATGAGAGCAAGTTTTGTGTTTCATTTGGAAACCAAGGTCCTAGAGTCTGGAGGAAGGGTGGAGAAGCTCATAGCCCAAGTTGATTGAAATCCAGTGCTAAATTTCTACAGTCTGTGATGATTTGGGGTGCAATGTCATCTGCTGGTGTTGGTCCACTGTGTTTTTTGAAAACCAAAGTCACTGCACCCGTATACCAAGAAATTTTGGAGCACTTCATGCTTCTGTCTGCTGACCAGCTTTTTTAAGATGCTGATTTCATTTTCCAGCAGGATTTGGCACCTGTCCACACTGCCAAATGCACCAAAAGTTGGTTAAATGACGCACGTCCTGATTTTGCCAAGTTCGCAGTGTTCCTAGGTCAACATATTTTGTTGACCCTGGAACAACATTTTACTCCAAAAATATATTCTTAACCATATCCCTACACCTAAACCTAACCTTAACCATGAGTAATCCCTAAAATCAGAGGAAATGATAGATGAATGACACTGATGTACAAGCACCAAACACTGATTTTAAGCGTAAACTTCACAAAATCTAAAAACTGGTTCTTCAAATCTGATTGGTTAATCACAATGTTGTTCCAGGGTCAACAACGATGTTGTCCCAGGAACATGTCTCACTTGGTAAAATCAGGTTCTGCTTAAATGACCATGGTGTTAGTGTGCTTGACTGGCCAGTAAACTCACCAAGCCTGAACCCAATAGAGAATCTACGGAGTATTGTCTAGAGGAAAATGAGAAACAGAGACTAAACAATGCAGATGAGCTGAAGGCCACTGTAAAAGAAACCTGGGCTTCCATACCACCACAGCAGTGCCACAAACTGATCACCTCCATGCCACAGCGAATTGAGGCAGAAATTAAAGCAAAAGAAGCCCCTACCATTTATTGAATACATGTACAGTAAATTAACATACTTTCCAGAAGGCCAACAGTTCACTAAAAAAGTTTTTTTTTTATTGGTCTTATGAAGTATTCCAATTTGTTGAGATGTGAGCCAAAATCATCACAATTAAAAGAACCAAAGACTTAAATTACTTCAGAATTCATCAAGTTTCACAATTTGAGTTGAATTACTGAAATAAATGAAAGAAAAAATGAAATTAAATGAAACTGAGATGTACCTGTAGATATAGAAATTATGAAAAAAATTAAATTAAATAGAAAATATTAATATGTGGCTAAAAATAAACTAAACTAAATAATAAAATAAAATACAATTTAAATGCATTCAAGTGGACACTGTGTGACTGAACACAGGGGGTGGAGAAAAGCCTGCCAGATGGGAGGGTGTGATCCCAGACACGTGGAACACAGCCCAGGAAAATTCATAGAAGCACAGAGACATACTGTACATACTGTACATGAAGACACATGGAAAATAACCCCTCAGAGGCAGGAGGGATCAAAGTGTCCTCATCATACAAAGAATCACAACTGTGAGGCCAAACCAAAGTCTGAACATGTGTTTACTGTTGAATAACAGTCTGAATGTGAAAAAATCTTACATGCTTTATAGAAATAATTCATCTTAAACTGAAAATTGTCATACTTTACTCACCCTCACGCTGTATTACTTTTTATTCTGCAAGAGTTCACTGTAAGGAGTGCAAAAACAAAGGGAGAAAAAAAACCCCACAAAAAATGCATGTTTTGCATATTTCATTTTCGCACTTTGCTGTAACTATACATTCCCATACCTCTCATTAGGAAACTACATGGCTATATAATGAAGCTCTTATGTGACATTTTTAATTACCTCAAGGAAAAACTGCTTGCACAAGACACTCAGCCCTTGTTTGGTGAAATATCAGTATTCTCCAGCATGTGTGGTCTGTGGAAAACCAACAAGCCTGAAGATGGAAGCCTTGAGAAAAGCTCTGTGAAATCTGGGTGACCAAAAACGGCAGTTTGGATGAAAATAGTAACCTCTACTAACCAAGCCGAGTTACTCTGCAATCATAAAGTTATGGTTACAAAGCAGAAAAGTCCATTTACATCAGCCACACCATTGCAATGCACGTAGCAACACACATAATAGTAGTATAAAGAGCTTTTTTTGTATTTTCTGACATTTTTCTTCTACATATTATTCCAGGCCATTGCTATGCAATTGCTAAGGTGTTTTAATTTTCTTTTAGTGCATGGCTGCTCATCAGGGCAGAACTACCCATTTGTCTATATGACTCTCCCATCAGCACAAATCTTGTTTTTTTTAGCCGTTTTATTGCAGTGCAAAATGTTATATACTATTATATAAGTAATTGACATAAGTTTTATTATAATACTTGGGATTTGCTCAAATCAAACCTTAAGCATGTACAATAATAATACCGATACTTGTCTTGCATGAGTGAAGGAAAAGAACTAAGAGAGAACACATTTACACCCCAGTAAAGGCTCACTTTCAGTCTATCAGAAATGAGTCCTAAATTTGACCCGGGCCCCTCCTGGGTGGGTGTTTTTTAGTCAAAAACTTCCATTTTTGTCATGTGTGTCAGATGACGAGTCTTGTTTTTCTTAGGGGCTTCCCCTTTTATGAGTGTTGGTGTCTGACAGCTAATCTCTATCTTATGTATGATCCGACTGACACAGTAAGTGATCTATAACTGTGCTTCTGCGGAAGCACAGGAATCATAAGACACAACAGCATGATAAATGATCTTATTGAAAGTCTCAGAGGTTTACAGATTATTCATATTCAGACCAGATGTACTGGTGGTGGTTGATATTTTTAGTTAGATGTTCTTGTCATGCACAGTCAGACTTGGTTAGATGATTGAACTGATGGTAGATGAGAACACTCTCAGACATGCATGGGAAGATAAACTCTTCTGGTAAAAGGGTAGGAGCTTCACTTGGTTTACTTGATTACTCACAATCTTCTGCTTCCAGCAAAAGAATATAGAACATCAGTGTATAACGTCAGCGTCAGAGTATAAAACAGTGTGCTTTTCTCATAAAATACCCGTTAATACATCTTTATGTCAAGACTTCTGCTGATTAAATCAAACATCCCACACTTGAAACTTTGATCTATAAATGCAGCAACCTCATCCTGCATGTGAAATTTAAAGGAATAGTTCAATAAAAAAATTACAATTCTGCCGTCAATTACTCACCCTCACGTCATTCCAAACCCATAAGACCTTCGTTCATATTCAGAAAATTAAATTATGATTATGAATTATGAAGCTTTTTGACCCTGCATAGACATCAACGCAACTGAAACATGAAGAAATTGTTGAATAAAGTCATTCTTTTTCTTTTCATTGCACACAAAACCTTTTCTTGTAGCTTCATAGCATTACGGTTGAACCACTGATGTCACATGGACTATTTTATCAATATCCTTACTTCTCGGGGCCATAAAACATTTCAGTTGCATTACTGTCTATGCGGGGTCCAGAAGCTCTTGGATTTCATCAAAAAAATCTTAATTTGTACTCTGAGGATGAATGGGTTTGCAATGACATGAGAGGGAGTAATTAATGACAGAATTTTAATTTTTGGGTGAAATATCCCTTTAAATGGACAAAAGGCTAAGCGCAAACATTTCAGCTTAACATTTTATACTCTTCTTAGGCAACATCAAACAGTTCAAATAAATACAAAGAGTAATCTATTTAAAGAGAGAAGATGATACAGATAAAATACTGTAGGTTACAATCAGTGTTGGGTGTAACACGTTATTGAGTAACGTGTTATTGCAACTAAATTACTTATCCACTGAAAAAGTAAAGTAAGTGATTACAGTTACTTATAAAGTACTTGTGCAAAATACAGTAGATAAAATCTATACAGTTCTAAAATCAATATTGAATCTGAAGTCTATATTTACTGTTTAAAGATAGCATTGAATGCAGCGTCTTTAACCCTCTGCGCACCAGTGCATTCACTTTCAGTTTTTCCTGATCCACAAAAACACCTTAAATACTCAGATACAGATAAGACTAAAATCAATCGAATAACTGAATATTACAACAAAACATTGTGCTTTTGTAAAATAAACAAAACAAACAGGGTGCACTTTCTGCCGTCTAGGTCTCTGTGAGCAACTTTCTACACGTCACATGAGAAATGTGTCTATAGAAAGCTTGGGTCTACTTTTAAATGAACAAATTCAAATCGAAAACGAATATTTTCTGATTATGTAATCCAAATGAAACTAAAGCTACAGGTACAGTCTTTCCCGGATCTGAGCTTGAAGTGTCAACTTGTTAATGAACAAATTCAAATCGAAAACGAATATTCTCTGATTATGTAATCCATATGAACCTAAACCGAGACACATCTTTCCCGTGTCTGAAAGCTTGAAGTGTCTACTTTTAAATTGAATGAATTCAAATTGAAAACAAATATTCTCTGATTGTGTGATCTGTATGAAACTACAAGTTTCCCGTATCTGAGCTCATTATATGCAGTCATCTGCGCGCAAACACCCCCATCTAGATTAAAAAAAATTATCAAATAAATAAATAAATACAAATTCAAGATTCATCTCATTTTCATAATTTTTGAAAAAAGTCCTGCTATGAGGAGTTTACCTCAGAAGAACAGCGCGATCTGACGGCTTTATTCACCAGAGAAGATAATTTATGTAATTTATCTTACCTACATTAGTTAACGTGTATTTTTTACATGAACCTGTATAGATTTTACTAGTTGGGCTTTTCCTGAACATCTTGCCAAACTGAAATGTATTGTTTCACTTTTCTTAAGCTTTTTTATTGTTATCCAGATATGTTTGTTATTCAGAGTATTTCTATTGTTAATCAAAGGTGGTATTAAAAAGTATTACAATTGTTGTAAAGCTAAAAGGCTAAATTATTTGACTCAAATTGAAAGAATAAAGAGTTTAATTTCTACTAAGGTTTATAGGGATTTTAAGATGTAGCCTAATTAGGGATTTGAATTAATTAGTAATTAATACATTTTTGAAAGTAATTTAACCAACACTGGTTACAAATTTGATAATAAATACTAATGTAATATGTACAGCCAAACCTTACAGATTTGGATATGCATATATGGATATGTGCTATCTGTCTTTCAAAAATACTACTTGGTTTCATAAATGTATTATCTAATACAATAACATTCAGACATATAAATGTCTAAACATTACTAAGTTTAACAGCACAGCGAATGGCTCTTTTATTCATAATATAGCTCATATTCTTGAACTTCCTGTTTTCAGCCAGTGCAACAGAAGCCCACAAGGCCATTGAGATCTGATTTGATTTTGACCTTGAGCCAGCTGTAAATTGATGTCATTTCATTATTTTGGTACAGGATGTAAACATCTTAGAGGTTTCCTTAAACTACTGCTGTGCCAAATAATAATCCTATGCTGAAAATGGCCGCTATGAATCACATTTGATCAAACATATTCATGATTTCTCAGAATTCTTTAACTTTTTTAACACGTTCATGCATGAAATCAGTATACACTACAGGAATCTGTGATTTTATCTACAATTAAGGTAAATTAAATGTATAATCATTATCAACAGATTTATTCATCATTAACATTTCTTCACCTCTCTGCATACTAACAGTCAATGGAGTTGCATTGCAGTATATAGTTAATTTGCCAACATAATTATTTAAATCAGTGGTCTCATAATGCCTAAAGAACACACACAAACACACACACACGTATATATATAGTTCATCCCCTTTTCAGCCATTCAAGTACATGCACACTTTCTGTTCTGTTCATCTTTATATTGATTTCTGTTAAACCAGGACAAAAGTCTCAAAATGATATGATGTAACTGACTCTTGGGGCTCTACAAACCCTGATTTTTAACATGGGTAACAGGGTGGAAATTATGCAAATGAGAACAATGTGAACAGGAAACGTTTCTTTTTCATGTTAAACCCAGATGGGTAGCTCCCCCTGAGTTTCACATGCGTAAAGTGCTAACTCAAGTGCTGCAAAAGTACACGGTGAATACTTGCATATGACATTCACGTGAAATTTCCCTAAATAGCTAAAAAAATAAGTTTTTAAGTATGAAAAACCACAAATCTAAATCACTCCAAGAAGACACTTTTTACAAGAACATGCATATTAATCAGATCGATCAAGAGCACTATGTACAGTTCATGTACTTTGAACGCCATATAGTTTCTATAAAACAGCAAAAATCCTTTTAGAATATTAAAACGTTTATGAAATGAAGTTTGCATTGCTAACGCATCACTACAGTTTGCTAATGTTTTGCATGACACAACATCAAGACTCCAAATAAATGGCTAAAAGTTTTAGTTTGTGTGTGGCCTCTGTTCCATTACCTCTATGAGTGATGCATATTTCCACAGCACATGCCTCTCAATAGAAGGATTTCCCCTTGTTGTTTAAAGCTGCACACATGACTCACTGTTTCGCTAGCTCTCTTTCTCATTCCATCCCTCTCTCTCTCTCTCTCCGACCGAGGGGCTTTTCATTGTTTTGCCTGTGGAGAAACAAATAAATGGTGTGTTTCAAGAACAATATGAGTAAACTGCAAAGGTGCAAATGTCTCACTGCAGACAGGTGGTTCGACACACTTCAGTGGTCTCATATGTGTGATATTTCAACCCCCACACATCTTACTGCAAAGTTAGGTGACGTTTGAATAATGGGAATCATTTAAAAAACTTCCAGATGCATTACATCATGAAGCTTATGATTTCTCCATAATTTCTTAAGCATGAGATTCACCTGTTAAATCTTCATTCCAGTGGCAATTTCTCAATTTCTTCAGCTTGTTCTTACAAGTCAAGTCAAGTCACATTTATTGTCACATCACCAAAGCACATGTGCCTTGGTGAGTGAAATTCTTGGGAGCTTGCTCCAGAAATGGCAAAAACAATTAAAATGTAAACATACAGACTTCAACAGGTGAAAATGTGCAATATGCACATACATAGTCAGTCAGTACACACAGTGAATTATAGGGACCAAGAAGTCCTATTAAATACCGGGACAAAGTTCAGCCGTACATGATCATAGTACTCCGCAAAGCTTGGTTTACATTCCCTGGTGATGATATGCATGTGCGCGTATGGGTGCTTGTTTGGTCGCTGACGTATCACTATGATTTCAAGGCCAGATGAATTTCTGTGAAGAGGACAAATGAGAGATTGAATGGGTGCATGCATATGTGAAGTGAATTGGATTGATCAGGTCACCGCATGAATGCCAACTCGATAAAAGCGCAGGAATACAAAGATAGCAGTAAGTCTTGGCTCTGCATTATATGGAATCTGTTCTATTCCAGGGAGCTCTTTCTGAGAAGTTGGATTGCTCTGTATTCACCATGTGGCACACTGAACTCTACCATAGAGGTTAGGCAGAACAAGTCCTGATGTGACACCAGCACATTCTCTCTATATATGCGTTATAATTTGGTCAGATAAAAATATCTTGATGTCCAGATAATTCCTCGAATGCTGAGTGCTGAATTTCAAGCATGTTGCAGGAAATGCAGTTTTCAGGCAATAAATAACAACTCATTTGTCTAAATTCATGAATTGCATTTCTCTTACCCACCGGCAAATAGTTTAGTTTTTTTCCCCTTTCTCTTTTAAAGGTGCTGTAGGGAACTTTTGTAAAAAAAAAAAAATATTTTTTACATATTTTTTAAACCTGTCATTATGTCCTGACAGTAGAATATGAGACAGATAATCTGTGAAAAAATCAAGCTCCTCCGGCTCCTCAAAGTGGTCCTATTGCCATTTGCAGAAAGTCATGCGCTCCCGGTAAGAAACAACCAATCAGAGCTGCGCTCCGTAACTTTGTTTGTGTTCAAAATGTAGAAAAATGAACATAATAAGCGAGTACACCATGAATCCATTTTCCAAACCGTGTTTTTAGCTTGTCCTGAATCACTAGGGTGCACCTATAATAAGTGTTTATAATCTGACTATTTTAGATTGCTTCGGGGGTACCGCAGCGGAGTAACCCAGTACCTTTGTGATTCTTCATAGACATAAACAGAGAGAAGTAGTTCCGGCTACGATGTTCTTCCGCAAGACTCAAGCAGTTCTGTTTATTAACCGCTAGAGCGTCAAACGTTCCCTACCGCAGCTTTAAGCACAAGTTACACTAAATTTATTGAGATTTATGCTTAATATTATTAATAATAAGCCAACGGGATAAGAAAAATAGAGTTAATTCTATTTCTCATCTTTGATTTTCATGCAAATTTGCCTTGTTTTAATGGTGTTTAGTCCATTTTAGCGGAAAACAAGACAAAAGGTATTGATTAAATTTTTTTTTGTGTGAATTCACATATGGAAATTTAATTACTAATTTAACTTTAGTTAATTAATTTTCATAATGTCTGATTACACGAGTTAAATCAATTCAATTTTAATATTCAAAATATTTATTGTTATTTCTTCTGGCTTTTTTTTCCAGTTTAAATATTAAATGAAAATAATATATATATATATATATATATATATATATATATATATATATATATATATATATATATATATATATATATATATATATATATATATATATATATATATATTACATATATTATATTGCAAATCATAATCAAATCATCCTATGCTGTTTTAGAAACTGAAGTTTTGTCATACATTTCCTGTGTTAATAGTAAAATTTGCTGTAAACTCAATGTACTTCTGCAGTATGATGCATTTCTAAGTCAAATAAATATTAATTAATAGAAGACTTCATTGACTGGATCATAAAAAAAACTTTTAGCACTTGATTAAGACTTTTCTAAAACATTAAATAGTTATTTGGCTAATGGTTAACATTATGTGACATCAACCTCAAAAGGAGAGTCAATTGAGAGGCCGAGTGAGATTATGAAGATTTGGAATAATGTTCACCAATTAATTATTCACAGTAAGACCAGAAATGTATAGTAGATAGTGAAAGAGGTCAATTTAGATTTTATGTCGACTTCAGAGTTGAATGTGTGTGCTGTGTGTTTCTGGCATGTGTGTGAACTGTCAGAGGGAACATGTGTGTGGGAGATTTGTGGGAAAATGTCCTGTGACAGCAGCATGAAATGGGGTGAGTGACAGCGGACAGCTGAGGGATGTGAAACGAGACAAAAGGACATTATATATGTACTGGAGTGCATGAGTGTGTAAGAGGAGAGAAAGTGTGTGTGTGTGTGTGTGTTTGTGCTCAAGCATCTGTGTATCTGTCTGAGTCTGCAGTGGGGCAAACCATTACACATTCTTCAGACGCGGTTGTGTTTTGAGTGATTTATAGCTCGTCTGAATCAAAGTAAAAGGCATAATTAACAGAACATTCTCTACAGGATTTTTACATATGGAGATACAAATAATCACGTCTGTGGATGAAAACAGATCATTCACTTAATGACTGGCTACAAAAGACATCTTATTTACAGAACATCAAACTAAACTTTATACTATAAACCAGCTAGCCCTCATGAACCCATCTGAGCCCAACTCACTCTCATGTCACATTATACTATAGAACGTCTAGGCTGCTCTTTTCCATTAAATATAAGGGAGAGAAGCTGCTATATATATATATATAAAATAAAAAAATAAAAGGTTTTAGCAATGCCTAGAAGCACAGTGAAGTCTATTATTAAAAAGAGGAAGGTATTTACAACACAGACCCTCCCCGGATCAGGACGGTGCTCCAAACTGAATGAAAGAGCCCGGAGGAAACCGGTCAGAGAGGTGACCAAGAGGCCTACAGCAACTCTGAAGCAGCTGCAGGAATTTATGACAAAGAGTGGTCATTGTGTGCATGTGGCAACAATATCATAAATTCTCTACAAATGTAGCTTGTATGGAAGAGTTTAAGGGAAAAAGCTACTCCTCAAGAAAGGTCACATGCATTCATACTGACCTTTGACAAAACACAAAACGCACCTTGAAGATTTTGAGGTAGATGAGACTAAAATTTAATTATTTGGCCTCTACACCAAATGATATGTCTGGTGAAAATCCAATACAGATCACCATTCAAATAACAGCATTCCTCCAGTAAAGCATGGAGGTGGTCATATTCTGTTCCAGGGGTGTCTCTCTGCAGCAGGGACTGGAGCACTTGTCAGGATAGAATTGATGGGGCAAAATACAGTCTAATTCTCTAGGAAAATCTGCTGCCGTCTGCCAGAACGTTTTCAATGGGAAGAAGGTTTACCTTCCAAAACGGAGCACACAGTGGTTAAAGAAGTATAAGGTGTGAATGTCCTTGCATGACCTAGTCAAAGCCCAGACTTAAACCCAATTGCAAATCTGTGGAATGACTTGAAGACTGCAGTCCACTAACGTTCACCTGAACTCAAGCAGTTCTGCACAGAAGATCTGGCAAATATTGCAAAGTCTAGATGTTCAAAGTTAGTAGAGAGAAATCCCAACAGACTAAAGGCTGTAACTGAAGCAAAAGGTGGTTCATCAAAATACTGACACAGGGGTGGGATCCTTTTTCCAGCTCCGTGATTCCAACTCTTTAGTCTGTTGGGATTCTGCTTCTTGTTTGTTTGTTTTGTTTTTTTCTGACATGCTGGTGTTCCGTCTTTCACTTGGATGTTACAAGCTGCACTGAGTAAATACAGCTGGATAAAACAAAAACTGCGTCCATCTTCATTTCAGGCTGCAGGGCAACAAAATGTGATTATTTTAAAGGGGGTAATTATTTTCTAAACCCACTGCATGTGTGTGTGTGTGTGTGTGTGTGTGTGCAAATGAGCATCCAGGGTTTTCTTTTAGGATTCTCCATTTTAAAATAAAAACAGAAGTTTGGAAGGACGGGGATGGAATGAATGAATTATTTTTGGGTTAACAATAAGAGAGAACAAATGACGGTTTTCATATGACATGAGTTCAGCAAGATTCCAGCTCTTTTACAAACTCAAAAGGAATGATTCATCTTATGAGTCTAGATGTCATCGGTGTGGTCCTGAATCAGGGTTTACAAACAGTTTACTGATTATCAGCCGACTGCCAGCTGAGATACGTCAGGAATCTGAAGTTCCCTGAACCCTCTTTGTGCAGTATTGAGGATCCATTAGCACGTAACTGGACACTGTTCCTCGATTAGAGGCAGCAGATGCGGATGTCTTTACATGGCTATTAGCAGGAGGCGTAATCTCCACTCTCAACATTAAATTAAATTAAGAAGAGCTGAAAACTGCACAACTTGCAAACAGAGCAAGTTTCTTAAAAAACAACATATGTTATGTTTTAGACGTTGGTATAACTTCATAACTAACTATCCAGCATGACTTCCTTGGTCAACCAGGCTGATGGACAATGTTTGTTGACCAGCTTCACCAACTGGTGAAGAGCATAACCATGGTCAACTAGCCACTGTAGATCAGCACCAATCAAGCATGGGCCAGTATGGAAATTTCAATTGAGTAGTGCTAACCGTTTTAATTTAATTTTACATTTTAATTTCAATTTGAAGAGAACGACAGATACCATAAGAACGAAATTAAGCATTCCTAAAATGCAGCATGACAAGTTTATTAAAATTAATTGTAATAAATAAACTAAATAATTTAAATTAAATATAAATAAATAAACAGACAAACAAATAAAATTAAATAAACATTATAATAAATATGTGAAAAATACTATTATATTATTTAAAGTAATATTTATTCAGTAGTGGACAGTAGCAATACAAAATAGTTTTATGTAAATAAACTATTTTAATAAAGAACGAAAAAAGGACGAAATGAGCAGTTGGTCTCTTTGAGGATTTATTTCAACCTGATGACCAATATTAAACACTTTTTGACATAACCCAATTTAGTCACATTGATTTAAACATTAAATTATATATAAGACTTTAATATATATAGAAGTTACCTGATTAAACATTTTCACAGCATATCAGAGAAATGCTTAAATACTTGGTAATAAAAATAAACTATTTGGTAAAAAAAAAAAAAAAAAAAAAAAAACATACTACCACTCCTAAATTTAAAAATGAACCAGAGCAATCAGTTTATCTCTTTCCACTGACTGTATAATAGTAATAATAAAAAAATCCCCATCTGTACACAGCAGTGCATTTGCCACTTTCTAAGTTTTGACCTCCCCCTGTTGGAGAAGTGTATACTGGAGCACGTCTCTCAGGACTGGGGTCAGGAGGTGAGGAACTCCTTAAAGAACCAACCAAAGAGCAAAGACAAGGAGCCTCCTCTTCTGAAAGACCAAAGGAAAGGAGACGAGAGCCAGACAGATGCCCTATTTGAGGTCTGAACTCATTTCTAAAAAAAGAAAGTGCAACCTTTATCTAGTGTACCTAAAACACTATTTGTCCTTCTCAAACAAAAATAGTTTTGGGATGAAGTATCGCATGAATCAAAAGGCTTGAAGCTGGTGGCATCTTTCCTTATCTTTTAAACCCCCCTGAATTGGGTTTTTAGCAATATCTAAAGGTAAATGTTGTTGTTGCCCAATGTTTTCCTCTCTGTTTAAATGAGCATGAATGTGGTTTTGTTTGCGCAAGTATATATTCTAAACACATGAGGTAGGCTGTCATTTGAGGGTTTAAAAGCGTATGCATGTACAGTACTAAAATATCAGGTGAATTTGGTTAGAGCTGCAGTCTGGTTATCAACATCAACTCAAGGTTGGGTGGATGAATCATCAGAACCACAAAGAAAGTTCTCCATGTGGTTCATTCTTAGAATCCTTCAGAGCGTTTCACTTCAGAGAATCTGCATTGAGGTCAGACATTATTTTACCTTCAATAGAACAAATGAATCAATATTATTGTCAACAACACACAGATCAAACTCACATTCACATATCAGGATCATGACAAAAATAAATTACATTTTAAATAAAGATATTTAAAAACCATTATGGTTATTATTTATGGTTACAGAACTAGTAGAATAAAAAAAAAATTCTCTTTTTCAGTTTTTTTTTTTTTTTTTTTTAGTTTCAGATGAAGGTAAACTCTAATAAGGCTACTAGGCACTTCCTATTGTCTTTTGGGTGGTTGCTAAGGTATTCGGATGATTTTAAACATGTTGCTATGCATTTTAGTTGCTAGGGTGCTTTAAATGGATGCTAGGTGGTTGCTAAGGTATTATAAGCAATTTAAGAATGTTGCTGTGCTGTTTAGTTACTAGGGTGTATTGAATGGTTGCTAGGTGGATGCTAAGGTATTATGAGTGATTTAACGTTACTCTGCAGTTGCTATGAGGATTTGAGTGGTTGCTAAGGTATTATGTGTGATTTTAAGCATGTTTCACTGCCACAAATAAATTTTATGTCAACAATATGTAAGTGAAACTCTCATTACATCAATAAATTTTAGATAGAAGTTACATAAAGATATGAAATCCTATTTTGCATTAATAAAGGAAATTTAAAGACAGTTAAGCATTATTCACACAATTTCTCTTTATTTATTTATTTATCATTATAATTTTTTTTTTAATTTTCATTATTTTATATATATATATATATATATATATATATATATATATATATATATAAAATAATGAAAATTATAATGTAATATAATATAATATATATAAATGTATGTAGGTATATATATTAAAACAGTTATGTACAATTATTTTCAGAATTATGGTTACTAGAATTTGTTACTAGAAAAAAAAACAAGTAATAAGTTACATCAATATTTAAAGATTAACACTGTAGAAGTTTAGATCTCCATTTTATTTCATAAGCATGTTAATTGCACTTAACTTGAATTTCTGAGGAAACAATTTGACTGATTCCTCCCTCATCTGGTCCTTTTGTCCAGTCTATTAATACACAAGTAAAATCTATAGAAGAGATGTGATGAGAGCCTCTCAGTAAACAAGTTATGAAACAGTTCCAACATGCGTCTGTCATACCTGTCTCAAAATAACATGCTGTGGTTCAGACGTCGTCACTACAGAGGGAGGATCTGAGACACTATCAACCTTTGTGTGCAAGCAAGGTTTGGCCATTGAAACTGAATAACATTAACATTCCCAGATCTTAGCTTGTGTCACATTAAGTGTGCTTGAGCTGATGAACTGTCACCTTGTTCCCTGCGGAGAGAAGCTCCTGTCCAAACACAAACCTGTTACCGCAGCTCATCTGGACAAATGTTTGTCTGCGTCCCTCTCGGATGTCATTTCTCTTAACACTGTTGAGATAAACAGGAGAGAGAGTGAGAGTGATGGCGACAGAAGGGAAAGTCGAGCATGAGCGCTTCAGGAGTGACCCTTCAATGAAGCAGCTCTGATCACCATCACAGACACCATGAACACAATGACACACTGAACATTTACTGCATACACATGCAAAACTCACCAACATATGGAAGCCTGTTTCAGTCACAGAGCAAAAAATAAATAAAACTTTATTGCGACTTTTTATCTCACAATTCAGATTTTTTTTTATCTCGCAACTGCATTATATAAACTAGCAATTCTGAAAATAAATGCATGATAAGGACTTGATATTTAACTATAATTTAGAGTTATAAAGTCATGATTGTAAGATATGAACTCGCAATTTTTTTTCACAGAATTGCACTTTTCACAGTTGCGAGATTATGTCTCACAATTCTGAGAAAAGATTGTCAAAATTGCAAGATAGTAACTCACGAATTTCAGAATTGAAATATGAAAAGTCGCAATTATTAAAAATATTTTAATATCAGAGGTAGAAACTTGAGGCTATTTCAACATGAAGACAAAGATTTCCCCATCCAATCTTTTTTTCCCCCCTCGTCTCAAGAAATATCTTCGTCCACACGAAACCACAAAACAATGTATACATGCCAGACCAGTATGTGGCGCTGTAATTCTGCCACAGAGACACACTAAAAACGTAGAAGGCTTGGACTACACGCGGTATACAAATGAACATGGAACAATACTTTTTAAAATCTTTATTAACTAAAATTAATACAAAGACAATCGTTCAGTGTTGGTTCATATGTTTGTTGCTGTTAAGTGATGTAGCCGTGTCTGACTAGGGGTGAGACGTGGGCTGATGTAGTCATCGTTTCAGAAAATATATGAATTCGCTTTCTACATGAAGATGGAAGGGTGGCGTTTTCAGATTTATCCACTCTGGGTCCCAGTTTAAAAATATATAGTTTTCACTCTCCCAAAACGCCAGATCTGTGTGGACGAAATGCCTATACAATACAAAACGTATGCATATACAGCTAAAAGTGTCTCCTTGTGGACGGGGCCTGAGTTTCACATCAAATATAAATTCAATGGCTAATTGAATTGCTTATAATAATACCTTAGGTTTAAGTAAAGATACTATGACAAACACCATTAAACTCCCATATAAATGAAAATACCAGATTTTTTTTTTTTTTACTTCCTACCTGAACTTCCTGGACTCCAAGACCCTCGTCATGGTAACCGCACTGGAAACTTCCTCTCAGGCCTGTAGTGCAGTGGGAGAGCGGCCCACAATGGCAACACAAATAAACATCTCCGCATATAAGTGCGCGATTTCCTTTTAGCGTAGGCTTTTGCTGTAATACATAGACCTTTTGATTTTTGTTGCGTAGGTTCTCAGCCATAAACCACAGACCGATGCTCAATATATATTCATGTCTTGGCTTTTTCTTGTCAAGACTGTGCAGGAGGACAAATTGAGCTCCTGAAAGAAAGATGGAGACCATGTTATGAGTATGTACACCTACTTATTGTTCTTTTGTAAAATGCAGTATGATTAAAGGATGGTTGTAATGAGTCTTCACACCAAATGCCATTTTTAGAGAGGACTGCCATTTCTGTCTCATGCTTTATAACAGCTATTTGTGAATAGAGAGAGACACATGTAGCCAAGATGAAAGAGAGTTTCTGTGAATTGTGGGCTTATGTTATGTGCATTAAATATGGCAGAAAAAAATGTCTGTGCTAAAGAATTTCCCCCATTTAAACTTACAATCATTATGTAACTTTCTCACACAACTTTTAAAAGTGATCCACAGCATTTCTGCCGCTTTTACAGTGACTAATGCTGTAACAGGTAACCCACATTATACCTTGCCCTTATCAAGTAGTGCAGAGTAGGATGGGTGTCCTTTTTCAAGCCATTGTTCCTCCTACGGTTTCTTCACAACACTGTGTTTTCCCTATAAAGGCCGCTACACGGCAAAATGAAACAAAAGGTTAAACAGACAGCGTGAAAAAGCCATCTAGTCGATCTCAACATATTAAATGCAAAACAAAACCCATCTAATTATACAGTTTTCACTCACTTTAATGCAAAATACATCTTATATAGAAAAACAGCATTTTATTTGGACTTGCAGTGCATGCATTTAGACTTGAAATGGAGTTACATTAACATACACTATAGCCCAACATTAAAATTACATTTTGTCTCTAATATTTTTTTCTTCTGGTAGATTTGAGCTCTGAGTTTCCTGCTGTTTCATGTACATCTGCAGATAAAACTGATGAGTCTGTTCATCAGCTCTTTGCACAGAGCTGATAAACATAGTGTTGATCTACGCCAGAGAGAGGTCACATATAGTAAAACTAAATTCATCCAGAATTAACGTGTAACCGCAGAAGCCACATCAAAACAGGAAGTACTGACAGGAAGTGGGTGAAAAACACACGTATAAACACTGCTGCATATATATATACGGCTGTGTTTTGTTGCAATCATCTTTTAAAATCGAAGCTGTATAATACTACTTGTGTTGCAAAGTAAATCTGAGAAGCTTTGAGCCACATCCCACATCCTGATACACCTCTCCCTGCAGCATAACATGCTGTGAGCACAGTAGTTTTACACACTTTTTGTTCAGTATTACATTACACAGTAACTACACAGCAAAGAGTAGCGATTTATAACCTTCCTCAGACCATAACTCATCTTGAGAAGAAGTATGCTGCCATTTTCCTAAGTGCTCAATCTTATGATTTCATCATGTAGTTGCTATAATTGTAAAAAAAAAAAAAAAAAAATGCCTATCAACCATCCAGAACACTCTGCTAACTGCAACTGAGCAAAGACACCCTAAACACCCTAGGATTGTGGCATGGGCAAACCTGATCACCACCCCTTTTTTCTCAGAACATGTAGAAATCTTGTTGCAAATGATACACACAAATGGACAACACAATTACAAACGAAAACCGAAACACATATAAACAGTCCAGACTTCAATGTGAAATGGTATGATTACCACTCCAATCTGTAAACTCAATATTTTCATTTATTTATGATACAGCTCCATCAAGACTCTACCATCATGAAAGTAGGTCAATTTTCTTCCCCTTTGCCAACACATTTGTCCTTGCTGCTCCTTGTTTAAACAGAAGGGAGATTTTCAATGTGCTTTGGTTTTGTTCATTATGTTTACACATTGAGTCATATTAGTCACAGTTCTTTTCAACTTTATGAGTCACTATGGCGAAGGCATATGACTAGCGCTCAAGCGTTACAAGATACAAGGATCCTGTTCTGACCTCCCATTAGCCGGCTGTTGAGTGGGGGGGCTCGTCTCTCAGGGACTACACTTCACCTGTGGCACAGAGATCTCTGTTATTACTGAACGTCAACGCCTTAGCATTGGATATCTTTACCTATTGTGTATGAAAGTCCTTAGGTGCAAGAAATAACTATTTCCTCTTATTTCTCTATTGTTGCTCACATAGGGTGCCTGAACCTTTTCTATTTACCTTTTCTAATCATATTTTATACCCTGTGCTGTTGTTGTGAGAACAATGAGTCATCTACCTTCCAGACACTTGTTGTTTTCTGTTTTCCTATTTTATATTAGCCTCTTGTTAATGCTGCATTGTAAATGACTGTGTCATATTGCTCTATGCTTACATGATAGTGTTACAGATGCCTCTGGCCAGTCGGGATACAGATAACTAAAAACCTTTGTCCTTAACTGAATTTTTAAAGGAACAGTCATACGAAAATGTTACCAAAATTCCAATATTTTGGAATTGGCATAAAAATCGACACATTGGTTTATCAAGACAGTTTTAATGACAACTAGTTCCCCTAAATGCATCAGTTTGATTATGCAAAAGATCAAAAATAGGATTTGAAGGGGTAGACACATAGTAACACGAAGTAGTAATTAGTAACACTTTGCAAAACAGTTTTATAAGTTAACTTGAACTGTCATGAACAAAATGTCTCATTGTGCATTTCACGTTAAAAAACGGTAATAAGTAAAAATGCAGGTTTGAAAAATGATGACAAATCTGAATCTGATCATTAATCGGTGATGACAGAAGATACGAATCTGTTCAGTAATCAGTGTGTGTGTTTTGAAGCATGTGGCTGCTGGATTACTCAAGGAGTTGAGCTGCAGGTGGTTTCAACTGAGGTTTATAGAGTGAAAAACAAACACATGATGGGCTCGTGAACACCCCAGCAAGTGTAACCTGGGACACGTGAGAACATCACAGATCACAGACTGCCTTTACTGCCCCCCTGCGATTGTAAATGAGGCAATGACACATATTAAAAACACCAAATGACACTCAAAGAGAGAAACACTCAAACCCACACTCTCTCTCTCTCTCTCTCCTGCCAGCAAACTAAGGTGTGAACTGACAGAATTTGAGAGGAAACAGCTCAGAAATAATGGGTCTAAGTGTGTGTGCTGCTGTGGGTGTGTGTGAGAAAATCGTATTTGCCATGTACATAAAACAATAAACACCTGATAAACAGACCAGCTCTTGTCTTGTTCCTGATTTTGCAAGATTACGACTAGTGGCAAGACATTCAGTTCTGTTATTCCAAACGTGCATTACCCAACAGTCACAAAACAACAAACAGCTTTATCAGCAAGCACATCCTTCAAAGTTACTCAATCCAAAATCCATTCCCTCTAGAACTTAATTAACCTGTTTCAGACCAAACCCTAGTAGGCTGAATACAAGTTGGTACTGCTCACACCAATCAAACACACTCCCACACAGGCCTGAATTTTGCAAAGCGAAAAACAAAGCATCAAAGTTCTGTTCGTACATGTTTTGAATGCCTCCAAGCACAATTTTCCTGTCCTCTTTAATGTCTTTCTCACTTTTGTTTGATTTGGGGGTCTGAATGATTCATGGTTTCGGTGAGGATTTTGTGCATGCTGTACATTCAGATCCCATAAAAACATATAATGGAAGTGTAGTGTGATATCTTCTCAGGATATCTCCTTAAAAACATATGTAGGTGGAAGTTTGTTCTCATCTCTTACCTCCCTGGTTATAAAACAGACACGGTGCACTTATATATCTTTCCCCAGCTCCTATTTAACGGTAATCTGACCTTATACTTCAGCAACTTAATTATTATCATGGGTGGGCATTGCCTCTTATATTTAATGCTGCATTTCAATATTTATTTAATATTTAAGCTACTCTGTTCAGTTATTAAATTTCAGTGATTAAATCTGTCAAATACACATTCTATTTATTTGATATTTTAGTTCAGTTGCAAACTCTATGCAACTTAACATTTCATGTCATTAATAACATTTTGCTTCAATAACCAGATTTTACATTTAACATCAAATTGTTATTAAAAAATTGAATCAAAAGCATTCATCAGAATAATGTCCATACTATCACACACAAGTGTTATCAGTATTGGACCATTCTTTAGAGTTTTAAATATGTTTTGAACTTAATTCAGCATTATAATTCTGTGTTTAACTGTTTAAATATTTGTACTTGAATATGCACTAGGAGATTATTTGGTTTGTTGCGGTTATGTTTATGCTATGATGTCCAGTGGCTGATATGAAAGTAGTCTTGGACTTTTATATGCACATCTCTCATAGATGCAGCATAAAGCAAAGTAATGCATGTTTTCTTTATACCTGTAGTCAACAGTTTTATATTACGTTTTATTTTATGATTCAACGACATAATTCACAATGTAGGGCAAAGAGAAAAAGAACCTGTGATTTTGGAGAAAGAGAGACAGAAAAACTCACTCTCTCACTCATAGCATAAGTGAAAAAAAAATTAGGAGACATTGCTGCCGAGATTCGAATGGTTTAACTGAAAAATGAAGATTAGCGGTCACTTCCATCCTGTTAGCATTCAAAAGAAAATAATTCAGTTGCTTAAGGAATTAAATCATCATTCATGGCACCTCTGCAGAAAATGACACTCATTCAGTTCTGTAATTGCGCTTTAAGCTGTGATGTTGACTCATGAAACCACAAATGCTGCATTCATCCCAGCACCTCAAACTTCAACATGCACTCCACCTGAAAGTGTTTATCGGTTAAACCACTCATACTCAAATCTTTAGTCACCCCGGTCAGAATCTGTCACACTGTGATCACTGAGGTGTCATGATGCTTGCTCGATTATGGCTATTCTAAAGGAAAGTAATGTTTCTTTGTTAACTAGAGCTCTGTTCCAAAACCACATGAGATTCACAAGATTGAGTTTCCACAGAACAAGAGTGATGTCTACAACTATCATAGGATTCCATAAAAGACTAATGCTCTATATAGGAAAAAACATATACATCATACAAACTAGAGATGCAGAAGCAGTTTGACATAACATGTTTCTAAGCTATCAGATACTTTAATGATCATAAAATGCATAACACAATCAAATATTTGTAATGAATTTTTTTCCCCATAATGCAATCTGCATTTTCTGGTAAAATTACAATACTCTTAGATTTTAGCCTCAATGAAGAATCTTCCACAAAAGGTTGTTTGACAATCCAATCCATCAAAACTCAGTTTTTTGTTTTATCCAGTGCACACGTTCCATCGGTTTAGTGAGTTTACTCAAAAAAAAAAAAAAAAAAAAAAAAAAACCTTCTTTAGGTGTGCTTTTTAACTGATAAATATCAAGTCAAACACCACTTATGACTAATACTGTATACTATATTCAGTTATTAATTTGTTTCTATGTGTCCCACTGTGTTTACCAATGTTGCATTAAATATGATATTGTATTATCATAAAAAAAATAAAAAAGCACATAAAAGTACTAGAAATTACATTAAAATAATATATGTAAAAAATAAAAGCCAATTCAAATATAATAAAAAGTTGTAATTATAAAAAGGAGAAATTATAAATAAAGTGAAAGAGTTTTATAAATGATGATGTTTAAAACATTACAACCACACCTTGAGAAATGCAAATATTGCCCACCTTTACCACAGGATTCGCTCTCTCTCTCTCTCTCTCTCTCTCTCTCTCTCTCTCTATCTCTCCCTCTCTCTCTCTCTCTCTCTCTCTCTCAATTTTCTCTCTCACTCTCTCCCATTTGGAAAAAAATCATCATCTATTTTAACGCCCTCACATCTTTCCTATGGGAAAGAATGTGCTCATTTAAGTTCTACCAAGGATATCAGTTAATTCAATTGAATGTAATCCAACTAAGTCATCTGTGCTTTGCTATTATCCAACATACAACTGGGTGAGGCGGCGGTTCATTTGTTTACCAAGGCCTAAGGGGTTAGTTATTTCATAACTGACATTAAATAACAGTAAGAGTAACCAAAGAATACACTGTGTGCAGAACATGATGGGGTTTGACATCTACAGGACGCTACTGGTAAAACAAGCCCGTACAGCTCAACACTGAATCACACATTCCTTGATCTGTGAGAATAAACTTTCACTTACTTTCTCACTTCCTGTACACCAAACCCCATCCTCGATTTCTATGTATCATCATCTAGAGTTATGCATTTAATTCAAAAAAGGCGCGGTAATATTTTGGCACACTATAGGATTAGTAAACAGGGCAAATCAGTGTCTCATAAATCTCATAAAATCACTAATGGGAGTGGAACATTTTGTGGGTGATCTACTGATAATGTGTCAATTATAGAACACAGACACAGTGAGATAATTTCTATAATGACCAGCGCAATCTACCAAATTGGAGGATTGCAAACAAGCAGAGCCGACAGTAATCAGGTGTGAAGACTACCAACAAAGGCTCCAAATGGCTTAAGCTTATTAAATAATGGTGCAGATATCAGTAAATTCACTATGGCAAACCTTAGTAATCTGCATTATTCATTTAAATACTCTCTTCCTATAATTTTTGCATCTGGAAGGGAAAATCCTATGAATGTATATTCAATCAAGTCAGTCACAAAAATAACTGTTTTCATAGCTAATGTTTCATGTGTCTGTAGTAAATCCTGTGGTAGTTTTGTAATGCCAAATGAGAGATTGTGCTTGTGCAAGCTGTAAGTAAATCTGGATTTACAAAAGATTTGCAGGTTTATTATGATCAAATAAATGCAGGCTTTGTAAGCATTAACAGATATCTAGCGCCATTGCACTTCAGGTGTCCTGAGTTCAAGGCCCGGCTCGTGGACCTTTCCCAATCCCACCACGCTCTCTCTGTATGAATAATTTGGCTATAGAATTTTTTAATATGTTATCATGTTATTGGCACACTGTTTTGGATATTACAGACTTCTCCATTCAGGCAAAGAGGAGCTGTACTTCCTTGACTACAAAACAGCACTCAAGGATGTAACCAAACCAAGATGACCCAAACTTTAACTCCAGTTCTTCAACTCCAGTTTAGTGGCATGAAGAATTGTTTACTTAAGCAAAACAATGGAAGCTGTCATATTAAGACTGATATGGATGTAATTAATATCCAGGACATTCAAAGCACTTACTCAGCACTGTTGACATATGATTGTTTGCATACTCGCTAAACCACATACATTGGACATGTGTAGAAAAACAAGTACTGCAGGACCACTACATTAACCACTACAGAAGACTTTTGCTGATATTCTTAATGTTAATTGAAACTAAAACTTTTTTCAGCAATTGAAATAAAGCAGAAAAATAAAGTAAATATAAAAATACTAGCATGCAAAACTAATGTGTGTGTGTGTGTGTGTGTTTACATAAGACTGACAAATAAAAATGACTAAAACTTAAAATGAATAAATAAATACATAAATAAATGAAAACAACAGTATAAACGTAATACTAAAATAAAACGGCTTGATACTATATCAAACTAAAAATACAAAAATATAAAAATATGCATGCTTTTTTTATCCATATTGCTAATTATTAATTCTAAAGACTACTATGAGCTCTTTTGAATTGAGCCAGTAACTACCTAAAATATCCAAGCAACCATTAAAGCCACTCGTTTATTTATTTATTTTTTGTAATACAGCATAGATCAAATCACATTTGATTTATGAACTTTATGATTAACCACACAACTAATGATTGATGGGACACCCCCATACTCTGTGAGAGAGGGAAGGTGTCAGTTTGGCGTCTCCAACAGAGCTCTGGACTTTGATGAAGCTGCCAACCAATCAACTACACAGGCCGCTCAGAATCGTCATCTGGCCTATGTTGCAACACTACTCAGAATAGCTTTGGTACACTGGGAAATATGTCCTCATACACATATGTAAAAGTGAGTGACTGAGAGACAGAGACACTCCATGTTTAGTGAACAAATCTCGAGTGAACCAACAGCATGTAATATACACCCAATGACCCACTTCTGCCACCATTTATCTTATCTGTAGAGTTAAATTACTCTGGAGTTAAAGAAACACCAGACAACATTCACTAGATCCCTATTCAGGTCTGATTGTGCCCAGTGTTTCAAGGGACATAAAAACATGTTTTTTTTTTTTTTTTGAAATAATTAAAATACTGTCATTTACTTATCCTCACGTGGCTTCCAAATCCATTTGACTTTTTTTTTTCTCTGCAAAACACAAAAGACAAATAAAATTATTAACTGAAGCTTTCAAGCTTCAAAAATGACATGAAAATAGCACAATATATTCTGAGCATTATAACAAAAATATAATTATGTTCATGAGAACTCATTTGAGACACAGCGATGGCTGATTTGCGAACAAATCTTTTGAGTTCAATCTTATCAGTTAATTGGTTCATCTAGTTAAAGCTGCAGTCGGTAACTTTTGACGCTCTAGCGGTTAATAAACAGAAATGCTTGCGTCTTGCGAGTACACCCTGAATCCATTTTCCAAACCGTGTTTTTAGCTTGTCCTGAATCATTAGGGTGCACCTATAATAAGTGTTTATATTCGGACTATTTTAGATTGCTTCGGGGGTACCGCGGCGGAGTAACCCAGTACCTTTGTGATTCTTCATAGACATAAACAGAAAGAAGTAGCTTCGGCTACAATGTCCTTCTGCAACACGCAAGCAGTTCTGTTTATTAACCGCTAGAGCGTCAACAGTTACCGACTGCAGCTTTAATACGCTCTAATTGATTCATTCTCAAATCAGACTGGTTCAGTTCTTGAGTTCAACTCACTGATTCAGTGATTCAGTACAGCAGTCAACAGCTCACTGGATGATTATCACCGAATAGTGATTTTAATTACGGTCAATTATGTTATGACTTCAGACGACTTGAAATATTGTGCCAGAGTCATATGAACTACTTTTTATTGAATTTGAAACCTCAATTCCTGTTCTTGTTCTTTAAATTATGACATCATTTTCATGTTTGGATGACCTAATCATCATATGATTCTATGAGAAAAAAAAAATTTAATCAAATTGGCCATAATAAATATGGCAGCGTTTTTTTTTTACCAGCTCTCTGACTAGATAACCGGTCGTTAAGGGCTAGAATGTGATTGTGAGTGATGTCATTGGCTAATATTTGGTATCTGCTGAACTGACCACCTCTCTCACATGTTGGCAAACGGTAGTGCTGTAATAGTAACTAACCAGCGTGTATTATTACAGCAGTAACCTCAGTGCATTACCCTTCCATTTAAGCTAGCGGTTATCACATGAGCAAACACTACCTGGTACTCTCTGTTTTTAACTCGGATTTGTTCTCATAAAGGTTCATTTTCAGCAAACAGCTCATGTCTCCAGCCGTGTCACTCTGACATTAGTGTGGCTGTCAATCTTGTTCTTTGTACATGACATTTCATTAAAACACGGTGCAAAGTCAGGGCAGAATGACCATTAAACATTGACCTAATGATCGTACTCTTATGTTTATTTGTTTTAGCATTGCATAGAAATAGGGGTAAAAACTGTATATTTTTATTTTAATGATACAGTCAATAAGACTTTTCTTTGGACTAAATTAATATGAATAATATTTCACAATATTACTGTTTTACAAAATTTTAAATCAAATAGATGGTAAGCAGTAGACTTTATTATACTACATTTTCATTATAGCAAGTAAAATTTACATAAACGCTTAAATTCACTACACGTTGAAAAAAGTGCATTCATTTTGTCACAAGGATTTTGGATAATCAATAACTGGCCAATTAATCAGCATGGTCGATCATATGAATCTCTCCCTAATTACAAAGAAATCCAAATGTAACATTCTTTGCTTTCAACTTCATAAAAAGAACAAAGAAACCTCATTTTCCACTGAGCTCTGACAGGAAGAGCTGTATTGAGGTCTAGCATTACAAAGTTGAAAGCAAAGAAAGAAACTGCATCAGCACAATGCTTTTTTGACAGTCTGAAATTCTTTAATAATGATCCCAGCTCTTTGCGAGATCGAAATGTAAACCCAAGCTCATGATTCAGGAAGGAAACCACTATGCTATGCTGCGGTAACACATGCAGAGGAGTAGGGTGTACAAAGTCTTTCAACCGCCCATAAAGTTTTCACTGCCTTTGCTTTAAATTCCTGTGTGAGAGTATGCTTGCGTGTGGCATACATGTTTGTGTGGAACGGCTGTGTGGCCTGCGAGCGACAGCTTTTCCATTCTTTCACCGAGTGAGGGAGGAGTGTGTGTCAGCGCGATTACAGACTACGCAGTATCCTTCCTCCACCTCGCTTCACATACTGTGGTTTTCACTAACTCTGTTCCATCACGACCCTTCGAGACAGGACTTAGACGAGCATGCACACACACGACAAACACATGTGTATTATGCGAATGCACACACACAGTGCACAGCAAGCGTCTTGAGTTCCCCGGTGAACAAGTACGCCTGTATACTTTTAAAAATAAAGTTTCTCACAGAGTTCCCATAGAAGATCTTTGGTTCCCCAAACAGCCTTTCAGTGAACCATTACGATTTACATGTTTTGAAAAACATCCAAAAGTTACTTTTCCAGGTGGTTTCTTACTAGCTCACTTTAGGGTCTCCTTAATATTTTGGGGCCGGATACACTAAACATTAAGAATAAAATTCCTCTTAACTGATATTTTCAAAAAGAAAAAAAGCTAATAATATTGGTGTAAAAAAAAAAATCATCATTAACGATACATTTAGAACTGAAGATAGATAGATAGAACTGCCATTCATTTAACCAGTTAAAGCTAAAATACTTTTCTTCTTAAGAGGATATTTCAAGAACTGCATTTAGGAACATTCTTTTGGCATTAATCTTAAGAAACTTTTAATCTTAATAAATTTCTTATGAAGACTTGAATCTGGCCCGTGGTCTCTGGATATGGCTCAACTTCCTTCAGTATCAGTTGAAGTGACTTTATCTCTCAGACAAAAAATGCAATACATTTAAAACACACACACACACACACACACTGCCCAACTATTTAGTGTTTAAAGAACAAAAGTCTCTAGGATTATGACTCAGTATGACAAGAATTATTCAGAGAGGAAGAAAAGTGAGTGAAAACTGAAGGTAAATGATTGGGACTGCAAAACCCTAAGAAGGATTGTGTCCAAACAACACAGATCGACTGCAGCACAAGTGACCCCAAATTTCATTATTCATCATGAAGACCCTGGTTTCTTAAAAATCAACCACAAAGAGCTTCACAAAGCCATCCAAGAAAGAGCTGCAACTGCTAAAACATTGCTAAAACATAAAACAATCACAGATACCAATGCTAAAATGTGAAAAAAAGAGCACCAAGATGAACTTCAACATGTGTCCTGGCCAGACAAATACATTTATTAGAATATCATCAAACCACTGCAGACAGTTTAGAGAGAAGGCAGAGAAACAGGTTATCTACTTCAACATCTCTGAAGCAACTGGCAGATGGTCCGATAAGACAACAGTCCACTGTACAGTAGACGCTGTATGAAGTTGTATTCATTTAAGAAGGTACAAAGCTGTAATTAAATTGGATTGAGATCTAGTGACTGTGAAGGCCAATTGAGTAAAGTGAATTCATTGTCATGTTCAAGAAACCAGTCTGAGATGATTTGAGCTTTGTGACATGGTGCATTATCCTGCTGGAAGTAGACATCAGAGGATGGGTACATTATAGTCATAAAGGGATGGACATGGTCAGCAACAATACTCAGGTAGGCTGTGGCGTTTAAACAATGCTCAGTTGGCACTAAGGGGTCCAAAGTGTGCCACGAAAATATCCCCCACACCATGACACCACCAGCAGCCTGAACCGTTGAGACAAAGCAGGAAGGATCCATGCTTTCATGTTCTTTACGCCAAATACTGACCCTACCATCTGAATGTTGCAGCAGAAATCCAGACTCATCAGACCAGGCAACGTTTTTCCAATCTTCTTTTGTCCAATTTTGTTGAGCCTGTGTGAATTGTAGCCTCTGTTTCCTGTTCTTAGCTGACAGGAGTGTCACGCGGTGTGGTCTTCTGCTGCTGTAACCCATCTGCTTCAGGGTTCGATGTGTTGTGCGTTCAGAGATGGTATTCTGCATACATTGAAAGTAACGAGTGGTTATTTGAGTTACTGTTGCGTTTCCATCATCTCTAACCATTCTCTGGATTTTTTCCCTTTTTCGGACCATTCTCTGTAAACCCTATAGATAGTTGTGCATAAAAATCTCAGTAGATCAGCAGTTTTTGAAATACTCAGACCAGCCCGTCTGACACCAACAACCATTCCACATTCAAAGTCACTTAAATTCCCTTTCTTCACCATTCTGATGCTTAGTTTGAACTTCAGCAAGCCGACTTTACCACATCTAAATGCCTAAATGCATTGAGGTGCTGCCATGTGATTGGCTGATTAGCAATTGTGTTACCAAGCAATTGAACGGGTTTACCCAATAAAGTGGCCGGTGAGCGTGTGTGTGTGTGTATATATATATAAAAAAAATTGTGTCCAAAAAAATCCTCTGTTGTGTGGTGTCGATTATTTACGATTATTTAACTGATCCCAATTGAGACAGAGCATCGCCAAACTCAAATCATAAATATCTATGGGATATTTACGACTATTGTTCAGGCTGACATGATAGTCATGATAGCCTACCGGATTTTGCGTGCTTCTATAGCAGAAACCTGGCAGCCACAAACGTGCCATGAAAGCGGTAAACATCACCCATATTCTTTTAGGATTAGGATTATAAGGCTTAAAATCAGTTGAACTGTCTTCTTGTCTGTAGTCTCCCATGGTTTTAAAATCAGTTAAGATTTGAAAATCGTCAAGTGTGCAGCCAGCTTAAGGCTAAATTCACACTACAGGATTTTAAGCCCAATTTGCAAGTTAACGAGCTCGCCGACAGGTCAGGTTGTGATCGGGGGAAAATCAGCAATTGATCAGCAGATCAGAGTAAAAATTTTCATAGAGCAAGCAGCTTGCAGTGTTAATTTCTTCCAGACATTCATTTTCAAATATTAAACTCCTGTTTCACATGTTGTTTCGCATAATTCCCGTTCCAGTTCTCATGTGTTTTCATGACAAAACGTGTGTTATAGAGTCATAGGGTGACAAAGTTGTCGTCAGCTCATGTACAGTAGTGTGTAACCCCCAGTTGTGGATCATTTACATAGAGTCACGTAGTGTGAACAACACAACGACTTAAAGACAGACAATCAAGTCACGTAATCTGAACAGCACAGTTCTCTTTAGTTGTCATCTCGCCACCACCATTCGCACCACAAAGTCCTTATATGGGTGTCTCTGTAGGCCACGGTAATGACAACTGTTAGAAAGATTCAAACGTCTCAGCCACGTTGCATTACACTGTGAGAGAGAGAGAGAGGAAGAGAATGAAATAAATAATAAAAACGGGTTAGTTAGAGATACAGTTTTTTTCTAAAGACCGGTGACGTTACTTATGGGAAGAAAGAGGGTCTATAAAGGCAAATGTTTAAAGACACACCTGGGAGTTCACACGTGCACAGCACACAGCAAGAGCACGGTGGGAGTATTGACTGAGCTGTCTGTTATAAATGGGTGGGATCAAGCCGAGGATCTTGGAAAGGGGCTGTAAAGGCATCTTTCGATTTGCATTCGTAATGTGAGAAGGGGGAGGTGGGGTTTTCTGGGTAAACGTAAAGACTACTCGAGTTCTTCCATGGAAATGTGACACGTTGACTGTTGATAGTGCCAACGGTACCGCAGTTTGCTAAAGCTGATTGGTTTTGAAGATACAGCCAAAGCTGCAACCCCATTCATACTGTCTCGCGCCTGGATTTACTACATAGTGAGCGAGAGGCCCCCGCTGCCAGACTGAATGCAGCCTGTTTCTAAATCTCTAGTCTAAACACTTCTTCTGGAATTCAAAAGCACACACAGCTCTCAACTCAGTTAAGCTTTAGGCTGTAGCACACTCAATAAAAAAAATTCTTTTTAAGAAAAAGTTAAAGACAAAGTTGCAAACTAATCGTCTGACTGAATGTGCGGTAAACCACTGCTGATGAAACACTTAACTGTCCAACTTAGTTTTCAAACGGAAAGGAAGAAAAAGAACCCCCAGCACAATGCAGCCGGCACGCTTCCTCATTCTAAGCTCGCGCTTCTCGCTTTCTCAACTCTCCTCAGTCTTTCTGTGAGGAATGCATTTTGGAAGACTGCCAGTGTTTTTTGCATAGTGCGGGAACAGGCCCTCTCTTTGTCAGAACTCTATACCATTGTAGTATTCTCTGCCAGCTGCCACGCCGCGACCTGATTGGCTGTCGTTTCGCGCGCTTCCCCTTCTCTCACAGCCGAGCAGAAAAGAACAAAAGGTCAATGAGTCCACTACGCTGAGGGGAGGAACCTCATGTGATACTCCATCTCTCTCTCTCTCTTGCATGCTCACTAACACTTGTTCCAGAAGCATCTACAAATAAGCCTACTCTGTCTTACAAAAACATACAGGTTCAATTTGCTACCGTTTATGGAAAAGGAAATTTATAGAAATGTATTGAAAGAATGAGATAGATAGATAGATAGATAGATAGATAGATAGATAGATAGATAGATAGATAGATAGATAGATAACAATAGACTGACAGATACAACGGCAGATAGAAACGCAGAATGTAGGAACAACAAAATGATATAACAAAGCAAGAAAATAGGATGGAATGTTAGGACGGTATATAAAACAAAGAAACAAACGGATAGGTTGATGGATGGATGGATGGATGGATATAATAATAGAGTAACAAAAATAACAATTTATAGAACTGTAGATAGAATGATAGACAAGAATGATAGGTATGATAATGGAATGATAGGTATAACATTAGAAAGGTGGATAAAAGATAGATATATATTAAATAAGAAAAAAAGAATGACAGATAGATGGGTGTATGAATAGAATAATCAACTGACAGAAAGAATGATATATAGAACCGTAGACAGACAGATAGAACGATAGAATAACAAACAGACAGACAGACGGTTATTGGACTGACTGCCAGGTGAGAGCCAAAGGCAGACAGACAGACAGACAAACAGACAGGGGACTGACAGACAGACAGACAGGCACACAGACAGACAGACAAGACAGGCACACAGACAGACAGACAAGACAGACAGACAGACAGACAAACAGGCAGGTGACTGACAGACAGACAGACAGACAGACAGACAGGCACACAGACAGACAGACAAGACAGACAGACAGACAGACAGGCACACAGACAGACAGACAAGACAGGCACACAGACAGACAGACAAGACAGGCACACAGACAGACAGACAAGACAGACAGACAGACAGACAGACAGACAGGCAGGCAGGCACACAGACAGACAGACAGACAGGCAGGCAGGCACACAGACAGACAGGCACACAGACAGACAGACAAGACAGACAGACAGACAAGACAGACAGACAGACAGACAGGCAGACAGACAGACAGGCAGGCAGGCAGACAGGTAACTGTTAGGAGGAACGCCTGACCATCTATGAATGAGTTCTCAGTAAGATCAACTAGAGTTGAACTAACTAGAGCAGCACAGCTGGAGTTTCTACCTGTGTGGGAGTCTGGATTTTGGTATCGAGGAAACACAATAGGCTCCTGACTAACATTACAGGGGCCTCTAGTGGTTAAGTGGCACCATGACGAATGCATAACTATTATTTTACAGCAAATTCACTAACCGCCAGCATCGATTAAAGGACCTTTATTTTCCAGGCTTCATTGTGAAGATGTTGTTTGAAGTCTGAGAGGGAACATGTAACTCAAGGAGCACAGAGAGGTGGTGAGAGCTCCTGGGGATCTGCCAAACTTCATTACCTCAGCATGACACACACACACACACACATGCCCATGTGGCACTGACTAGCACCATCAGAGTGTGTGGCACTGTAACTGAACACACAGAATGGCTTCCTCATTCACGTGGCACAGAGTTGCAATGGGCACGGTTACCAAGGTTACCACAAGGCCAGCTGCGTTTTGGCGGGAAAATTCCCTCTGAAAAAAAAAAAGCTTTTGTGTAATTTAATATTCTTTATAATGAAAGGAGGCGAAGAGAAGATCTCATTTCAACTGTGAGGGGGAAGCAAACAGGGACGTTCTTTACTCTTCAGTGTTGTTTGTAATATTCACAAATTGTTTGTGATAAGCAAAGTTTTCTTTTTACCATGGTAATACTATGGTCTTCTGGACATACACATGATATTTTGGAAATGTATCATAATAGTACTATGATATTCATGTTAATAAAATGAACTACATTATATACTGTAAACCATGGTATATGTATTTCATTACCATGTACCATATGTATAATTTAAAATACTCTAGCGCTGTTATCTGATACCATCACTGTACAGTGATATAAAAACATAGTGGTATCAGATCGTAACACCATGGTACTTTGATGTATACTATATGCACTTGCAAAACAGTACCAAAACGTACATTGGAAATACCATGGTATTTTAGACATTTACAATTACAGTACTATGTTATTGTTGGACAAACCATAAGGTACAGTATATATATATACTACCACTGCACGATGGTATATATAAATATAAATAGGTATATATATTTTTTTTCAAGTGACAAATGAATGGTAATACTATTGAAAGTGAAAAGAGTGACGTGACATTCAGCCAAGTATGGTGACCCATACTCAGAATTCGTGCTCTGCATTTAACCCATCCGAAGTGCACACACACAGAGCAGTGAACACACACACACACGCTGTGAACACACACCCGAAACAGTGGGCAGCCATTTATGCTGCGGCGCCCGGGGAGCAGTTGGAGGTGCTTGCTCAAGGGAACCTAAGTCGTGGTATTGAAGGTGGAGAGAGAACTGCACATGCACTCCTCCACCTACAATTCCTGCCGGCCCGAGACTAGAACTCACAACCCTTCGATTGCAAATCCAACTCTCTAACCATTAGGCCACAACTTCCCTATTGTACTTTCAAATGGCATTTAAAATCATATATCATTATAAAGTACACCATAATGCTATTTTGTAAGCATGATAAGCTAAATATTTTGCAATGCAACTGTGTAAGAACAATCTTACAGAGAGTCATATTTGTCAATCTGCTAATTTAATTAAACATAATTTATGGTCACATTTTGTCACAATGAGAAACACATGAAATGTGTCACTCTTTCAGGCATTAACGCAACTTGAGGAATTGTTAACGCAGTTTTAGGAAGGGTGTAATAAAACACACACTATCGACAAACAGACAAACCGCCTTTTTCAACCTGGGATGAAGTCCAAGAGCTGTTAATTATATGACATCGCTTCCTAACAATGACTGCAGGACATTTAACCGATTCACACTTCAAACATAACTGGCTACATATTAACACGTTTATTGTACAGTAAGTATAATAGCCAAGTCATAGTTTGTGCTGAATAGGTTGGCAAAGAGTAAACTTACACAAGGCTCAAAGAGTTAGTTAATCTAATGGTTAGGGTCGTAAAATGCATTTCCTCCCCTTAGATGTGGATTGCAACAGATGCTTCAGGGGGTAAACTCTCATTCATACAGATAGAATGCTCAGATTATGAGTAAGGGATCTTTACAAAGACTTAAAGGGACAGTCTACCAAAAAAAAAAAAAAAAAAGAAAAAGAAAGAAAAGAAAAGAAAGATTTGTCATCATTTATGGACCCATTTGTCATTCCAAACCCATCCGTCTTTCTCCTGTGGAAAACAAATAAAGAAAATATGAAAGTTTGACTTTTCAGTGCAATTATAAATCAACTGGTGCTTAAACTTTCAAGTTTTGAAAAACCACCAAAGCATCATAAAACAGGTTAAGAAAGTTACATTTCGGTAACTCGAGTGATGTCAAACACTCAACAGCTTTCTAAAATCAAGTATGCATAACATGCTTGCATAACAATTTTTTTTTTTTAATTAATAAAGAAAAAAAGAATACTCTTATTCAGCAAGGATACATTGAAATGGATCAAATAAGACTGAAAAACATTATATTGTCACAAAAAAATAAATAAATCTATTTCAGATAAATGCTGTTCTTTTGAACTTTATATTAATAAAAAAAATCCTTATAAAATGGTTTCTGCAAAAATATTAAGCAGCTCAACCGGTTTTAACAACACTATGTAAAGGATTGTTACTTGCTTGTGGTAGGGGAAAATACAATCTGTTGTAAAAACCATCAGACGTGTACTTTCTAAAGCATAACCGAAGTGCGTGCAGTCATTTCTGAGATTGAATCACAAGTCGTTTGGTCTCCTCATCAGTCATGAGAAAGTGTTTTGTGCAGCAGACACTGGTGTGATGCTCGATCAGGAGGGAAGTGAGGGCAGCATCACATGCTGCATCAGAGATCATGGCCGTGACCAATCACAGATGCTGGCACAACTACAGAAGACACAACCAGACACAAGTTTATTAAGAACTTTAGCTCTGGCACAACTTAAAGGGATAGATGAGCCAAAAATGTAAATTCTTCTATTCGAGTTCATCTTGTTCTGTAGGAGATTCTATGTTCCATGGAAACAAAAGGGAGATGTTTTGAAGAATGCCCAAGCTGCTGTTTTACATATAGTGAAAGTGAATAGCTAATAAAATAAAAAGTACAATAAAAAGTAAAGCATAAGAGCAGCATGATTTTATATACTATTATCAATATTTTTAATTAGCTTTTTTCATTCCTATTTTAATTTGTGCTTTTTTTTTGACGTTCATTCATTTTTGTTAAATATTTCCTATTAATTGTATGATAACACTTTACTTAAGTTATACTTTAATAAGGTTTCAGATGTTAACATTGGTTAATTAGATTACATGAACTAACAATAAAAAGTACATATAAATAATTGTAATGTTAATTTCAACATTTACTATTACACAATTCAAATAAAAATGAAGTATAAATGGAACAGTAGTATTTTTCTATTAACTAAAGTTATTTTTATTAATTAATAAACACTGTAAAAAATTTACTGTTCATGCCAGTTAATGCATTAAGTAACGGGATCTCAATGCAAAGTGTGCCTCATTTTTATTTTAGTTTAAAGACTTATTTATTGTTTTTATTTTATTTTATGTTAAAACAACTTACAATATTGCATGGCTTCAGACTTTTTTATTTTTTATTTTAGGGTTCTTGACATTCCCTTGTCACTATATATTTTCTAAAACAAAGCAGCATGAACATTCATCAAAACACCTCCTTTTAAGTTCCACTGAAGAAAGCATATCATATGGGTTTGTAATGACATGAGGATGAATAAATGACAAAACCTTGAATCAGTCTACAGAGTCAACATTAATGAAAGTTATTGTTAATAGTTACAAAAGACATAAAAAAAAATCTGAGTGAATGTGTCATAGCCTGATCCTCTCATGGAGAAACCTGAACACAGTCCGAGGTCACAGACGCATGAATTCACTTAAACGTTGGGGGTGGGGGAAATCCAAGGGAAGGCGGGTGTTTTTAGTTTACTGTAAAACATACAAAATATACATGAAAAGATAAGGAAGTTTTATAACTGGAGTAAAGTTCAAGTCCAGGGCTGTTTGAGGCATGTGTGTGTGCATATGCTTTGTGGTTTTACTTTAGGAAGCTGTTGCCAGTGGATAATAACGTTACGGAAGTGAGTCAGTCTCAGTAATGGGATGAAATCTCTCTGACTCACTCTCCCTTTTAAACACACATGCTGGAGGACTCACCTCTTAACTCGTTTCAAATGGAGAAAGAATACAGGATTACATAAAGGGTCAACAGATGGGAGTAACAGCAACAACAACAACAAAAAGGACGAATTGACCTTGGTTACTTTTATCTTTAGTCAGGTGTGACTCATTTAACTGTGGTCAACGACCCTTCCTCTGCGGTCCAATGCAATCTATTAAAATATTAATGTTACCATGACATTACTATGGCACCAAAACATATTTTGATCGTCAAAAATGTCTGCATGTCAAAACATAAATTATTTGTGTCAAAAAACTACAGACCTTTTCTAATTACTAACTACCTGGAGAAAACCTTATTTTATTATTGAGATTATTATATTTGTTAAATTGTGCATTTCTTTTTCTTGACATTATGTGCCTTGGCAATATTGTAAGCACAACCAGGTCAATAAATTACTTTAAACTGAATAGATTTATTAAAAAAAAATTGTGATATAAAACGCATCCAACTAATATTATAGTTATGTATTAAAGTATATTTACATTGATATATACAGCGTATTATTCTTTGTAGGTCTCTGATTTAGTGCATTTTGGATATTTATAAGCGTGGTGTAACTTAAGTGTCTAAATTCACATTTGGGGGGGCACTGTAACTTTCCAACATTATGATATTAAATAAACACACTGGTGATTGTTCATCTCCATTTCCCTCTCATTCTAAAAGCGGACAGGACATGTCGGAAGAAAATAAATAGTTTTCACATGACCACTTACACTGGCTTCATGTTTACAGACCCCCTTCGCCACTTTAGATTGCCTCCCGGGAGAACAGACTCTCCTCCCGCTATTTTGGGCAGTGCCTGCTAAAAGCGGCGGCGTTCCTGGAAGTGATGACGGATGGAAGCTTTCGCGGCGGTTCGCGGCGCCACCTTGCGTTCACCGCCTGAACTGCTGAAGGTGAGTCAGCAACATGCTGCAATCACTCAGCAATAGCCTACAGAGCGGCATTCAGGTCAGATGAGATCACCGAATTACCGTGACCGCTAAAGTCACACGGCTTCGATAAAATGCTTAGTCACAGTGACACAGAAGCGTCTTGTGTGTGTGTGAGAGAGTGACGGATCTGTATCATCCAGGCCTCAGATTTACTAAAGGACCCGGACAAAACATGGACAACATCAGCAGCATTTTTAGTGCACAGAATTCAACAATTTCTCCTTATATATCTTAAATGTATAAATGAGTTGGCAGCATGAAATTCTTATCCTCGCAAAAATCTATTTTTTTAAATAAACAAAAGGTTTGATACAAACCAACACGATACAAAGGCTGAATAGATCAACTGAGATAAATGCACAAATTATTGTGTAAAATGAGTTTAGTACGCTGCACAAAATTATAAACACTTTTGTTTTTGCCCCCACTTTTCATGAGCTAACTTCAAAGATCTAAGACTTTTTCTATGTACACAAAAGGCCTATTTCTCTCAAACATTGTTCACATATCTGTGTAAATCTGTTTTAGTGAGCACTTCTCCTTTGCCGAGATAATCCATCCACTTCACAGGTGTGGCATATCAAGATGCTGATGATGCCTTAGGCTGGCCACAATAACAGGCCACTCTAAAATGTGCAGTTTTATCACAATGCACAATGCCACAGATGTCGCAAGTTTTAAGGGAGCGTGCACCCCAGACAGCAAGCAGTTTCGGCCCAGATTTGGCCCGCATGGATTTCACGCGGGCCAGATGTGGGCCGGTTCTGGATTGAAACTGCTTGCTGTCTGGGAATTGGCATGCTGACTGCAGGAATGTCCACCAGAGCTGTTGCCCGTGAATTGAATGTTTATTTCTCTACCATAAGCCATCTCCAAAGGCGTTTCAGAGAATTTGCCAGTACATCCAACTGGCCTCACAACCACAGACCATGTGTAACCACACCAGCCCAGGACCTCCACATCCAGCATCTTCACCTCCAAGATCATCTGAGATCAGCCACCCGGACAGCTGCTGCAACAGTCGGTTTGCATAACCAAAGAATTTCGGCCCAAACTGTCAGAAACCGTCTCAGGGAAGCTCATCTGCATGCTTGTCATCCTCATCGGGGTCTCGATCTGACTGCATTTTCTCATTGTAACCAACTTGAGTGGGCAAATGCTCACATTCGTTGGCATCAGGCACTTTGAAGAGGTGTTCTCTTCACAGATGAATCCCAGTTTTCACTGTACAGGGCAGATGGCAGGCCATGTGTATGCATTGTGTGGGTGAGCGGTTTGTTGATGTCAGCATTGTGGATCGAGTGGCCCATGGTGACGGTAGGGTTAGACATATGTTATGGACAACGAACACAAGTGCCTTTTATTGATGGCATTTTGAATGCACAGAGATACCATGGCGAGATCCTGAGGCGTATTGTTGTGCCCTTCATCAACGACCATCACTTCATTTTGCAGCATGATAATGCATGGCCCCATGATGCAAAGATCTGTACATAATTCCTGGAAACTGAAAACATCCTAGTTCTTGCATGGCCAGCATACTCACCGGACACCCATTGAGCATGTTTGGGATCAACGTATACGACAGTGTGTTCCAGTTCCTGCCAATATCCAGCAACTTCACACAGCCACTGAAGAGGAGTGGACCAACATTCCACAAGCCACAATCAACAACCTGATCAACTCTATGCGAAGGACATGTGTTGAATTGCGTGAAGCAAATACTGACTGGTTTTCAGACCCTCCAATACAGTAAAACTGAACATTTTAGAGTGGCCTTTTAATGTGGCATGCCTAAGGCACACCTGTGCAATAATCATCTTGAGGTGGGTGAATTATCTCGGCAAAGGAGAAGTGCTCACTAACACAGATTTAGACACAAACACAATATTTGAGAGAATAAGGCCTTTTGTGTACATAGAAAAAGTCTTAGATCTTTGAGTCTCATGACAAATGGGAGCAAAAACAAGTGTTGGGTTTATAATTTTGTTTGGATTTGTTCAGTAAATGAAGATTCAGCCTTTTATTTCTAAATCACATATTCCAAGTTGTTTGAGACTTCAGCATGACTTGCAGACGAGGACTGTAGTGGAAGATAATGATAACAACGATGAGATCTAAACATTGAGAGATGTTTAACACACACACACTCACAGCTCAGTCACCTCTGAATCCACACACACTTGACCTCAACACTGCAGCTTGTTCTGATTTCAAATCCAGCACTAATCAGTTCCTGTTCATTACAAGTCTTACCTCAACCTCACTCCACTGTAGGAGAGAAGTGTATCAGCTTGAGAGGAACCTAAAATAAAAACATAAAAAGACTGTTTTGTTGGAAAAGGATTTGGTAGTGACATTACTTTTTATATTAATACTCCTAGTGGTGTTGTTTGATAACTGATTGCTAATACTATTGCTCATTGTTTGTTGAGGAGAGATTGTTTGTGATAGTAATCTTCAAAGTTTTCAGAATCATACTTAATAAAAAAAAATGGTATCTGTAAGATTTTTAAATGTTTCTGAAAGAAGTCAGTTCTGCTCATTAAGACTGCATTTATTTGATCAAAAATGCAGAAAAAAAACATTAATATTGGGAACCCCGGCACCCATATTACCATCATTAAAATCACAAACCGCTTTCTTGTGGCTTATTGCTTTAATGACCACTAAAATCCCAGAAGAGACTGGTTCACAATGATTCAGTTTTCTTCACTTTAATTTGACATTCACCCCTTTCCACTGATGCTTACATGAAATGATCACATGAAATGGTATAGATACAAAATGCATTAAATCAAATGTGAGAATGCTAATAAAAAATATCAAAAACAAACAAAAAAATCTTGGGCATATTACATTCCACCTTCTGATCTTCCAAGTTTATTCCTGCCCTGAGCAGCAATAATAACAATGCAGATTAGTAGAGAAACACCTCGGTCAGCTCAAATTTCAGAGTAAACCGATATTCTTTTTCACTCTAGGAGCGCCGTACAGCAGCTGCAAGCTAAAGAGCCTGAGGAGCATTGTGTCAGCAGTGAACATCTCTGGTCACGTCCAAATTACAGAAGAGAGACAAAACAATTGAGCATTCAGATGAAGAGAAGGTCAAGAAATCCTAGACACGGCTCAGACAGGTGTGAAGTAACCCTAGATTGAGAATAACCTGAAAAGTATACAAAAAACAGGGCAGTAAAAAAAAGAAAAGAAAAAGAGAATGCAGTAAGATATAAAGAAATGACTTTTACAGCAGGAGGGAAAGTTCAAAGCGCACGTGACGGATGTGATTCATTATAAGATGTCAAAGAGAGTACAGGTGCAAGAGATTCTGTCAGACCGCAGAAGTGCTTATTTTAGGAGGTACTAAAAATGATGTTCTATTCAAAAAACCTTATATTAAACACATTCAAGGCATTGGTGATGCACTTCAAGCTTGAAAGCAAATGTCCAGCATTGGCTTTCAGTTAAAAAAGAAAAAAAAACAGAAAGAAGAAAGCTTTTATAACAAGATGTCAGTGATGTTAACTTCTCATTGCAATCTTTCTGGTAAAAAATTATACTGTGATCTAAAATCTCCAGATTTTAGGTCCAGATTTCCTGCGCTTGTTTGAAGGGCTGTACAATTTGGCCAAAAGTGTTATAATTACATCAATATGACAATAAAATATTAATTGTACTGTTTTTTTTTCTTCAGTGCAACTATACAATTGAATCAAATTAGCTCTTTTTCAAAACTGCAGGGCTTTTTCTTTTGTTGACAAAGGTCAACAAGACTGGGAAGATGGATGGTGCATGGTGTGTTTCCAAAAACAGGTTTATAAGCGTCCCAAACTTACAAGTTCATGTGGATCAGATGAGCAGATTTAGAGATACTGAAAACACTGGATCATGGCCTGCTCACGTGTAAAAGAACACAGTGCTGCACTTCACACTGAAACACACAGTGCCTATATATTCATTTAATTCAAATCAAAGCTATTGTGATTTGATAATATCACAAAGCCAAATCAGATCTCAGTTTTATTCTGCCTCCCTCCGCCCTAAGATGCACTTAACGTTTAAAAAAAAAAAAAAAAATCAAGGGTTTCAAAGTGAAAGTATATTCTAGCAACAGAATGAATTCATTCTATAAACCTAATGCAACCATTCACTTTCTTTTCAGGTAATAATAAATGAGTTTAAAGAAGTTTTTTTTTTTTTTTTTTTTTTAATTCAAAGACAAAAAGAAAATGCTCAAAGTCATGGGTCACAAATTTGAGGTTTTATGAAATAAGTCATTATAAATCTTCCAGGAGAGCATGTTTTATGTGTATCTACGGCTACAGCATCAAAGCTTTGGTAAACAAACAATTAAAAATGATTCAGAATCAAACAGGTTGAATAAATAAGCACAGTGATGCCTTCGTAAGCTCTCACAGTCAAAAGCAACACAGATAATATCCACTATTCTGGTCCTTCGTTCATCCACCCAATCACCTCGCTCCTTCCCTCCCTCCATTTCTCTCATTGGCTGCATTTGCATCCAGTCATTGGGTGGATTAAAGGCAGTGGTGCAGTTTTCTGTTACCCTAAACTGTACAAAAATAGACGCCTAGTGCTGCTTTATCTAATTTCAGAAAACAAAATGTATAATAATGCAACAGTCTTTCAATTAATTCTCTTATATATACAGAAGTTTTTGATCTCTAACCAGAAGGCTGAGTGCTTTATACTTGCGAATACAACATAAACAAATAACTTTAATATATCTTAAGCTCCAATGCTCAATCTAGATCTCTAAATACATATATATCCGTGTATACATGTAAAGCACACAGCCTGAAGAATTAACTTTAATTTATTTAGAGGCAACATTCGCACGACACTGCAATACGTTTGTTCTTCTAGCACAGAGTAATTTAATCAAACGTCTTTTCTTGTGACTCGCACGCTAGTCAACGGTTTTGCCTCCACTTAAAAACAAAACAAATAATATTTAAACCGCAACATTAAAGGGAATGACAAAAGTCACTAAACGAAAAGACGGAAAAGGCAACCGTAAAAAGTCAGATGAATTCAAAGCACAGGAAAACTAAAGCTGAGATCAGTTTAGATGGTCGGGGGTGATTAAAGGCGCCGAACGATCGTTGGTGATTGTGCGTCGTAGTCTGACTCTGCGGATCATACTCAACATGTCACCTCCGCTGCCTGGATCAGGAACGCCGTCGACATGATCCACGCCAGGCTCGGCCGAATTGATCTGCCCGCTTTCAGTGGGCATGCTAGAATTGTGAGCGGACATGTTCTGAATCTGCTGATTTTTATGTTGCTGTCGTTCGAGTTTCTGCTGGAGCTCTTTCTGATGTGTCTGTTGATATTGCGGCTCCTGCGGTTGGTTATATTGTTGTTGGTGATTGTACTGTTGTTGATTATATTGTTGTTGCAGCTGTTGTTGTTGTTGATGATGATGATATTGCCTCTGCTGCTGTTGGTGCAGTGCATACTGCTGTTGCTTGCTCATTTGATACAGCAGCTCTGTGCCGCCCACTGGTGGCTGCCCAGGAAACATGGAATAGTATGGAGGTGGCATTGCACTCAAACTCTGAGTGGATGTACAGAGATTATGTCTGGTGTGAACCAGATCAGAGCCAGGAACCCTGTTGCTCTGCATCCCTCCAGGAAGGCACATGGTCTCCTCACTGCCGCTCAGGCCGGCTGTAGAAACGGATGCCTTCAGTGGCACCTAAGAGCAGGAAGAAAGTGGCTTTCTTGGTTAATTTTATAAGAACATCAATAGAACACAATACAGGGATGTAGAAAAACACAACCTCTTTCTGTGAGCATGATACTGTTAAAACAAAAATTAAAAAAGCTAAGCAAATACATCCAAAATATTGTGAACAAACAAAAAAATTGTGCAATATCAAATTTGGAATTTCTTTCACAACTTGAAACAACGGAATTTCCTTAAGAATCAAATAAAGATTCCCATTTAAATTCATACAGGATTTGTTATTTTAGTCCTAATGGATCAGAGCCCTGTATTTAATTATTTTAATGCATACATATATTTAAATATTAATACTAATATACTGGATATATACTACAATTCAAAGGTTTGGTATCAGCAAGAAGATTATATATATATATATATATATCATGCTCACCAAGGCTGCACTGATTTGATCCAAAAATACAGTAAAAACAGTAATATTGTTGAAATGTATTTACATTAAAATTAAACATTTCTGATTATCATCAATGGTGGAAACAGTTGCTTACTATCTTTGTGGAAACTTTCTGAATAGAAAGCTCAAAATAACAGAATTCAAATAAAATAGAAATGTACTTTTGTAAAGTAATAAATGTCTTTAATGTTAACTTTGATAAATTTAATGCATCCTTGCTGCATAAAAATAAGAATACAATTTAAAACTACGGACCCAAACTTTTAAATTGTAAGTTTGTAAGCGTATTTAAATCCTGAAAGAAATTAATTTTGTATTCTACAGGGGCATTCATCCTATTTGTAGTTGTAAAAGATTTTTTAAGAATTATGTGTTTGAAAATAATACTGTATTGGAATTCTTTATGTAAATTCACAATCCTTCATGACTGGTTCCAAATAATGACCGATATTCCAGCAAGTCTAAGAATGTTCTGACTAGAGTCTGAGTAGATGAAGGACCTGTGGTGTGGAGATGGGGATAGGGACTCCTCCACTGATGGTCCCACGGCGGATGTTGGGCTTGCTGGAGGGTTTACGGCGGATGGTGGCCGTGTGGGGTCCTATAGGCTCCGGATCCATCAGCAGACTGACGGTAGACGCCGGCCTCTTGCTTTGAAACATTTTGCGGTAATTGAGACTCAAGTCACTGTTGCGAGGAATTGTGGAAGATTTATCAAATTCAGACTGGCTGTGGGTGTCCTCTCCTCCATGCAGCGAGATGTAGTCATAGTCTGAAAGAGAGAGAAACACAAAAAGAGAAGAGTCACACACTGTGTTAAGGTTAAATGATAGCACTTCTATATTATTTAAAAGGAGGAAAATAATGAAATTCAAGCAGAAATTACATATGCAGGGAATGAGAGTGGAAGAAAACACAACAGCTGTTCATCAGGTCTCAAAATTTGATGTCAGGGTTTAACAATAAAGATGGCCCAACATTGTGAGAATGTTTCGGACAGGACAGTGCATGGGTTTTTATACGTTGCAAAATCAGCTTGGCTTGTGTGATGTTTTTAACATTGTTGAAAGGCAGCATTATCTAGTTGTTCAAATTATAAATTACTTGTATTTCATGTATTTTAAATAGTTGGCATGTACATATAATGAAAATTAAAAATCTAAAACAAAATGATAAATAAGATATACATTTTTTTTCTTTTGAACTAATGGTCAAATGCAAACTGCAAAGCAAAAATTATACTAATTTAAGATGCATATACAATTTTACATTTTAAATTAAAATTAATCTAAACATTTTTATTTTAAATCATATTATTGTCTTATTCATATTATTAATTAATTGCACTAAATTGACAGCCTTAAAAAAATGACATGCATAAAGAAAATGATACTAGATTACCTCCTAGAACATGAATAAAACAGACAAAACAAAAGCTCTTTCTGAGTGTATCTTTTGGTTATACTCAGGGCAACATGAGAAGATGGACAACAGAGCAACGAGATGCCACCAGTTATATCTCATGTTTGCACACATTCGTATCTTACCCATACAGATAACACTCTTTCAACAAAGGCAAGCCTGCAATATGATATGGATTCCCAGAAATAAAGACATTTAATGTTGTTTATTATTGGTATATGATCACAATGAGAATAATTAAGTCTATGCAATGACAGTCAGAAACCTACCATATAGAGGAGGTTCTTTCTTTACCACTGTAAAAGAACAATAAAGTACATTTAACATGTATACAAAGGCCCAGAAACATGCACTTTGGACAGCAATCTAAGCCTGTGATTTGTGGAAACACATCAGATTTAGTCTAAAATTGGACCATAAAAAACATATGATGTGCACACAAACCACAAATCAGATTACCGTGTTGAGGGTATAAAAAAGGGGGTAAAAATGGAGAAAAAGAAATCTAGACTGAGCACTGTTTATAATCTCTCCAAGTTGTCTGCACTGAAGATTTAAAAGGAACATTTTAGAACAGAAAAAAAAAGTTCATGCATGTGAGTGTACATACACACATACTGACCATTCTGTGAGGGAATAGTGTCTTCTGAGCAGGATGGTGTAGTCGTCTGTGTGCTGTATCCGCTGGAGCAGTGGAGGGAATCACGGCTGGTCCGAGGAGCTTCTGAATTAAGCCCACCTCCAAGAGTAAGAGCCAGCTGCTCCCGGGCTGACTGTGGCTACAGACACCAATGAGAGCCAATCAGAGATCAGAAAATGAGGCTATCACAATGATTCCACTAGAATCAAGAAGTGTAAAAAAAAAAAAAAAGTCACTTTTTGCTTAGAAATCATTCCTGCATTTAAATGAGCATGCACCTTGCCCGAGGTGGACAGTGTCCTGGCTCTCTCCTCATGCCCGCTGTAAGCTTTGTGCAGTGGTGGCATGGAGGTCCCGTTCTCTGTGCCAGGAGAGTTCTGACCTTTCTCCTACACAAAAATATATTCTGTTACTCCACCTCAACTTAATAAGTCACCACCAACCAACCTATGACAAACTGTAGTTATAAGGTAATAAGGATTTAAAACCAACATGAAATTGTGTTTCACCAAAATAATGAAGGATTGTGAAGATGTGCACAGAAGAACTGCCCACAAGATGACCAGAAATATATATATATATATATATATATATATATATATATATATATATATATATATATATATATATATATATATATATATATAACAGTTTTGATTTCATGTTGACTTTAACGACAGTTTGGTAAGTGTAGAAAAGTTCAGATGGGCCTGTCAGAGCATGCAGGTTTTTAGTTGTAGATATGCAAACTGGTTAGTGTGTTTGTTTCAAGACATGGGACTGATATTATATTTAAAAACAGACACTAAAAGCAGAAAATTATTTAAAATCTTTCTCCCTGTGTATAATTATCAGAAGGCGTTCCTCTCACTGGCCTGCAGAGGCCGCTGTTTACCCTCACATAGACACAACCTCCACTCATGCACAATGACAAACACAGGAGAAAACCATCAGAGGTGAGTGTCCAGGAGTACATGCAACAGTAATGAATCCATCCACAGTCACACACAGCACTACACTGAGTCTATGCTCACAGTGCTCCTGTGCCGCAGGTGTTGGCCACGGTGGCCCGTGCGAGGGATTGTGGGAGAATTCCCCTCACTGAGAGAGCGAGCGCCTTCCTCCCCTCCGACCAAGAGGAGAGGACTGCATGAGCGCTGAGAGATGGAGGTGAGGGGCAGAGAGGAGTGGAACAAGAGAAAGATGAGATTAGATGAATCCAAACCCCCTTAGATCCCTAAACAAATGTCTTGGTTGAAAGTGAATGCTTTTGGGTATTCTATTCAGAAAATAGTAAAATGTCAACTATTAATCCGTCTTTTAAATTATGAGTGTCACATAATATAGCTACTAATGGTCAAACTGCTTTTTCATGCATGGCTGATTCTGACAGATACTTTTTATTTTTTTTCAACATGCATACTTTCTCCTTCACTGAGCCAAAAATCACTTCAGCAGTACAATACACCCAACTTAAAAGTGCTAAAAAATATACATCCCAAATCTTCCCTGTAAAACCCAAATCTATGCAAATGAATGAATTTAATTAGATTTGCTTAACTGACTATTTAAACAACATTTCAGAAAACTGGCAATATAACGTTTTAATGTCTTAATGTACTGTGATTAATGACCTGGGAATGTATGGTGATATCTGTGAATTACAAATGTCACCCTATTCACCAGTGGTATTTTACCATAATATTTCTTGTCGTCTCCACATTATGGTTAACTTGGCTAATACATCAGACTGATAAACTAGCATACTACACATAATCATAGCAAACTTGAATTTGGTGTTCTCACAGCATTAACCTATGTAACTTTTTTGTAAAACACAACTGTATAATTTTGTCAAATTTATAATTTATCATGCATTTTATATGTTACTATTTTAAGCATCGCAACAGTGATATACTACCTTCTTTGCAATACACTTACACTGGAATACCCAGACAAACTACATTAAATATTTGATATTATTTGCACTGAAGTACTGTCGAATTATGATTGTGTACTGACAATCAATCTGCTGATTTGATCTTGGGGTCCAAACACTGTTGGATTTTGAGGAGGTTTGGATTAGGCTTTGATTGTGTTCGCAGCTGGACGTGTTTCTTTGGGCTGAATGAGGCTGCATGTGTGTGTTCTGGCTGAAAAATTATTTAAACTGTTTGGGTTTCTTAAGGTTTCTAGGTACCTTTTGGACCCATTGTTTCGTGTTGTGGCGTGTGTATCCATGATACCTGTGTGGTGTCTGGTGCTCGCAGATGAAGCCCATCCACTGCACTGGAGATGGAGTCCAGAGATGGGACATGACGCACAGAGGCGTAGTTACTAAAAGAGAACATTTATACTGTTTATTTAAAATAACACGCAATTGTTTATTACATGTGCTCCTCTTTTTCCAATCATTTTCAAGGAAAAATTATATTATATATATATATATATATATATATATATATATATATATATATATATATATATATATATATATATATATATATATATATATATATATATATATATATATATATACATACATACACATAAGGCAGTGTGCAGTTAGCGGATCACTGTTTATTATATCTTACTGTACAAAGCTTAAAGGTTAACTCCAAGGTATTTTTTTTATTTTTATATAAAATTGCCCTAGCAACAAAAACACTACAATATAAATATAATAATCATCAGTTAGCTGGCAGTTCTTGCACCAAACACTTCTTCCTGACACTGAACTCACCTGCTGATGCTGCTCTTGCGTGATAACGTGTTGCTAGGAGACGCGGGTGGAGTCTGATATGTGTAGCTGTAGTCGGAGCCTTTCAGATCAAGAATAACCTGCATAAACAAAACCAGAGCAGGACGTCAGAGTGTGAGAACATGTACAGCTCTACAGATCAAAACAGACATTATGTGCCTGATTAGAGTCCATGCAGCACCTGTTCGCTAGCAGGAGGCAGTGTGTTGGGATCAGCCGTCAGATTGCCAAGATCTTCTAGAATTGTCTGCAAGTGGGTGACTTCACCAAGCATGCTAATCTCTTCGTCCTGACAATTAAAAAATAAAATAAAATAAAAACAACAACAATGGTGTGACTATATTTAAGAAGAATCAAATAAAAATACAGCAAATTTTCATGGCAATCAAGTACTTTTTAACTCAAATGCATTCTGATGTAATAATCTTCCTGTTTAATGAAAAACAGCATCAATTAAAGGCATTAAACCAAATACTCTCACAACATTCAGGTATTTTACAGTTCAAAATGCTCAAATATTACAAAAATGTTAATGTAATGTAAATTGCTGACAAAGTGTTGTGGTCTTAAGCCAAGCATTTTCTTTTTGCAAAAAATAGTGCCTTATCAGTGTCTGCTCAGACACTCACCAGGAACGGTTTGAGCATTGTGACGAATGAGCAGAATCTTCCTCTTTCCTCGATAAGTGCTCGACACACGGCTCTCTTCTCGGTCTCCTCTAAAACCGCGTAGCGTGTGTTGACGTCCTGAAGAGCGCTGTCTAGCTGCATCCGCACCTCACCTTTACCTATGCAAACACAATGACATTTCATGAAGCACTGACAGGATCGAAAAGACTTTGTAATAAAATAACTAAAATTATGAAAGCAAAAAAGCAAGACAGAAATATAAAACTTTATAATAATTGCAAAAGCTATGCAAAACATGATTATTGTTTGCAAAACAGCTCTGTGTTGCTAATATTTCAAGCAAGGAATAACTTTGCCTTGCAGTTTGATGCTAAAACTCATGTTGTTTGCAACCACCAGGAGGCAGTACAGTTGCTATAAACACTTAATACATCATGCAAATATTTGCTGCAATGCTAATAGCTGTTCTAAGAGCCTGGCTGTGCAGTTTTTCAGTGACCAGGCGTCATGATATATCTGGGGTCTCTGGTAATGGCACACAGGTGGACTGTATGGTGCGCATGTGTTCTTGTGTTGCATTTAAAGCCCAGCTGCCACTGAGATCCCCTCACATTCCATAGTAGCTACTAGTTACACTACTATATAGCAGTGGTCGACCAATACAGCTGTATTTAATGACTGACCTCAATATCTGGATTCTATAGTGCTAGGAATGATAGAAAATAAGACATAAGATAAACTGGATTCACTAAAACACTTTTAAAATTCACTGAAAAACATGAATTGGCAAACATAACGATATAATATATCAAAGTATTTACCATAGGAGCATAACAGTTTAATATGATATGATACATTTTTGTCTCCTGGTGCTTTAACTGTGCTGATGCAGTGCAATGGGAGATATGTGAGGTTAATCACATTTAGAGGTTTGTTTAGCTCATGCCAGCACACACCACGTGAGGAGCTTTGAACACATGACCTGGCCTTTTCATCTCTTAGCAGATGCATCATCCCCAACACAAATCATCTAAATGAACTGTTTCTTTCCTTTTTCAATCACATTAATGCATTTTTCGACTGTATGCTTGAGTGCATCAGGGCCAGGAAATAACTTATCCATTAGGGGAATTAATTTCACTTTAATGGTGGCAGCCGTCTATCTTAATAGTCCAGGTACATTTTTTTCTTCTTCATTTGGTAGCATTTCTGCCTGGCATGCATAATAGGGATGAGCAATACCTTTTATATTTAACCCAAATTTGATATTGTCAGATAACACATCACATAAATATCATGCAAATCGTCCCCATTGCTGACAATAACCTCAGGTGTCCTTCTGCACTCCAAGCTGGCATGCAAGACAGATGTACGCTTGCTTTCACCGGCATTACAAGTTTCTTCAGACATGTTAATGATGATAATAATGTACACTCACATTAAAGACTATAAATGATATGCTGGCGAGGTGAGATCTCATGACCTGATGAATACTATTTCATCTCAGTGAGCCACTAATTAGACACCTTTAAATTGTAAAAGGAAAAAAAAAAATTCACTGTGACAAATACGTCTGAGAAGGAGACGTTTCTACAATTTAAATTAACAATATTTTAGTTAAGAAAACCAAATCCTCACAATAAGGCTCATTAGCATTTAGAAAACACCTCTTGAGTCTAGATAACGTTTTAATTGAATAACAGAATCAGATCCACAAGCGTTGCACAAGCTCCATAGCACAGGAAATCTAAACAACCCCTGCGAATCCATTTAAGTGCTGCGTATGCATTTTTTGGGATTTAAGCAATCCTCAGTGTTGCGGAACTCAGTTAAGTCCTTTGACCTTCCAGGCAGAGATGTGACCCCTGGTGCTTGAGTGCATTGACCTTGTGCTGGATTGTGTGGCCGTATGTGTGTTTAGATGCTCTTAGACCATTACACCTTCAAACACAGTCTGAACTGAAGGCTAAAATGAACCTGGTTGGGTAGGACAACTTAGGGCGGGGGTTGTCTTCAGTTTAAAGGGCAAAGGTCAGTAGGTCTCTTGATAAATCCCACAGCCTGTCTGCAAGACAAATGGCTTAGGAAACATGCAGCTATATCTGAAATATGTTACAGGAACCTGTTTTTTGTTAACAGAATACAACCCAAGACAGAAATGTGAAAGAGTTATAATTAGTGTGGCCATACGTGCCATTTTTATGGGACACATCCTGGCCAGGACTTCTATATTGAGCTTTGCTTGACTGAAAAGTAGCTTGACCAATAACATGCAGCACTGAACAATCATGGTGTGTGAGAAGGTGGACTCTACAGATAACGGTCAAGGCAGTGCAAACATGCATACAGATTAGATGTGTTCATTCGACTTGAAGCAGCGTTGCGTAGATCGATGGGTGTTTGACATCAAAGTGCTGCGAGAGTGATTCGAGAGCCAAAACCTGGATATTTTAGGCAATATAGAACTCCTGGCCAGGACGTGTCCAGTAAAAATGGCACATATGGTCACCCTAGTGATAATCTAAAACCTATCCTCATAGCAACCCCTTAGAACACCTTAAGATCACCCTAGAAACAGCATAGCAACACCCTGGCAACCACCTAAAACACACTAGCAACACAAAGGAGTTTTTTTTATAAAGCAATGGGCCACTAGAGTAGCACTAGAGGGCACTTAGCATGTGTAAAGAGATGCTAAAATGCTAGTAATTAAATGTAGCATTTATATACATTTTTAATGAAATAAGAATTATGAATAATGAAAATAAGTTTTTGTCTGCTTATTCTATTAATTTTCCATTAGTTTAATTAATTTCCATTAATTTCTAGGTTAAAAAAGGAAAAATTAATGGATGCAAATGTACATGGAACATTATCAAAAATCTATGGGAAATTATGCATTTTATATAAAGCAGAATCAAGTGGAATGACCCATGCACATTTTAGAAAAGTAACACAGCTCTAGTGTTTTGTGCACTTGGGCCTTTTAAAAACAAAAACAAAAACAAACCTCATTTAAAAACAGAAAAGGGAGGTGATGGGAAAATAACCCATAGCCATTCAGACATAGGTGTGTACACCACAGAGACATTCCCTCAGGTCTAGAAATGCTGAGCGGTTGGAAGCTATGATGTCATGAGCAGACACCTCTCCATAAACACATGCAGGAGGCAAGTGTGCAGGTCTTCTGATGATGATGATGATGATTGTTAGCCTCCACCCAGTAGGCGGTACTACATTGCATCTGTGACTTAGGGCCCTCAAGGATTTCATTTATAAATAATGAGTGCATGAATTTACATGGACTGTGTGTCATGTAGCAAACTAGGTCTAAATAACGTGAATAAAATGAGAAAATTGATTATTAATGCATTAAATCTGAGATCAATTATAGTTAATTCAGACACCAATGAAAGAGCAGAATGTCCAGAGCTCTGGTTCCTCATTCCATCTCAAACACGGCATCAACGGCATTGGAATACTAATGTGCACGAGTTTTAATAATTCAGATCCAATGCTCTTTTTCTTCACAATCCCCACACAGATGGATCCAAGTCTTCTGAGCGGTCTGCCCCCTAGACCTCGGAGTAACACAAACGTAAGATATAAAGATGAATGTGCACTCCAAGACACATCATACAGTAGGTCTAGACGCCATATTTCCCTCTGAGAGTTGTGGCAGTAAATCAAACAGTGCTAGGATGGGGTTATGGGTGTGCTGTGGTGATACAAAAGCACTAGCCTCTGAATCACTTTTGCTAACACTTCATTCAGCCCCATCTTATGATTCAGACTGTGTCAGGCAAGGCCAGCTGCAGATGACTAACATCATAGTAAAGGACTCTCCTAGTAGGAGGTACTACAGATTAAAGTAATGATTGTTCAGGGTATTTTTCATGAAATTACCTCTTTTGCATGTGGTAAAAATTCCAAGTAAAAATGATCTTTGGCGAGTATATGAAACTAGGCTACTAGCTATTTGGAAATGTAAAATAATACAAAGTAGAAAATGCAAATATAGAACAACACCGATCGAATCAAAACATGGAGATACAAAAAGTCTCCCGGAGAATTACTAATGAATCTGATGTAAATATTCCCAAAGAAATATGTTCAGCCTAATTATACAGGTTTCACTTTGGTTAAGTTTTCAGATTCAGTAAGTTAGTAATAAACCACTGGTCACACTGCTCCTAAATTACAAGACGAGAAAGATCGTGCTGAAGCAGAAGAACAACCCTTCCATGTGAAAGGGAGTGTTTCCCAGTGTTGGGAAAGATGACACACCAATGGAAGGAAGGACGGGAGATCTCTTTCCTCTTTGAGAGTTTGTGTGGCCTTGAGATATGAGCTATTCTGGTCACAATGTTCTATCAAAAACTGCTCATTTCCTCAAATGCTAGTTTTCCCTCCTAAAAAAACCCTCCATCCAGTCCCTCCAGTGCCACATGATTCTTCAGAAATCATTCTAATATGCTGATGTAATGCTCAAGATCAATTTCTTACTATTATCAATGTTAAAAACAGAAGTGCTGCTTGATATTTTGGTGGAAACAGTGAAAATTATTTTTTCAGAATTCTTTGAGCAGAGTCTAAAAACAACATTTTATTTGAAATATCAATCTTTTTGTGACAATTTAAAGTTTTGCTGCTACTTCTGAACAATTTAATCCATCCTTATCGAATAAAAGGCTTTATTTCTTTAATCTCACTAATCCCAAACTTTGTATATAGAGCTATATTTATATCTCTGTCTTTATATATTAGAAAGGGGCTCCTCGGAAAGCAGATTATAATACTCAAGGATCTTTCGCACCAGAAAGACCGATCAGGGGTTTTATGTATGCGCATACAGAATATGCAAAAGTAATTTTTATAATATCCTCTGGAAATGTTGAGTAAGCATTTGCATGAGGGTGGATGCAGAATATAGAGCAGCGGGAGTGTTGACCCCTCAAACAGACCAGAGCAGAAGTGAAGAGTCAGTCTCTAACTGCTGCCCACACACACAGCTGAAGCAGACGACACCCACCATAATGACAGAACACATCTGCATATGCATTTATCTCTCTCGCCGCATCTATTCCATGTATTCTATTCATCACGTCTCTTCCTCCATCTTAAACTCGTTTCATGCCACATGCCAACAGTATTCAAATCTTATTTAAAGTCTTTGTTAACCATTTCATACAATAACCTTGAAGTCACATCTAAACCATTTCACACTAAAATCAAAAGTATTTATATTTTATAAAAAATAAAATAAATATTATCTATGCACTATTGTTTGCATTGCATTATTATTCTTTAATGAGAGTTACACGTACTCCCACCTCCCCAAATTCTCATTACCGTAACTCAGCATTTTTATTAATTAAAACCAAACCTATTAAAAATACTTCTCATTAATTGAAACAAAGCTGAAATTAAATACAAATATTAGATAAAAAAAAAAAAAAAATTTTTTACAGAAATTTGAATAAAATAAAACAAGAGTAGGTACTAAATCACTAACTAAATTAGAACTGAAATAAATAAATGAATAAAAGTTAAATATAAATATATTTAGAAAAAAAAGAAGAAAAAAAATCAACACGCATTAATTTGTTAAAACTAAAAACATTCATCAAAAATTTAAAAGTTGATTCAAAATATTAATAAATACTATGATACTATACAAGTGATCCAAAAATAACTTCACTCTTTATTTTTTTGGTATTTCTTGTATTTTTTGCAATACAATTTTTATTTTAAACAATATAAAAACTGTACAAAATCAATACTTACATGTTGTATAAATACAATTGGATTGTTGGATAACTGATATATAAAATATATAAATAATGAGAATTTGGGGATGAATTTTTATTATAAAAATAATGTCACAATGGATCTTAATTTTACCAACAAGCTTTATTGTCTTAATGCATTAATGCATGGTTAAATATGACCTAGACATGTTCTTTATAGGTGTTGTGAGATTCTCCCGAAAAGTGTATACGGTTCTGTTGGTAAAACTACTGCCTCATCATTCAGTTAATTTACTTGCTTAGATTTTGGCTAGATGTACTTTGTCAAGCTGTAAAAACAGAAGTTCAAGCGAACATTCAGTTAAGCACCTTATGACCAGGGGCAAGATGGCCGAGGTTAATGCCATGACAACACAGGGTGTGGTATAATGACAACACAGGGTGCGCCGCACACAGAAGTCATGGGTATGTCCTATTGTGTTTAGACAAAGACATCTGATGCTGTAATTTGAGAAAGAGTGTGTAACAAGACAACAGGACCTCATATGTTTCAGGATCTCAATAAAACACTATTTACCCAAGGTGTTCACCCTCAGTGACTTTCATTCAAAGATGTCTTATCTAAGCATCAAGAGCTTACCTTTTTTAACTTTCTTCTGCAGTTTAATCGTATCGGAAGATTTCTTCTTGATCTCTGCACGTGCTTTCTTGTATTCTAAAAACAAAAACAAAGGCAGGGAAAGAGGAACATTAGCCTCTTCAGTGGAAGCAAAAGCTAAATATGAATAAGTTCAGTGGTGATGTCAAATGAAACCTCAGACAGACATTTACTGGCAAACTGCAAGCTAACTGATTGAATGCCTAATCTTTTATATGATATAATGGATTGTTCTTATGAATAAATGATCCATTGTGAGCTGTAATATAACTGTCTGAGGGACTCCCACAGACTTAAGAGCCATTTAATAATTAACAGTGTGCAGCTAAGAGGACAGGTTTTCCGACAGTGATATTCTTAAAGGAGTGCTGATATACTTTTTCGTTTTTGCACTAAGGTCAACAAGTTTTTGTGCCTTTAACAATCATAACTTATGTAAACTATATGTAAACGGTTTCATAGTATAATAAACTCTTATCTCAAAGGATAAAGAAATACTGGATTCTATTACCATTTTAAATCACAATTTAATTGTTTGTGTACATTATTAATATATAGTGTCTGAACATGCTGTATGAAACAGCCTGGATATTCTTCTAGGTATTGTTTTTATTCTGCTTGCTTTACCAGCTTTTAATTTTTAGGTTAACTCTGCCTATAAATTCAAGTCACTTAGCTTGAAAAACCTCCTTTAAAGGATCAAAATGATACTTTACCTCCTTCTGTTACTTTGTGTTCTTTTTCCAACACAAAGATTAAATACTAAACCTGTTGAATTCTGATTATATCATGTAGGGAAGGAGGCTGATACCTTTGGCGTGATCTTTATCCAGCTGACTGGCAACCTTCTTCCACTCTTCAATTTTCAGTTCTAGAGGAGTGATCAAGTTATCCATGAGAGCCCTGCACACACACACACACACACACACACACACAGTTAATGCTTTGTATAATACATAATCTTTATTACCAATTCAACTAATGAGCTTATAAATAACAAAAGGGAATTAAATAGTCGTACGTGGTGAACAGTTTGAGCTTGTTCTCAATGCTTCTGTGTCTCATACACATCCTGGTCAAAGCCGATCCGATCTCTTTCGTCGCTCCTGGAGGGAAAAAAAGAGAATGGAAATTAATATCAGTGTCCTTAATCTCAAAATCTTCCATTGTGAGCTCCATCAGAAACTCTGAAATGCCAAGAGGAAAAACATGTTGCTCATGAGTCCTGAAAGAACGGTTTCATCACATTGTTCTCCTCTTCAGTCCTTTCTTTCCCCATCTTTCTCTAAAGTGGCTGAATGGGCTTCATTTTGTAACATGTCTCAGACAGCTTGCAACATAACTCATGTTATCTTTCACAGGAATGTGTGCTTCAAATGAAGCAACGCAGATTTCTCATTAATGAGGATTAAAGGAATCGTTTGCCCAAAAAGTCTAATGCAGGAGAGGCGAGGACGGGACACATACACACATAGCATTTCCTCTCTAAATACAAAAATTTATAGAATTATTTAAAGAATTGAAAAAGGAGGAATAGAACTGGGAACTGAAAAACAATGTTAAATTCTTCATTCTGTAAAGTTAACAAGTTATATATGACATAATAAACTACTGTTCAAAAGTTTCAGTAAGATTTTTTGTAAGAAATTCATATTTTTTACACACTGATCAAATCTGACAGTAAAGATAATCATAATATTACAAAAGAGTTGTATTTCAAATACATGCTTTTGAACTTTCTATTCATCAGAGAATCCTGAAGAAAAAAAAAAAGATGTTTAAAAAAAAAAAAAAAAACAGAGCGGTATAACTGATTTCAACATTGGTATTAAGAAACATTTATGAAGCACCAAATCAGTATATTAGAGTCTCTGATGGATCATGTGACACTGAAGACTGGAGAAATTATTCTGAAAATAATAATAATAATAATAATAATAAAAACAGGTCAATTACTTAGCTTCTGCATAATCACACTAATGCATCACTGCAGCAACACATTCATCAAGAGACCGCTCACACAGACAGCGTGACAGAGAAAGCAGCTCTTCCACAACCCCTCAAGCCCATGAGCTCATTATCACTGGTTACTACAGCAAGCTTGATGCACAAAACTAGATCACAGATTCAGTACAAAGCCATGTACTCAGGAAGCTTCTCACGTTTTATTTTCTTCATCTAGCTAAAATGAATTAATCATCCCAATACAGTGTGTTTGAAATGATTGCTATGAATTGTATTCATTATAACCCATTGACTCTTTTTCAAATGATAAGGTAAGGAAAACCATCAAAAACAATCACTCTCTCACTATCAGGAAAGGCAGCCCATTTTTAGGGCCCCACACACACAGCTGGACTTTGTTTGAATTTTTTCCAACCTAACATCAGCTGAGGAAAGAAAAACATAAGATGCTACATTTTGGGGCTAGAGAAGCACAGTTAAAAAAAGCTTTATTTAATCAATCACTTGGGGCCCTATCTTGCACCCAGCACAATTGACTTTGTACACCGACGCATGTGTCATTCCTATTTTGCACCCGCGCAAAACGCGCTTTTCCCTCCACAGAAGCACGTCGCTAAACTAGTGAATGAACTTGCACTCCCTGGGCGGTTCAGCGCAAAAAAGGAGGCGTGTTCCGGCGCAAACAATCCCTGGTGCTATTTTGCTGTTCCATTAAACAATTGCGCCACTGACCAGAAAAAACCTAGTCTAAAGTCAGTGGCGCGTTGCGCGTTGTTCATTATGCTATTTTAAGGGCGCATGCTTGACCATAATGTATAGCGTGCACAACGCGCATACACTTTGCTCATGTAATCTACACAGATGCAACAGTTATTTTTGCAAATCATAAATTGTTACACTAAAAAAATATTAACACATGAGATGACGGAAATCATTGTGGTGTGCCACGAAGATGTGAACAAAATAGGCATAAATCTAGCTTACAAATTATTCAGGCTAATTATTCTCCCATCCACATAAAACACAACTTCTCTGTCTTTCACTGCTCTTACAAGAACATCGGTCTCCTTGGCTTCTGGCGTGCGCCTGGTAAATACGCCATAATAATAGCAATCCATAATGGAGCTTGCGCACCTGCTTTTAAAGGGAATGTTGGATGATGCTCTGATTGGTTTATTTCACGATACGCCCAAACCACACCTATGAATAATGAAGCTGCTTCAGACCAACCCACTTTAGATTTGCGCCGAGCGCAAGAGCCATTTATCCCGCCGGGAAAATAGCAACAGCGCCGAGACCCGCCCACAAACTTACTTGCGCTTCGCGCTTTGACACTTGAGACTGGCTTACTAACAGCATCGATGATAAATTATTATCTAAATTCTGATTATAAAAGCTGATAAATTAGTTAGATTATGTATTACACTGCAATGATACATCCATTAACACGCCCACCCATAAACACATAAAAGGTCAAATTATCTGTTGAGTCAAAACTAATTATCTAAAGAAACTCTGAAATAATTTCTATTAACAATCTATTCTGTGAATCAGAGTGACTGAAATATTGAAATAAATTGTGTTAAGACTGTGCAAACAGTCACAATGCTGGCATTAAACCGTCTAATCAGATACGCTTTATACTGGACTGCTGCATGTAGCTGATGCAATATGCTAATTATGCACAGAACGGTTTCTCTTATTGGCTGAAGACCTGCCCTTCACACTCGCTTCTCTTTCAGTTTCATTCTTCCATTATCCTCTATTAGTCCTCTTCAAAATAAGCAAACATTTAAGTGAACCATTAAAGTGTAAAGCAACAATTCTGTCAGCATTCACATTGTCCCATCTTTAGGGAGAAAAGAGTCTCAGTCCACATTTCATTTACATTAACTTAATAATTTAATTCAATGTTAAAATACGATTTAACAGTAATATATTTCAATAATAATAATAATTATAATAAAATACTTTGTTATTTTCATTTAAAATATTTTACAACATTTTCAATTTCGGTATAATTGCTCCTCATTCCAGATTTGAAGAAATGCTCTCAACTGAATTTTCCCAAAAAACCTGATTTTCTGCACCAGTTATCATTTAGCTACATCTTACGTAAATATATATTATATAAAATCCAATAAAACAAAAATAAAGTGATGCATATTGCAAGTTAAAAGTCTAATGCTCTGATTCCAAATTTACCATTAAAATCCATTACTATCACTGAAGTTAATTCTATAATCCTCCTAACTGAAGTCGATTCTTAATACTGTTCTCTTTTTTCCATTGAAGTTCATCATGAAACTACATCTGTGTCACAGTACTTCCTGGTGAGTGTTCCCCAGGTCTCTAGCCGGGGGCAGTAAATGTGTACGCTCTAGAATCTGACTGTTCCTCCTGCAAGACTAGACATGTCATGTCATATGCACTTCACTGTTTTTTTTTATGCTGTTTGCGTGATGCTTGATCTTAAGAGCAGTGACTACTGTCACCAACTGGTCTCTGTTGAGGTTTTGAAGTCAAATGATTCGGGGAGGTGGGTCGACACACCCTGACGCCTCGGGCTGATGCTCAATAAGTCTCATTACTGCCAAGACATTTCACACGCAAGATCTCAACACGTTACCTGCTGGGGGGTTAAGACATTAAACTTTCAAATGTCTCTGGTGTCAATCAACAAATAAAGAGCTCTCAAACAATTCAAACGTTGTAAGAACAGTTCTCTAGCTCCATAATTACAGGTGTTTGAGTGTAAACCCCAGACAAACCAATGTAAAAACAGTCTGAAACTCATCTTTCCCTTCTTTAATTCCTCTTAAAAGTAACCGATCAAGCTGATTGCGTCATTCTGTGTATTCTTGTGACTTCACCACTGTGCCAATTTTCCAGCCACTTTAAAAATGCTTGGTGGAAACCACAATAGTTCGTTACTGTCGGAATCAGATTAATCTACTGTTAGTGGCTATGTACTCAAATTACTAAAAGCATATTACTTTTTAGACCAGTTAGGTTGGAGTTATCGCGGCCTAGCGATAAGCACACAAATTCATTAAGTGAGTTTTGTAGGTTCGAATCTAGCGCCAAAATGATGGAGATAAAAAGGTGGGTTCAACTGGAAGGTAGTTTGTGTTTTACCTGAAGAAAACAAGTAATTGTTAATAAAAAAGTTATTTATAAAACCGATACAATATTAAATAAAAATCTAGTCTCTCTGAAACCAGATTAAAACATTCAAGCACACTCACATCTGTGTGTCTAATACAAAAAGGTTCTTCACTGTTCTTGCCAATATGATGTATGATCACCATTAAGCCTCTTAATCACACAAAGACGGTCTTTATCACTGATGGAGAGACTGTATGTTACTGTCAGCACTCGAATACTTTCCACTCGCTTGTGTCGTTAGAAAAAGAGTCCATAACCCAACATAAAACCAAGCCTTTGCTCACAACCTCAGAGGAACAACACCTAGCTGGCATCCTCATCACCTTAAATGTTTGCTCAAGAGCCATAAACTTTTCCACGTTTTCCTCAATGGAAAAGCTTTCGCTTAGCCACAATTTAATTTCCCTGCACGTAAGCTGGTTGTATGAAGAGAGCTAAAGAGGAGAGAATGCTCATTGGAGCAGGATTCGCAGTGCTCCGTTTCGATCTCAGATTCTCTATTGAGGTTTTCTGACCGCAGGTTAGTCACAATATATTCATTCAGATTGAGAGAGAGGCCCGAAGAATGAAACCTTAGTTAACAAGCACTCACTGCTGTCTGTGATATGATGCTTAAAAGAGGCCATTCTGTGGACAAAGAAGTCCATTCACACAGATGCAGCACACCTTGATCACACTCGCACATACAAAATGACATGTGCTAGAGACAGGCTAAAGCTTTGTGACTTCGGTACAAAGTCAAAACTAAGATAAAACATAAGTGTTCAGAAGCATATTCGTTTTTCCTGTAATACCAAAAAAAAAAAAAAAAACATTGAAAGATGAATTATATATATATATATATATATATATATATATTTTTTTTTTAAGTACACTGAATAAAAGTATTACTTTCCATTTGTAAAAAATATGTATATTTTTTACATTAGGTACAGAGTAGGGTATTACAGACCAATAATGTGAGCATTGAGCTTGCGGACGTACTTAAACATTAAACCAGTTCAACCAAATTCATTTGAAGATCAATAGTTTTCAGGAAAAGGTTTTGCAAACCGTGCTTGTTCTCACAAACCAACCGCATGAGAATGTCGCACCTGAATTTCATCCAACTAAACTTTACTACTGGGAGAAGATTGTTTCAATAATAAAACATTTTGTGTCTCTCCTAAGGGTTCTCACAATGCAAAATTACAAAAATGTATTTCACTACACTGACATCAGCCAGAGGACAACACTCCCAGCTGGTTTCACACCAGAAAAATACTGAAAGAAATGTCCTTGAAAGACTGTTGAACCTTAATGACCCCAATTGAGGAAGTGAAACATTAAGAGTGTTTTAATTAAACAGGTTATGTAAGCAAATCTGATTAGCATTATTGCATGAATCCGTTAAGTACGTTTGACCATACATAATAGTGCACTTTTCTCAGCAGTTTGCATGAACTCTAATGTGAACATGACACCAAAAAAAAATAAAATAAAAAATACTGTAAACTTAGATATATTACAAAATCTTTATTAATATGAATTTTTATGCAAAATTATATATATATATATATATATATATATATATATATATATATATATATATATATATATATATATTAGTGCTGTCAATCGATTAAAAAAAATTAACTAATTAATCGCACAATTTTTTAAAATTAATCGCGATTAATCGCAATTAAAAGACTGAAACTTTTTGGATATGTAAATGTAAAATGTAAATAATTAATGTAAACTCAAGACAAAGAAACTATTTAAATTCAAAATATGATTGTTTATTGGAATTTTTGTTTAACTTGTAACAGATTTTCTCATGTAAACAACATACCTGCAATAAACCATCAATATCCTCCAAATTAACTGTTGGCTTGAAAGCCATATTTATTACAGAAATAAAAACACAGGCATGTAAGTACCATTTGAATTTCAAAACAATCAATGCCAATAAAAAACAAAAATGATTTCCATGTTGAATTCTAAGTGGACTGCAAAAAAAATTCCAAAGTATAGTCATTGCCAGTGCTTTAAGTGGGCCAGTATGCACCCATACTCAGTACTGCCACTTCCAAATATAGCTCTTGAGCTTACCGCCACCTCTCCGTGCGCCCAGAACGTGCTTGTAGCGTACCGGTACGCTCATTTGGACATCAGTTTTAATAGAGGTTTTAATCGTTTACCTGCACTGCCGATTTTCAGAGCGCCCTTCACAATGCAAGCTTCCTAATTCATCCCACCCAGAGCAGAAACTACATTACCCATTCACCCTTAAGTTATACAAGTGAATAGCGCATGTGTCGCTTTCCCACTGTTAAGTGTCAACAACTCAACGTGGCCGGAGAAGGTGTGTGAAACTCGTTGTGAGTTATACTAAAGCAAAATCTTGAGTATTTATTGTCTGATAAACATTAAAAACTGTCTGCGGAGGTTGAGTCGTCCTGCAGCCCCCGCTGGCTGTTCATTAGCTGCAGCATCTTTTTTCTAAGTTCTAAAAAAATACCATAGACGGCAAGGCACAAATTTAGATATTCATTTATCTAATTAATCTATAGCCTATGCACAAAGACAATATGATCTTTTTGTCCCCTTTTTGTTTTAAAGCTTGATGAAGAGAGAGAGCGCAAGTTGCTGCAGCTGCGAGGAGGACAGTGATGCACGCGTACAGGAGTGATTGACAGTTCGCGGCACTGTGTACAAAAAATACTCCGCTACACAATTATTTCGTTATTTTCATTTAAGCTTATTAACGTTAGCGTTATAGAAAGGTCTGATTTACGCACTGTTACAGTCATTGTTTTTTTTTTTTTTTTAAACAATGACATTTGAGTTCATGATTTTAATGTTGCTGTTTCTTGTGGCAGACTAAATGAAGAGTAATGTTTCTTGTGGCAGACTGAAGAGTAATCCGGCAGAGTTTTATACTGAAACTTTCCGTCTAAAAGTCCTTCCTTGGTCTTATCCATATTTCTTTGCACGTTGAACACACATAGGCCACAACTGGAAATAAAAAAAAAACTGCAACCGCGTTAATTGCGTTATTTTTTTTTAACGCATTAATTATTTCAAATTAATCGAATGCGTTAACGCGCTAATTTTGACAGCACTAATATATATATATATATATATATATATATATATATATATATATATATATATATATATATATATATATATATATATATATATATATATATATATATATATATACACATACATACATACATACATACATACATACATACACGCGCGCGCACACACACACACGTTTTTAAACTATAATTAAATACAAAAACAGCCTGCTTAAAGAACAGAGTTCATAGGACAATGCTTTATTTAGTTTTTCCATGACTTGGTGTGAACAAGTTTTAAAATGTCAAGAAAGGTTAACAAATTCTGGCAAACACTGAAATATTCCCTATAGGAATCAATTATCTTGTATAAACCACATCTCTCTGGTGCAGAAGGAAAATATTGCCATTCAGCACAATACCTTTATTTATAGTCAAAGAGAGAGAGAGAGAAAAAAAGGATATACAAGTTTTGCTTTAAAATCATATATTAGTAAGAAATTCAGATATAAATCACATTCAAGGATAAATTTCTCCCTATACTGCAAGATTTGATCAGCTCTGAGTTGAGAATCATGTGATGTCAGATGAAGGAGCAATACAAGGAAAAGCTCTTGTCTATATAAGGCAGCTTTGTCAATGAAGGCTGACCCTAACAGATCAGCTAGAGGCAATGTCAGCAGAATCGCCAGCCGTCCTACATGGACTTCAGGAAGGAGTGAACTGAAGGGCTGCCAATTCAGCTTCATTCAGGTCATGTGTGCCCTTCAGGGGATAATGAATTGCAAATGTCTTCACGAAAACATGTACATGCATCTGTGAGGGTGATAAAAAAAAGAAACACACACAAAAAAAGAAAAAAGAAACAGCAACCAAACTGTTCTACAGAATGTAATGTGTAATTTTTCAACCCCCAAAACCTGAAACAAAGCCCAAGTCAAACTATATTCCTAGCGACATCATACCATATAATTAATTTCAATGAAGTGTCGCCAAACTGTGACCGTGATGACTGCTTTCTGTGTTATGTTCAAATTCAAACCAAAAATAGTTAAAGGCCGAGACAGAGAGGTCACAGGTCATTTCACTGAGGGGGGGGCGTGCGTGTTTCCAAAGGAAACGGTCAAAGGCTTGTCTTCCTCACCAAGGTCGGGATACTCTCGTAAACCACGGTTTCCTCCCTAAGCTGACTTTAAATGATCTGTAACTGCATACCAAGGCGTCCTCAGTCCTTCCTGACCTTTAGGCATTGTCTGTATTATCATTCTTTAATTTATAGCACAATACGTGCACAAACTCATGCACACACAACAACGAGATTCATCAAACTACAGTGTGCTAGGACTGTGGAACATACCCTCTTACCTACAAAGGTTGTCATTCAACAAATCTGAAAATAACTAGAGTTGTCATAAATTGGGCAGGAGATTTTTAAACACATACCACCATATCAGTCAGCTGAGAGCTGCCTAGTGCCTTGAACTGAGTCAAACACTAAAAAAGAGCCCGGCTAAAGGTCGCTTTTGTTTTGGGAGCAAGGTCATGTTGTAGAAAGGCAGGCAGAGTCAAACTCATTGAACTTCATGTGGTGCCCATGTTTAATGGAAACCATATTGGGAAGAGATTATTTCAAGAATTTAGTATTTAGAACAGACATGAACAGAATGGACTTCAAGGACACTCAAATAAGAAAAGTCTTAATTAGCTTAATGCCAGCTAAGATGCCAATTATGATATTCTTCTCACTAAACTTTCCATTTCAAATAAATGCTATTCTTGTGAAGTGTAATTCATTAGGGCTGGACAATTAATCAAAAAATAATCAAAACCGAAATTCATAACCTCTTACCGACGTAATTTTCCCATGTTGTTCATTTCGGTTTTTTAATCCTGTTAACACTTCCCCCTTAAAGGAACACTCCACCGTTTTTTTAAATAGGGCTTATTCACATTATTTCCTACATTTAGATAGGTGGGCAAATGCATTTTTGTGTCAGTGCATGCATTGTTTTAGTTTGACTGGGTCGGCGTTAGCTTAGCTTAGCACAATGAATGGAATCCTTTGTTGCCAGCTAGCATGGCCTGAGTAAAAGTGATCAAAAAAAGAAAAAAAACCACCTAATTACTTCTTGTGGCCTGCGTATTCACAACGAGTACAAATAGCGATCCAGATTAACACTAGGCGATTTCCTAGGCAGATATTGGCTTGGGACTATATTATGGGGAAGCACAGGCGAAGCACTGCTGCTTAGGCGAAGCACTGCTACTTCGGCGCAGAGATATCACGCAACACATGAAATCCCACGACTTCCGTCAACATACCGGCGTGAATAGTAGCTGCCTGGCTATTTTCCTTACAGTACACGAATGGCGATGAACATGGCTGATTTTGAGAGAGACGAAGAGGGTGACTTCTCAGACAGTCAAGAACCAGAACCATACCTATTTGAACCAGAGTTTACAGAAGACGAGCTGCGTGCTTTGGAAATAGAACGACAGGAGGAGACTGCGGTCAAGCCAGCCGCACTTCAGAAAAACACCGTCAAGCCAGCCGCGAGTGAAATTTATATGCGCGTGTATTAGTTGCGATCGCTCAACAGCCTGAGGACGTGAGGATGAGAGCCAACATGAACTGGTGGTGTGAATGTGGGGGAATATGCCAATCTATAACCGACGGAAATAGAGTGTCTGTGCTGTAGAGAGTGGGACATGTTTTTGCCATTGATGACCAGGCTCAACACGTCAGATCAAGATGAGCGTGCCCGAAGTTGTGTCACATCTACAGAGAATTTCACGGCGCTGATCCATTCTGCAGTACTCGACTTTTTTTTCCGGTGTGACAAAGTGAACTGGAAAAAACGCCCCACGCCGAATGGACCAAATGGACAGCTGTCCACAGAGTAAGTGATTATTTTAATCATGACGCATGTATAGATCGACCCATATTATACCTGTATTCACATAGAGTTGATGTTTTCATGTGTTGCGTGATATCTCTGCGCCGAAGTAGCAGTTCTTTCTTCTGTGCTTCCCCATAATATAGTCCCAAGTCAATATCTGCCTAGGAAATCGCCTAGTGTTAATCTGGATCGCTATTTGTACTCGTTGTGAATACGCAGGCCACAAGAAGTAATTAGGTGGGTTTTTTTTATTTTTTTGATCACTTTTACTCAGGCCATGCTAGCTGGCAACAAAGGATTCCATTCATTGTGCTAAGCTAAGCTAACGCCGACCCAGTCAAACTAAAACAATGCATGCACTGACACAAAAATGCATTTGCCCACCTATCTAAATGTAGGAAATAATGTGAATAAGCCCTATTTCAAAAAACGGTGGAGTGTTCCTTTAAAAGCATACTAACGCGTGTGTAGCCACATGACTCTGTGCTCTCCAGTCAGTGGCATAAAAGAAAACCCGGAGCTGAACGCCGGTTCAACACATACTGATACCTTGCGTCTTCATTAAACTTTGTCAGTTGTATTTGTTTCATGGTTTGCACATTCAAGCGATTAGATGAACGTATGTGTATTCTTATATCGAGCTACCGTGTTAACGCAGCTGCACTGGGACATGAACACTCATATAAACAGTAGCTGTGAAGATCACGTGCACAGAGGAACGCAGAAACTAGTTGTCAGCGCTGTCCTGTGATTTATCCAAGGGGCAAGGAACTCGACCGGAAGCTGAAGTCGGGTGGGGGCTGCCATCTTTTAGCAGAACTTCACTTGCGTTAGCATTCCCATTGACTCCCATTCATTTTGGCGTCACTTTGACAGCGAATAACTTTACATCTGAGGCGTTTAAAGACTCTGTTTGTCCATTATTTATTTCTAAAGATACACGACAATGTATAAAGGGCTCCATTACCTTCTATGTTACATTATGGCCCCGTATAAATAGTTTTTGTAAAAAATAGGCTAACGATTGCGTCATAACCACTCGGCTCTCTGTCGCATTACCGTACAGACAGGAGGAGAAGCTCGCAGGCAATTAACTTAATATGGCGTACTGGCGTTACATTTTAAAATACTATACAAAATAATTAATCAGAATACTTACTCCTGCTCACTCACGACAAAGAACTCCCCGCTCAAGCTCGCCGTCTCTGCAAGATTAACGAAGGCAGTTTGCACGCACAGCTACTAGAAGATTTACATCTGTCAGACAGGTTGCTGACGTCGTCAAGCTTCGTTTGAGTCTGCGCGTCAGAAACGGAAGTGCTAAAAAACGCTAAAACTGGGCTTCATTTGTCTCAATTGAGTTCCAATGGGGTCGCTGTGTCCATTTCTTTTACTGTCTATGGATTTATCACTAAAGTAGCTTAGAATCTAAAAACTTATTATAGCATGTTTGTGTGCAGTGCACATGAAGCACAAGCGCGTGCATAGAGATCGGCGGTCGCGCTGCGGGTTCCCGATTTGTGTGGGTTCTCGGACTGTTCTGTGTATTTTAACTGTAGAAAAGGTTGTTCCGAGTCGAAACTACGATACAGAAAACTACATCAGTATATCATCATAAACACAGACGTTTTTGTCTTACGTGAATGTAAACAGATGAGAAAGAAAACACACATGTACAGTATTTTTGCTTAAAGAGACAACAGCCTAATAAACGCGCTGCCTGTCATTAATGTTAATCAAAGAACAAAAGAAAATCATTCACTGATCTTGACTGAATATATTTAAGAACTTTACTTGATTAATCTTTATTTTATTTATAAAAAGAAAACTATGCAGTGTTTTTAAACTTTTAATTTCAGTTTCTGTACCTGAAATTTAGTTTAGTTGTATTTATTATATTGCTAATTGATTTGTTTGTTCCTTTCTTATTACTGACCTATCCTATTTAACGCTTTAATATTTGAAATTTATATTAATCTAGTTGTTTTTGCTATGGTATTTTTTTTTTATCACAGGCAAAATTCCTCTTGCAGTGTTTTGTAGGCTGCTGATTTTTGCTCATGTTATTTAGCTGCAACAGAATGCTTTGTAAAATTGTTTGACTTAATTTTTTTTATATTGGATTTTTTTAATCAGATTTTTTACCTAGTAAGAAATGTTACGAACATAGATAAAATAACTGCTGATAGTCAATCATATTTACAGTACAAACCTTGTCATCTATCTATCTATCTATCTATCTATCTATCTATCTATCTATCTATCTATCTATCTATCTATCTATCTATCTAATTAATTTACACTACTTTAAATATTTCCATTTTCCTATTCTATAGTCAATGTATGCTGGCATTGTTACACGCACTAATCGTTAAGCAAAAAAATAAATTGCATCTAAAAGCTATGATAATATCCGCATCGTGTTCATTCTCCATTATTTCAAACTACATAAGCTTGCTTCTTGGCCAAATGATCTTATACATCGACTTGTGATTTTTTTTTTTTAAAGGCATGGACAGAAAGAGGATGTTCTCCACTGGATCACAGGGTTGGGTTTGTACCACTTGGTTCCCTTCTCCACGTGAGTCATGGGGGCCCACTTAGCCACAAGCCTCAAAACAAGATAAAAGCTGCAGGCAGATTGTGTTCCAAACGATCACTGGGTCATGCTAGGTTAAAAATGTCCACCACACATAGCCCTACAACGCAAATGTATTCTCCTGGTGAGACCTGACAGGCATCGCTGTGAAGTGTTATAGCGTAGGGTTCAGGGAACGGCACAAACAAGACACAAACCCAAGAGAAGTTCCTCTACAAGCAGATGATCTGTAGGCATAGATTGTGTAACATCTGGGTTTGGTTCAACACGTGTCTATAAAAACGAGAAGTGTACAAAAGTGGTCACCATGACAGTCTCTGTCCGTAGCCAACATGACCACTTCACACAATCCAAATCGATTTGCCACCACATATGCTACGATAAATTTCAGACAAAACCTCAAATTAACATAAGAAAAGAAAGCTTTGTAGCTCTATTGCATCTTTTTAGTGACAGCATGTGTTTAGCAAAAACAAGAATTTCAAAGATCTCACATTTTTCCGTCTAAACACAACCATACAAAGTCATCCCCATCCTTGCAACTGTACTCCCCGTCTGCCACTCTATTAGACAGTCCAAAATAAACTTCACTCTTTCCTTCGTTCCTTAAGCACTAGTTTAGCCAGTGCCCACTCATGCCGGTCCACATAAAAGCATCCAGTGTGTCTGTGTTACACAGTCCATCACTGTTCACACCTACTCACTCCACAGCACAGACTCCACATTCAACCCCTGCTCATGATTCAGAAGCCTGCGTTTTTATTGATATATTTATAAAAAGTTACAAAACGTGCTACGAAAAAGCTGTGGAATGAAAATGTCAGTTTTTTTTATGTCCCTGATGCATGACACTTTTTCCATGAAGCCATGACTCATAGTGTTCACAGTTTCTGCTTATCTGTAAGTTTCCGTCTCCTGCAGATAAACTTCTGCCTAACATCATCTAGTCCAAGTTGTAGCTTCTTCTGGCCAATAACTTCCCATTTAGACAGGAAGAAAATGCCTGATGGACATTAAATGAACAACCACAGTTTATGATGTTATGATGATGTTTGGGGGCAGGTAAATCTGAAACCAGCTATAATTTTGTTAACAAAAAATATATTTTTTTTACATGCCACACCATGATAGCTAGTAGCAGCCTAGACATTCTGTCTCCTAGAAACTGATCAAAACATAAGCACTCTGACTCCCAGAAAGTAAAAAAAAAACAGCCAATCAGACAGAAAACGGCAACTTTTACTGTCATTTTTTAGTGCAATTCAAGTAACAGTCTATTCAAGTAACAGCTCTGTTCATGATATAAACCTAAACCATTTATAAATCTGCATTTATTTTATCAAAAGTGAATGCAAAAACTTTTACAATTTTACAAAAGATCTGTATACATGCGGTTCTTTTAAACTTTCTTGAAAAAAATTATCAGTTTCCACAAAAATATGAAGCGGAACTGTTTTCAACATGTATAATAATCCGAAATTTTTCTTGAGTGCCAAATCAGCATATTTGAATGATTTCTGAAGGATCATGTGACACTGAAGACTGGAATGATGATGCTGAAAATAAATGAATAGGGAGAATAAATCCTAAGGATGTACATAGTGTTGGATTTCACACTCAAGTGTCATACTGTACTTCAACAAACTGTAAATGTTATTTGAATTCTTAAAACTCCAGAGGCAGTTTCACTTCAGATTAAACACTGGGTGTGCCAACCAATTATGTAATGTCTACCACTGTGGTAACTAGTCATGAGTTCCCTAAGAGACTAGAGAAAAACGTTTTTGTTCTTTTAAAAACCATCTGCTTCAAAAACGGCCCTAAGGGAACTCATCCACTGCATGTCACCAACCTTATGATTCACAAGGCAAGTTTTTGCAGGTCTTTTCAACAGAGAACGTACCATCACACACAGGGACTAAATAAATACGGTAGCATGGAAAATCACTGCTAAAGGTGAAGTCCATTATTCGTCCACGTCAGTGTGATTTATCAGTGAGAGTGAATCACAGGAAAGAACCATGTATGAAACACAAATTTAAATACTATACTTAAAGAGATAGCTCACTCAAACATAAATCCTTTACTGAAAAAATCCTTAAATCATTTACTGAATTGACTTTTCAGCTGATGGTTCGCAAAACCAGTCTGAATGATTTTACACAATTCACTGAATACACTATCCAGTCAAAATTGTGGAAAGCTCACTGCGGGGTTATCAGTAAAATTACTGAAGTCTTTTTTTTTTTTACACTGACTACCGGGTCAGTAAGATTTTTTTGAAAGAAGGCGGTTTTTACTGTATAAAACAATACAGTAATATTGTGAAACATCATTTCTGTTTAAATATATTATCAAATGTAATTCACTGCTGTTCCAGAGAAGCAAGCAAGCAAGCAATACAGGTTTGAATTGTCAATTTTCAGTTTTGGATGAACTCTCTCTTTAAAGGGCTCAGAAGAAAAGCTGGGAAGCCCTGCTTTAGACTTTTTGAGGTTTAGGACTTAATCTATATGGAACTAGTTTATAAAGAGTAAATAGGTCAGCAAGAAGTGAGAGGCTGTTATAATAATGCTGTATGGCATACATACATACATAGTCTCTACGTGGATGGGGCATTAGGACTTGCTCACCGTACACTCAGTCACTCTCAGCTGGGGCAGTGAGGGTCAGCTTTCTCAGTGGGTTAAATTCCCCACAAACAAATACAAAGCCTTCCTAGTGCACTTTGACCCTTCCTGTATCTAGAATGTTTGCAGTGGGGTCTTACGTTTGAGGGTCAGTAGGGGATCTAAACGCGCACACATATTTACAGACAACTGGGGCTGGTGAGGCCCCTTTGTGTAAGTGTGGCAGCTGTGAACCAGGCGCTGTCCCAAACAGGTGTGGGACCAAAACAGCACAGTGACGGTGCAATGGTGCTTTTGGTGACTCCAACTATACCTCCATATATTCATCAGTTCATCTGTTCTTCCCATTTCATCTTAATACAGCTGTCCATGGGTCTTTACACACATGGTATTCAAGAAGAGCAACTACCAAGATATTTGATTATTTCATCAGTAAGAACAAGAGCTAATGTTTAGTGCAAGAAATTGAAGAATTTACCTTGGAAGTGAACACTAGAATGTCCTGCTTTGAGATTTCTGTTCTATTCGCTAGGGCACAAGCTTGTGAGCAGCACATTTAGGCCACCAGCTGTCCTCTGAGGAGCTGCCTTAAATGTGCGGTCCAAGAAAAAGGATGGACGGAGAGAAAAACAAGGAAGTAGGGCGATTTCTTCCCTCATCTGTTATTGGTGAAAGGAATGAGGGTGGAAAAATGGAGGCGAAAATGCAAATCACAAACTGATGAAGAGCATACAAGGCAGTTTGGACCATAACCTCCAGTAAAACGCAACAGTGAACACAAAGAAATGCATCAATCAATGCAATCGGTGAATGAATGAGTGTTGGACAGATGAATGGATGGATTACAAAGATGGAGGATGGGGTAGTTATCTCATCCTGTCTTTAGCTGCTACATGGATTGTGCTTTGGGTTGAAAAAAAAGTGGAGAGACAAGGCTACGTTGGAGATCTGGTCTGGTCTGGTCTTCATCATTCATTAACATCATTGATCTTAGACTTGGATTGATTATGTCCAGTCACCTGTCATTACATTTCAAAATAAAGATCAATATGGTGACCAGGATATTGCACTAAAATATTTGCCCTCAGAATGCTGTGTATTGGTCCATATACACCTAATCCTAAATATCCAAAAACACGTACATACATAATATATGTATTAATAAATGTTAGGACATGTCTAACTGCCAAATAACTTTTCACAAGCAGCACATTACTGTAATTAAATCAAATTTGAATTACATTAAATAATTGTAGTTAGCATAAATTATACCCATCAGCATGTAGCTATAATTTAATTGTAAATGTAAATGAGTTCGTTAATTTACCACTGTAATTAAATGTGCTTTAATTGCATTTGAAATAAATATGCATTTAAATGAATTGCCTAGAAAAGTAGTTAACTTTTTTAACAGCAATTTTATCAAATGAAAGAAACCCAAAGCAGATGGTTTGGTTTTACAAAGCTGTCTTAGCTGCGATCAATAAGTCGATTGATCAGGTTTGGGGGATGTGGACGGATCAGCAGCTGATAGGACCGTCAACATAATCAATACTGAGACTCAAGTCAGGGGTCCTAGTGGAAATCAGATAACAGAGAGCAAGTAAGCATGTCAAACATGGAGACAGATCTATAATATAGGGCAGAAAAAAATTATTATCAGTTCAATTATTTCGAAGACTGCTTGTTTTTAAGCTACATTAAATATATTTGAAGTTACTGTTAACAAATTAGCATCAATGATCTTAAATTCTCACATCAGGGATAGACCATTCCTTTATTTTCTGCGAAAAAAAAAAAACCTCAACACAGTCAAGACCACCAAACAAAGTCCTTTCATGCAACCATTTCCATCAGAAGGCATGACACAGCAGGTCTGAATCATGACAGCTCTCTTGTGTTAAGGTTCAGCAGCACCACTGGCAGCTAAATCTTTAAACGCTCTTTCACTCCCTTTTTCTGGCATGTCAAGACCTCTTTTGTGTTTTGGGTAAATGAATTTCTCTTAGGCTATGAAAATATTTGCGTGTACAAATTGGGACGAAACGCAGAATAAGTTAATTCTACAGCTCTGTTCTAAAACCTAGTGAGCGGATATGCTGTCTACAGCCTACATAAATACCTTTCACATGACGTCATTGTTGTGGACTTCCTCACAAGATTCCAAGGTGGAAGTCTGACATCAATTGCTGTTCTACTGCATTTGTCCAAGTTGAAAACTGGAATTGGAAATTGGAATTGGAAATGCCATTTATTTATTTTTTCATAACGTCATTTAATGCAACTCACAACTGAACTAAGATATAACATTGTTTTGCTATTAGCCTATTCAGCTGTGGACTAGGACATTAGAAACAGATCCGGTTTCAGCTGCAAACAAAACAACTCACAAATGATTTACTATGGATGCAGTCTTTCTATGTCTAATTAGATCCAAGGCAAAAGAAGTATATCAACATAAGTATACAAGTCTAAAATGAAGCTTAAATAAAGAGGCTAAGATGGAAAAAGGGAAGTACACTTCCAATATTTATGCTACATCAATTAAATTCATTAAGTAGAATAAAAACAAAACAAAAAAACAACTCAAGACAGATTCAAAATGGCACATTGGCAGCAGTGTGCATGTTTATGTTATGCTAATCTCATTCAGAGTTCAGTGACATACGATCAAGGTAAAATTCTTAAACTATCAGCAAGATAAACAGTCAGGGGTAAATCACAGCGGCAGCACAAAGAACGCGGAGCGCAGACACACAGCAAAAAGACTTTAGAAAAGAACAGGTCACCTTAACAAGGAGTGGAACCATGTAACCCAGTACGGGCCATTATGAGATGGTCATGCCTTCCTCCAATTGTCTGAGCAGAGAACAATACATTGATGACCTTCTTTTGGCTCTGTGTGAATTTGGGTTAAACATTCGTTGCCTTGGGTGACAGGATTTTACAATGCTTATTTCAGGACATTAACCCTAAAGGTGAGACCTCATAGTGCAAACAAATAAATTACAAGTATAAACAAGTATACAAGTATAAATAGTATAAACAAGAAGATAATACACTACATATACAGCATAACAGGATAACCTGCATTTCTAGTTTTCCGTTTTGATTGCAAGAACGATAAGGAAAAGCTGATCTTGAAAGTGAAACACGGTTCCCTTAATCTCGCTCAAGAAGAATAAACAAAATAATACTACAAATGAGTTTGAAATTATAATATAGAAAGTGAAACTGCTTTAATCAAAATTCACATCTGGATGTATGATATGAACTTTTAATGTGTCTCATCAAACAAAATGTAAACATGTTTGTTTTCAACCAGAATTCCCAAACAAACCCCTATCTGCCATTGGTCACTTAAAAAGATAGCCCCGCCCCCAAAGGCATGCCATTGGTCCAGCCAACATTGCTGTGTTGGGTTGGCCGGAATGCTCTAACAAACAAAGCAATGTTTTGCTAACACTACATGGTTTACACTTTTCTGAGGGAGTCTTTCTAGAAATGCTTTACTGCACTTTAAACTGGCAGAAAGTGTTTTAACTCTGACAATTTTACACACACATCATCTTAAATATATTAGCTCAGGCAATACTTTTGAATCAATTTTTTTTTTTTTTTGCAGTATGCACTGTCAAATTCCAAAGCTTTCATGTGAATGTATTTCTCGATTTCATGTGAAGAAGTATCACCAGGAGAACTATCATTAGGAAGCTATAAAACACGCCGTCTTCACGCTTTTGTGTCATACGGCCCACATCTGCCTTCAAAAAGGAAAAGACATTTAGACAAGTCTTGAGGTGTTCCTAGTTAATGCTTCACATTTCTGATGAATAACCTTTCCTGTGAAATATGACTAGCCTGCTTTCCTCATTATCATCACGGGAGAGACAGACTGTTTGAGCGGTGAGACAGCAGAGAGAGAGACAAAGAAGGTAGATCTCATCTTACCTCGTGTTCCAGTTGCAATGTCTGCCACTTTCTGGAAAGCATCCAGGAATGAGCTAGTGACGATGATTGTTGTCCTGAACGACAGAAAGAGAAAGAGTTTATCTATAAGAAAAACCTACAAGCAAAGTGGTTTTGACTGGGTTCTTGCTAACAGTCGGTATATCACGACAAATATTTCCACTGACAGATTTTTGGAGCTTGCACCAGGTAGAGACGAATGAGCCAATTTTAACAGCACAGCAGTCCACAGTGCACAGTATCAGGATGTTTAAAATCAGCTGCAATTTTTTATTTTAGCAGTAATGAAATGGATAAATTACTGTCCAATTTTATTTCCAATGCCAATCCATTTGTATGAAAACTATGTTTGTAGCACTAAAACTGCATATACACGCTTGAAACTATCTATCTATCTATATATATTTATTTTATTTATACATCATTTTTAATCTATATCTGTATATATCTATATATATCTATATCTATATAGAAAGTATATTTGAGACAAAATATTATTTAAATGAATATGTATATATACTGTCACTACATCACTAGATAGTATTTAAATAACAGAAGTTTTTTAAATATTAATAGCAAAAATTACACAAGTTGCCACTGGGGTGTTATGAAAAAAATTAAACCTTAAAAAAAAAAAATAATAATTTGAAAGAGGCATTGAATTTTATAAATTGCACGCACTTAAATTGATGTAAAAAAAAAAAAAAAAAAAAAAAAACGAGAGAGAATGGTCTTGTTTAAAATTCCTAATCCAACTTGATTTGACATTCAACCAATGCACTTTAATTCCATTTTATATCTGAAAGCTTACATATACACTTGATCATTTGATTAGACATCTATAGCCTTCTCCCAGGTCAGACTATGGAAAACGGTCAAAGAAAAGAGCTCTGCTTGTTCAGCGGCTGGGACACGAGCACATACTGACAGGGTCAATGGTGCCATTGTAGGAATCCATTCAGAGCCTTCATTCTGAAGAGAGATCTCAGCTTATCAGAGAGAGCTCTGTGGTATCATCAGGTGATACAAACTACAAAGTACAGCCTTTCAGCAAATCTCCCACCTCCCCAGAGCGGCCCCCCAAGTCCTGCGAAAGCTTTTGTGCTTGATAGGTAGCCTCACAACAGTCATCTCTTTAAGAGCTACTCTGGCTCTAGGAACAGAGGTTGAAGTTAATGGTAGGGATACCCTGGAAAAACAAGTTACTTGGTTACTTTCTGTTTAAAGAGTATTATTAAACTGATGGTTCTGAATTCGGAATAAATTCAATCATTACAAAAAGACCAAACATTCTTAAGATATTTTAGTACCGGTATATCACTTTTTTTTTTTTTTTTTACTTTAAGCCCCAAGAAATGATAAGAATTATTTTGAATCCAGAAACTGTAACCCAGTTCATCTTAATAGGTGCATCAAAGGCATTGTATGCATGAATTCTTTTTAAAGTAACAAAACATGTTCGCCATTGACCTGCCTGTCTCATAAATGTAAAAAATTATTTTTTCATATGAAGTCAGTATGACTACACCTTAAATGCTGTAATTGTTGATAAGCTAGACATATGGTGAGATATACAGCAAAGGGTAAACATTACCCAACACTGTGTTTACAAAAACACTAGCAATGCCCAAAGTCATGAGGAACTTTTAAAAAGCAGACCATGATCAGCTCTTGGCAGACCAGACGGCGGAGCTGGCAGCGGTAATTGTGTGTGTGAGTGGAGTGTGTTTGATGTTTATCTGTAGGAATGGAGTGGACCTTTGGGAAGGTCATTAGCCTGTTTACTCTCCAAGGACAGAACAGAGAGGTCAGGCAGAGGGGATGCACTGTGAAAATGGAACCAACAGCTAACCTAAATGATCTTCTCTTCCTATTAGGGATGTCAAATTTCGATTATTTCCATGATCGATCGTCGTTTAAATTAACGATCAATTAATCGATTAATCGTTAACCATAATACTGCAAAATGCGTCTATTGTAGGCACGCAGTCAGCGGTATGACAGGATGTGCAAAAGCCACACACACACACACACAAAACGCTTTCTCACTTGAATTAAAGAGGTTTTAGTCTGAATAAAATGCTAGTAGCAGGATTATAAAATGAATAGATGCGATTATGATCATTTGATAAAATGAAGAGAGCGCGCCATACTTTTGAGGTCATTTTACTTTGTTGACAGTTTCCAATCCCGCACGGAGAACGCTGAACGCGCCTCTTGAAATGGTTTTGTGGTGCTCGTTGTTGTATTTTAAAGCACAATTGCAATGTTTTCAACTGACATTATTGTATAAAATTATCCGAAATGTGTAGCGCGTGTGACTGCGCTGCACATTAAGTGAACTACATCGGCGCTGCTGCACCAAAACACAGTTGCTCACATTAATTTGATCCTGCTGGATTCTGTCCTAGAAAATGTCAGATTTTTAAAAATCCGGCATACAGCGCATTAGATCGTGACAGTGCATGCGTGCAGACGAGGATGAGCGAGCGCGGCTTAGGCTAGATTTATTTGGAGGTTATTGCTCATGTCTCATTCGGCACAAATCGAAATGTTTCCATATTCGCAATGTATTTGAATGTTAAACTATTATTTTATAATGTAAACTAGGCTTGTACTTAACACGCATTCGCATATAGACGGAAAAGATGATCCTCTTCATATGAGCAAAAACGTCCTTGGCATCATATTTTGATAATGAACAGACTGCGATGTAAGTTTGAATCGCTAGAATATACGTGTGCAGCAGGCTCCGGGGCGATCGAAACAGCTGAGACATTTAAAAAAATATATATTTTCCGCAAAAGAGTTTACTTTCATTTGTGCACACTCACAATAAAAACAGAAGATTTGTGCTCTTGTAAAATAAAGCAAACAAACAGAATGCGTTGTCATCCTTTTTTTTTTTTTTTTTTTGTGAACTTATGGAGCGCCCACACTTCTGTTTTAAATCCGTTAATCTTAATTAGCCTATTTAAGTCGGATATATTTCGCATAGCCTATTTAAAAAAAAACAAAAAAACAAAAAAAAAAACATGAAAACAAATTGTTATTTTTATGTTGGGCCTATTACTTAGTAGGCTATAAATTTTCCTTAAAGCATCCCATTTTGTCCCAGGGCTTAGAACCTGTGCCCTAGTCAGGTCCATGCAGAAACTTGTGAACGATGCTCGGCGTCACCGTTTAGTGACAGCAGTGAATGCTCCAGGAAAGTGTCGGTAACAGCGCCTATTAATCGCTGTTTTGAATCCAGCAATTATTTATTTAGAAATGATAAGATCTGATTATGACAAGTGTGGTATAAAAGCTTTGTTTATTAGAGGAATAATAGGTTAACTGGAAAATGTTAGATCGCGACCATGCTTTTGGACCCCATAGTCTTCATTTACGCGGCTTTGTTCTGGTTTGCCGGTTGGTCACGAATTTCCACAAATTCAGTATATTTAGGCATTGTTTCTTTTCCTAAATCTTCATAGTCTAACCCTCTAATTTCCCAGGTTTATTTTATTATCTTTCGCTTTTAATAACTGTTTTCGCATCTCTTACTGTGGTAAACATGGGAAGGGAAATTAAAGATTTCATGAATTAAGAATTCGTTGGATTTATTAATTTGTTCCCTTATTTCACTTAAATCATGGGTTATTTAGGGAACAAAATTAATGAAACATGGACAATTGCCACATTAATAATTCGTAGGAATGAATTAACAAGTTGTAGGAATGAATAGACTACATGTCCTGTCACTGTGTCCCGCAGCCCTGCAAAGCGCACGATATAAAACAGTTATCTGATGAAATGATTAGTAACTACATTTCTATTGCATTAAATGTTGAAGAACTTTTATGTTGTTTCTATTTTAATGTACTTTAAAGTTTAAATCACATTAAAAGCTTAATTTGTACATTGTGAATGAATGATGATGCTTTTATATATCGTCACCGTCACTCACAGCCGCTCGCACGTGTTGAGTGCGCATGAGCCGCACGCAGCCCAACATTGAATCGGTTAACCGACCATCGATAGCCTTAATCGATTGCATCTCTTATCGACAATTAATCGATCATCGATTAATCGTTGACATCCCTACTTCCTATGATAAGTCTTTCTGTATTACGTTGATTTACCATTGGTCTGTGATGATTACGCATTCTTCGATTCCGCCTTCTTTGATATGGAAATGGATATTCGCTACAAGCATATCACTGCAAAGTATTTTGAACTTCTTTTTATCCCTAAGCACAAAATGAGAAACAACTTTGCCTTGAGTACAGTGGCATGCAAAAGTTTGGGAACACCTTGCAGAATCTGTGAAAATGTGTTTTTTGTTTTGTTTATTTCTTTACTACTGGCCCAGTACACAGGAACGTGGTTAATTTTAAAACCACAGCTGATTGGCCAACATGGATTTACAGTTGACAGTGCTTCTTGGCCTGCGTTTGCGATCTCATGTGAACATGTGGAATATATGCACCATCAAAATAAAAGTTTTGGCATCTGCCAAATAGAAAAACTTATCAGGCAATGCCGATAAAAGAATTAAAAAAATTGCAAATGTTGACCTATATATTGGTCAACCACTTATCTTGTTCAAATTATTATTATTATTATTATTATTATTTATTTTTATTTTTTAAGTATAAAGGCTTGCAAATGCCACATTCTGTTGAATTAAAGGCTGCATTTACACTGCAAGTCTTAAAAGGAACACTCCACTTTTTTTGAAAATAGAGTCATTTTCCAACTCCTTTAGAGTTAAAGTTTTACCATTTTCAAATCCATTAAGCCGATCTCCGGGTCCAGCGATATCACTTTTAGCTTAGCTAAGCACAGATCATTGAATCTGATAAGACCATTAGGATCTCACTCAAAAATGAAGGTAAAATTCATTAGTGAAACAAAGTAGCGCCAAGATGATAGTTATTGTAATGAATTCAAATGAATTAACAAGAAAGAGAGAGAGCGAGAGATAGAAAGAAAGAACAAAACCTGTTATCACCTCATTGCTGAGAAATTTAATGTAGCTTTTAGCTGTTGTATTTCTAAAATTGATGGGGCAGGGACTGAAAACCAACTCCTGAATAAAGTTTCCATATCAATAGATCTTTATGGGCAAATGTGTCGCCCTCGCATTGGGAGTTCTGGAGGGAATCAGATGTGTGTTTAGGCGTAGGTCAGTGTGGCGAGTGGGGCGGGGCCGAGAGACATGGGAACGAGAAGTGAGGCCAGGTGTAGTGATTGGAGATGAGCTACACCTGCGACCCACCACCAGTCTTGAGTCCCACGTAGGAGATGGAAGGATATAAAACTGGAGCGACGACCGTGAAGGATGAGAGAGGACCAGGCCTGGGATTTTAGTTTATGTTTTGCTTTTTATTTGCGTGCATCAGTCGTCCGTGAAGGGCTGATGCGCTGTTTTGTTTGTTTTGTGATTATTAAAGTTTCATTTTGATTGTGCGCCGGTTCCCGCCTCCTTCTTCCCGATGAATATGGAGATTATATTATTACAGTCAGATGTCCAGATATCGGATATGTATCTGATTTAAAACCACGTTTGGAAGTGGCTCAAATCCGGATTTTTGTGTTTACACTTGTGCAACTAATGACCATCTGTGTGAGATGAGTGTAAATGCAGTCTAAGACAGAACAACTCGTTGAATAAACTATACCATCTTATTTTAATTTGTGTCCATCTAAATTTGGCGCCTTTAGTAATTGTCTACATTTAAATTTTCCTACTTATTATTTCTTTATTATGAAGTGCCTTTCTTTCGTCATCACGGTCTCTTCACTGCATTCTTGCATCCTTTAAAAGACATTTCCCAAATGTTTCTTTATTAGCTCTCCTCTTACACTGGATGACAAATCATTCTAGAATGATGTAATAATCAAGCACTTCCTGCTTTCGAAACAAGATTATCATAATTACTCCCTATTCAGGGAAGCATGTAACGCAGGAGGCCTGCTCTTACCTTAACTGAGATTGCAGCTTAGCCCCTTTGGTGACAAAGTCCTCCCAGGCAGGATAACTCGCCTACAGAACAAACAATGAGAGAAGAAGAGAGGGTTAGTCAGGGCAAACCAGAGTAAATCATTATACTAGATTAATTACATAGCTAACAATTAAAAGAGATACAGAATGGATTGTTCATCTGAATGTCATGTAAACAAGGTACAACATTTCTAAACATTTAATCACAGTCACACAACAAGTTACCATTTCACTGAATCACAGAATGTCTTTTGGTTTTTCTGAGTAGTTTCCATCTCATTAGTGATCACAGTATGATTCAAATTTTTTTTTTTTTTGCTCCAATGCTTTTTTTTTTAAATCCAATCCAAATAAAGCTAATACTATTTGCAATAACAGGTATCAGTAACAGCTGATCCCACTTACAGAAAATCCCATAAAATGCTGACTGGTCTATTTTTACAGACAGGGTCCATATACTTTAGCCCTGTAGCCCTGTAGCCCCCCCCCCCCCCCCCCCAAAAAAAATATAATAAGAAAATTGTAATAATTATTATAAACTGAACCAGTGAAATGTTATCTGCCACATGATGTTTCAATTTTCTTGAAATTAATCCAATAATGAGGCAACTGAATAAGACAGGGTTAAAAAATGTGCAGAATCTAAATTACAGCTGATATTGTTACATGTCAGCCAAAGAATCACTGGTCTGATTAAATTATACATTTCAGTTATATAAATACAGTAACAAAATTATAAAATACAGTTATGTTATATATGCCCCTTCAAATACCTTTAATACTGATAGCTGCTTTCTTGCAATGAAACAAACTAGTTAAAACAAATAAATACATAAATACATTTTAACGCAGTGAAAAATAAACAGTGAAAAATAAACATTATTTTGGGATGGATTTTGTTCTTTAGGGTTAATACATTTCTGAAATAGGAACTACAGTCTGATTTGAATAAAATCTGCATAATTGTTTGCATTTCTCCCCACTACAGATGAAAAATATATCAAGTCTTCCAGTTAATTACTAAAAATACACCTACCTGGAAATGCTTTGTAAGGAGGCTATAAAACGTAATTGCTCTGACATGGTTTACAGTCTACTGACTTGCGGGTGTCAACCAGATCTCTCAGTTATTAAAGCACATGATCAGGGTAATGGCTCTTCCAGAACTAAATTTAAATGTGAGGTTATCATGCAAGACAAAAAGACTAGGCTATAACATTATAAAAGATTTCTTTTCTAATTCTTGAGAGTGCATGTAAGTACTCGATCGGATTGAACCTTGAAACTGAAAGGACTGCGCGTGTGCAATGCCACAGAAACAGTTTAATGACATATGAAGCGTGGAACGGGCGGTTCTTCATTTTGAATAAAGTGTTGTATAAAGTCATGTCCTGACATTATAAAACTCTCCTTTCACTGGAGCAGGACAACATCTGCCCAGTCCTAGTTTTGGATTCCCATGCACAGGAAACCTGTTTTAGGCATGTAGGAGGGGCATTTTTCATCTTTATATCTATTATTTAGTTTTACTTTCAACATTTAAAATATAAATAATCCCTTTTTAACCACTAATTAGTAAGTACATTAATCTTGGGTACATAGGTGATATACTTTCATATTGTTGGCGATAATAATAAGTAAAGATAAATTAAGGCATTTAAAATTGTAGCTAATCCTAAAACACTGCAAACAGTGCGCTAATGCTAACATGCAATACAAACTATTTATAATAATTTAGGTCTTGGTCAATGTCTTACACACTCAAAACATGATCAAAGTACTTTTAGTGTACAGTATGCGAATTGGGGCACAACCTAAACTTTACTAGCTCCTTTCGGTGGCAATAATTACAGCATGTGAGGTTATCACGAAGCATGCATCTCATGGGAAACTAGTGACCATGATTTGTACACACACCTCCAGGGCTTTCCTGGCTCTGTCAGAAACTTAAAAGGACGATCCACCCACAAGAACACTCCTACCAAATCTGTCCTGTGAACCATTTCCTTTTCAAACTGTCAGTTCATTCTCCCGCGTCTCTCAGAAGAGGACCACTCCTGTGACGTAACCCCCCAGAGCTTTGCTTTCAACTGCATGAAAGAAATATATTATCAGTTCCTGTCTTCGATCCTTCTCATCTTCGCCTGTTGCTGTGGTAAAGAGGTGGCGACAAAGAGCGGAGGACGAGGAGGAGGAAAGGCAGAAAACCTGTTAGTCAACTGTATCAAGTGACAAAACAGACACATGAAGCACATATAGTACACCAGGCAGAGGTGGCAATGATGATCAACCACTGAATTTCAAATATAAAAATGGCCAGATCAACATTCTGTCCAACGTTATATAACCAATCCAGGGGTTTTTCTGCATTGATCTTTTTTTTTTTGGCGGCTATGATGTAGAATACGTGCACTCGCGCACTCAAAGTCTTCAAACTACACGAGCGCGGTCTTGCTCTCGCTCTCTCTCTCCCTCGTGCATATTAACCAAAATCATTAGACACGATAGAAAAAGGGCAGAACGCCAAAGTTTCACGTGGAGCATTCAGAGATTTTTTTTTTTCTCCGTGACAGGCTGCTGGCTGTATTAGCTTAAAGCCCTCCAGTTGACATTGATTACTGTATTCTTTCAATTGCTCTAAACAAACATTCTGGGTGACCTTTTTTATTGAATGCTAGACATCAAGTTGTTGTTATTTTCATCTGAAAGAACTTTTTTCAGTAATCTAGGCTCTATGTGTTCAGTAAGCTTGTTTCAGTAAGCTATGTGTTTTCAAGGCTTCAAGGTTTTATTGAATGCTATCTCTATACAAGTGCAAAGTAATGCATTCTTAGTCAGTCTTTTATTTTGTAATTTTAAGAGCAATAAACATACATTTCAATGTTAAGGAAAGTCATGTTTTTTTTTTCATTTAGATATGTAAATCAACATGTATAAATTTTTAGTAGTCAATTAATGGGGAGATAATCAAAATCGAATTGGTCTGAAAAAATTAATCGTTAGATTAATCGATGCATCGAAAAAATAATCTCTAGATTAATCGTTTAAAAAATAATAGTTTATCCCAGTCCTAAATACAAAGAAACAAAAAACAAATAAATGGTGCTTTTCAGGTTTTTTTAGGTACAGAAATTGAATAAAGTGATCAAATGTAAAATAACATTGCATATGTGTGTGAATTTGTCCATCCAAGCACAAGACTTGAAAGAGAACTCAATATTCAGATAAACTCAATATCTTCAGGTCTCACCTGCGCACACGCGCTATCAGCACCCAGGTGAAGAAGGCATAAATGACTGGTCTTATTCGAGTATATGGCCCTCGCATTGAACAAAGTTTACAAAGAGTGACTGGTTTGTCCATTTTTTTTTCTCTCATCACTGATGTAATGTATTGGAAAGCCAGAATGCATATGCATAGATAGATGTTTTACATGTAACAACCCATATTCACGATGCTTTTTCAGATTTAAGTTGAACAGCGTAAAAGTAGGTGTATAATGGTATGGTATTTTTTTTTTTACAGAGAACACTTTATACCCCTCACAGGGTTTCCCATCCATTGATTTATTTGTGGCAACCCGCCGCAGTATCAAAACTGAAAAAAAAAAAAAAAATGGAGCGACATTTAATAGACAGAGCCATAGATCACTGACAAGCTACGCAATATCGCATTCATTATCCCAGATTTATCACCTTTGATAATCAATATTGCGTAGCTTGTTTTTACACAAGCTAGCGATTTAGCGGTAATCACGGAACCGGATTTACTGACTAGGTGCGCATGATCATATGGCTAAGTATATATCACCCAGCCCTAGGGAAACACATATATATACACATACACACACATATTTTGTTCAAAATCAAAACAGCACATTTTTCTATCCCTAATATAAGTAAGGAATAATTAACGATGGGCCATTTCATTATTAGTGACGGAATATAAGTGCCGGAACCCAATGACTTACAATTTCTGAATCACTAAGGACTATGGATTCAAGTTTTCACAAAAATGTCTCAGAAAAGTAAAGTTAGCTCAGAAGAAATTTCAGAGGAGAGAATATTTGCTTTGGAATGTTCTCATCTAAACAATGAAATGCAGACATTTTTAAGTGTTACTTAGTGTCCAATACTATGGCAGGCCACCTTACTCTTTTAACGTATTGTAATCAGCCACTGAAAAACCCAAATGGGTTAACCACTACTGAATATCATAAAGCACTCCGGAGTCATCAAGTCTCTCATTAGCACAAGCTTTGCATGTCTGTAAGAGGCACCTGTGCATGCACATGAGGGTGTGTCTGCTTTAGCTGGCAGAAAGGGTGTATACAGTATGTGTGTGTGTGTGTGTGTGTATTAGACGTACGAGCGTCCGGCCAGTCTTTAACAGGCTGTGTTTCAGAGGTGATTCGGAGGCAGGCCTGTGCACGGAACATGCCTTTTTTACACATGACAGACGGAGGGATTGTGGGATGGTGAAGAGGGGGAAGGGGACGTCCTGAAGCAGGAATGTGCACAGGCAGGCAGCTCCTCAGCTGTAGACTGGCGTCATCCCAAACAGGGAGGACAGAAATCATTACCTTTCTCCAATACATCAAGTGGCCTCAAGTAGCATGGCTGATGTCAAAGAAAAGCATGGAAGCCTTTTAATGATCGGTGTCCATTAGGACTAGATGCTGGACGCTTGAGGGGGAGGGATATGAAACTGCTGCAAATCAGTGGTTGCTATGACGTTATGGTTACTAAATATGGCTTAAGTCATTTCAGATGTTTTCTAAATCTAAAGGGTTTTTCACCTGTTTATCATGTACTGGGGAAAACATGAAGTGACAAATAACACTGCATATCTGAAGCATTTGAAACAAGATCAAGTGAAATTAGTTTACTATCTGCAATATGTCACTATTCAACACAATGCAAGGTTTTGTCCAGTGCATTAACTATGCTTATTTAGGCGACTTGCTATTTACATTAACTGAACTGTAAAAAAATATATAAATGCACACAATTAAAAAAAAAAAAATAAAAAAAAAAAAATAATAATAATAATAATAATAATAATCCAGATTTGGATTATAAAAATACAGATTTGACATGACCGGTTTGTTATTTCACTTATTTAATATTTGGAAAATATACAATTTTATAATTCATATTCTTTAAAATCTTGTTTCCAGATTCAAAGTTGTAGGAATATGCAATAAAATGCTATTTTTGTATAATGTATAATGCTATATCCTCCCTTTCTTATCTGTACTGTGATGAATAATATTCACAAATGCAATGAAAAACTATTTCATGCAGCACTTTCACCTATTTTCATTTCAGATGCCTCTTGTCCTAATGAAGTTATGAACCAATGAAGGCAAATTTCAACATACTTATCAATATACATTAACATACTATTGTATTTACCCTGATACAGTGTGTCAGTATCACGTTAAATACAATCACAGTAAATTAAATCTGTAGACAGTAAGGTAATCGGATGCCAGCGATCTAAAGTACATATTACAAACAGTGCAACAGAAGGGGAAAACTCTCAGGTTACCAGCTGCCCTTCCATTCCCTGTCTAGCTTATTGAAACCTTGTGAACCCTACCAAGACACATCTCTCAACCCGAGTCTGTGTATTATGATAGGAACCAATCTTTCACAGTATTTTTGCAGGTGAGGATGGAATTCTGTGTTACCCTTCTCTCCAAATAAATGGAGGTATCCAATGTTACCTACAAGCACACTGGTCCAGTAAAGATCACATTGTAAAAGGGCAAAGAAATCTTTGCATTGTTCCTTTATTCAAAAGGACAGGTCATCCAAAAACTAAAATTCTTTCTAAATTTAAAAGTTTTTCTATTCTTACTTATTTTAGGTCATTTAAGGTCATTCACTATAAGGAAAATGAGCCATATATTCTATTTTTATGGAATATGATACAAAGTAGGACATATTAAAACCACTGTTACTGCAAAAGTGAATTCAGAGCAAAAATATTTTACTCCTGCATGACAATTAAATCAAAGTTCCATAACCATGACAACCCTAACCATACAAGTATGAAACTACATTAGGATGTATTAATGATAACAGAATTGCCATTTTTGAGTCAACATTTCTGCAGAACACAAACCTGTTCTTTTGAAAGAACAGAGCTGCAACACAGCTAAGAAGCAGAATCACAGACCAGTCTGGATTCAAAGAAGAAAAAATTTCTCAATGTGTGAAAGGAAACATGAATTAATATGCATTCCAGAAAACACTTGATTTAATGCATAAATGCAGGGCTGTGTTATATCAAGATTGTTGATTGTTAATTAATTAAATGGCTCCACAATCTGCTTTTGAAGAAATACTGTAGTATCGTGCTACAGCGCACATTCAGTCTCCAGCAGTTATGGTGCCTCCATCTCAATACACTTATATACACAATACACAAAATGCATGCACATCAAATAACTCAGCAGCAGAGTTACACTCACAGGACACTCAGTCCTGCTTATTTAAGTAATAGCATTAAAGATTTGCACTTTGTATTGTTTGATTCAGAGCTTATGCTTCATTGCAAAGCACACTAAGGAAAGTAGATATCCCAATTAGAAAACAAATCTTTGAAACAAATCTTCTGACATAACCCCCACATGAGGGTGAGCAAATGATTTGGGGGATGACTTTTTTGGGGGATTAACTAAATCTTAAAAATCTAGACAATAATCTAAATATTCATAGAAATGACTTAACTTCTCTGATCCATGCACTTGGAAATCAGTGCACACTAAGGTCAGGGCTATTTATTGAGTTCTAACAGGGAAAAATGCAGCCTTTGGCCTGAAGCTGTTTTTCTGTGAATAATAACTTTACATGCACGCAAATTCACAAGTATGGTTGTGACTGTGATGGTTGTCTACTGCCACCAGGGATACTGCACGTGAAGTCATGCACTCTATAGCAAGCGTAATACAAAGTTTTGCACACAAGTGTAGATTGGCAGGTTTGAGCGCAGGAAAATACGATTTATTCATTCAGCAAATTAATTTTGTGTTGGGCAATGGACCTTGTTGGGAATGCACTGCTGGCTTGGCGGCGGAACAGTGAACCGTGTCTTCACTGGATGCAACACCGCCGTGTTGCAACAGGTTTTGTCTGTCTAGTGTCTACACAGGACATTTGAACTCTCTGTCAGTACCTCATAAATTTGACAAAGCAGTTTACTGTCTAGGATTTGTCATGTCAGGTCGTGCCACATCTAGTGTAGCATCACTGTTTATAATGAGTATTTTGTCGCGCTGCGCCGCTCGTGTCCGATAGACAGGCTGTATTTAACTTTCTTATTTAGGCTACTTTCTTGTTTAACTGTATTATTTCTTTGATATTTATTTTAGTTGACGAGTTAAATCGGGTGTGTTAGATGAGGCTAGGGGTGTCCCCGACTAAAGATTTTCATAGTCAAATTGGAATTTTCTAATTGGAAGTAACATAATTACTGATGTTAACACACAGGGAAAATGTGTACTGAACACCTTGCAGATATAAAAGGGGTAAATGTTTTATGTTTTGATGAACAGATAGCTAACACTTTTTTTTTTTTTTTACAATAGTGCTTTTATTATCACTAAACAGGTCATGTTTTTTCTTGGTTCATGTCAAATTAATTTTGATAAATAAGTCCGGAAAATACGGTAATAACTATGACTGGGGCTGTTATATACACACTCCTGCCTCCAATATGCTCCTTTGTCGGTCACGGATTATGAAAAGTGAAACATAAATCTATAGGGTTGGCCTTTTTGGTAACTAAGTTCAGTTCGATTTGGGGAACTGGTTCAAAAAGAACCGGTTACACTGAATGATTTGTTCACGAACCAGATATGAGAAACTGCTTTGATTTGAACTCTCTCTCACACAGACACGGAAGAGAAGACAATGCTGAATAAAATCGTAGTTTTCGCTATTTTTGAACCAAAATGTATTTTCGATGCTTCAAAATATTCTAACTGACCCTCTGATGTTACATGGACTACTTTGATGATGTTTTTCTTACCTTTCTGGACATGGACAGTATACCGTACACACAGTTTCAATGGAGGGACTGAGAGCTCTCGGGCTAAATCTAAAATATCTTAAACTGTGTTCCGAATATAAATGGAGTTCTAACTGGTTTGGAACCACATAAGGGTGAGTTATTAATGACATAATTATGATTTTTGGGTGAACTATCTCTTTAACTGACCACGACACTGCATGCACGTAGTTTATTTCGCGGTTTGATATGAAAGAATATGCAAAAAGGAAGCGAGCACCGTAGCTTTGTGCATACAACTGAAGAGCACGCACTGCGAACACAGGACAGTTTCCGCGCTCGCACCCCTCTTTATTTTACTAACTTACTGCAATTTGAACGTGACCCAGCTGACCTCACCAGAAAAAAACCACCATCTAGTGGATTGTCAAGAAATGTATTTTATTATTCTACCAAATAGTATACTAAAAAGATCGATACTTGGCGTCCGTGTATCAATATAGTATTGCAGCTGAAAATATCGCGATACTATACTGTATTGATTTCCCCCCACTCCTATATATATTAGGATTGTGCAATTAATTGCATGCACTGACAATTAGGCAATATCGCGTTCTTAATCACAGATTCATCGCTTTCTACGGCTCTGTGTAGTGAATGCTGCTCAATCTAAAAAAAGATGATAATTTACTTCTAATCATGGGACAGACTTTAATGACACAGCCCTAATATATATACAATCATATAGATAATTGATATTATTCTCATTTTAAAAGACCATTTTATGCCACTAAATATAAAATGAAAGATGAAACTTTTTTTTGTAGAAAAATGTTTTAAATTTGAACAAGCTCCTCAAGACTACACCATGTTATGTACAAGACGCTGCAAAAGACCGAGGTGAAAGTGGAATGTATAATACATGGTGACTAAAATTTTTAAGTAAATATGATGGGTCATCAAAAATTATTGAGGTCATGTACATATATGTTGGTCTATTACCACCACGGTGGTATAAATCTGCTACTGTCACAGCCTTATTCACAGGCACACACACGCACAAGCACACACACACACACACAGATGGAATAATGGGGATATCCTGCACACTTCCCCCTTCCTGTGAGTCAAATGGCCTATTTCCACATTTACATCACGCATACAAATGGATAGCTAAACATTGCCAAAAAACGGCTGGTCCATTCATTCACTCACGAGACTCAAGATTAAACCTCTGAATGAAATTCACCATCATAAAAGCAATTGTCAGAAAACATGCAGCAATCCACGTTACTAAAATAACATTGCCCAAAATGTATTTGAACAAATTAAGAAATTTATGCTGTTGCATATTCATGTTACTTACCATTTGTTAAAATTACAAATGACTTGCTTCTTGCGTCAGACCAAGGCTGCATCTCATTGCTAGTTTACTTGATCTTAGTGCTGCGTTCGACACCATAGATCATGACATACTCATAGATGGATTACAAAACTATACAGGTATTCAAGGGCAGGCTTTAAGATGGTTTAGATCCTACCTGTCCAATCACTACCACTTTGTTTATTTAAATGGGGAGTCATCTTAATTATTACCAGTAAAATATGGAGTGCCACAAGGATCTTTCCTAGATACTCTGCTATTTTCAATATACATGTTGCCCCTTGGTAATATTACTATAAAATATGGGATTAGTTAACACTTTTATGCTGATGATACTCAACTATATATCTCGATAAAATCAGATGAAACATCTAAATTATCTAAGCTTACAGAGTGTGTTAAAAATGTTACAGATTGGATGACCGATTATTTTCTCCTATTAAATTCAGATAAGACAGAGATATTACTTATTGAACCAAAAAACAGTAAACAGAATCTCTTGGATTATAATTTGCAACTAGATGGATGTACGGTTACTTCCTCTACAGTCAAAAATCTGGGTGTTACATTAGACAGCAACTTGTCTTTTGAAAATCATATCTCCCATGTTACAAAAACAGCATTCTTTCATCTTATAAACACTTCCAAGCTACGAAACATGTTATCTGTTTCTGATGCAGAAAAGCTAGTTCATGTGTTCATGACCTCTAGACTGGACTATTGTAATGCACTTCTAGGTGGTTGTCCTGCATCTTCAATAAACAAGCTACAGGTAGGCCAAAATGAAGTGGCTAGAGTCCTTACCAGGTCAAGAAAATATAATCATACTACTCGAATTTTACAGTCTCTGCATTGGCTACCTATTAAGTTCCATATAATTTACGAAATATTATTACTTACCTACAAGGCCCTTAATAGTTTAGCTTGCTACAACCCATCAAGCTCCCCAAAGTAACAAATCTCTGGACTTTTGGTACTACTAAGGATAGCAAAGTCCACTTAAGGAGGTAGAGCTTTTTCACATTTGGCTCCAAAACTCTGGAATAGCCTTCCTGATAATGTTCAGGATTCAGACACACTCTCTCCATTTAAATCTAGATTAAAGACACATCTCTTTGGCCAAGCATTCAAATAATGCATCTCATAATCTTGTACTGCAGTCATATCTGATCAACTGCACATAATTGTTCTTTAGCTTGCGTTAAACAAATAGATTTTACTTGGTTGGAAGTTGGAACCACAGCTATGCTTATTATGTCTCTATTTGTTTCTCTGTGTAACTAAGATTTAAACAAGCTTTAGTCAGGATCCAGAACACCTGAGAAGAGATGATGCCAATGCCAACCCCTCAGAGGACCAAAGATGATGCCCACCCTGAAACAAAATACAGAACTACCAAATTTTGCTAGAAGTTTGATTCCATCATGTTATAATTGCTGTTAATAGTGTTCATCATCTGTTTGATTACTTTATCTTTAATTGATTTTATTTAAATACATTTCTGCCATATGTACATTAACTGACAGTCACCAGAATGATCGCTGATCAGCTACTACTAAATACTACTTCAATGCTAAATCAGCTACTACTTAATTTTCTGAAAAGTTTCTTTGCAACGATTTGTATCGTGAAAAGCGCTACACAAACAAACTTGAATTGAATTGTTACTCTTTTTAAGTGTGACTTTTCATTATTATTATATTTTAATTACCATATTTTGCAGCGTGGCCAAAGTGTCCAAATACTTTTTGAGAATACTTGTAGGCACAACAAAAAGTAAAAAAATTATATCCAAAATGTTTTTCTGTGCATTTGAAACACAATAAGTCGCATAAAATGAGTAGTATGATGCATAAACAAACCCGACGTCATAATAGAAATCCTTTCAGGACAGAAAAACAAAAAACAATGCTCTGTTGAGTGCATGCCTGTAAACTGAGCCTAAACGTCCAGCTTTTAATACTATGAATAAAGCCACATATTGAGAGTCACATATTGAGCCATGCTTATGACAGGATGTGAAACGGTTATAATGGTGAACTACTCAAATGAGCAGTATTTGTAGAATATGCTTTGTTTATGGTACAGTGTTCAATGAAGTTACAGGCTCACCAACACTGGTGTTAGACAACGTGACATAACTTACCACCGCATGTGCGGAGACTGACAGTTGACAAACCAAACTAACACATTTTAGATAGACTGATCGATTTTGTAAACTAGACCGGGTAATAGCACAGCACTTTGATATATGCCATTGTACTGTATGACTATTATGCTCATATACCATCATTTCAACCTGGCTTATTTAAATGCATAACCATATTTAAATGACAAATTTGGCAAATGCCACAGTGCTGATGTGCAATTAAAACATGGTATATATGGTTCTGCCATGGTACCATCACTGCAACAGGGTATTATGGATAAACTATATTTTTGGACATTGTGACAGTGTATAGATCTGGCATTAACATGGAATATATATATATATATATATATATCACACACACACACACACCATGGTGCATGTCAAATTAACCATTTTAATAACATGCTAGTTTTATGTTAGTGTGACAGAAATCCCTTTGAAGTGTCTTTGAACAAGGAAGATGGATTAACCATATATTTTACTATATTACACATAAAGCTAAATGTATACAGCCTTTCTAAATAGTAAATGCACTCATATATCCGAGATGATCAGTCTACACAGATGTAAATGGTGATTGGATGGGGAAACACATCACAGGGCGGCTGGATTCACATCTATCAGCAGCCGGCCAACCACAGAACTGTTGCCAACCCTCCAGAACAGCTGGAAATTAACTTATTCTGAGCCTTTCTACAGAGCGAACCCACCCATGATGCTGGGGGGAATCAAAGCATTGGATGTGAGTTTTATTCAATCTGAGAGAGACTCACCTTCATGTCGTTCATGATGATTTGGAAGAGCCCTCCCAAAGCGCTGCACTCCTTCTCCATTCCCGCATCCATTTTACCACCCCAAAAACACACGCACAGCGGTGACACTTATCCTCCTTGTGAAAGCTCGCCTCGAAAACCACTGTCAATATCTGAAGGGTGCGGTACGAGGCTGTTTATAAAGGCTATCGTGTGAAATAGCCAAAAGAAGATAAATTAATGCAAAAATAGTGAGTGTTATTCCGCTGATTGGCTGCCCGGCGCAAGTAAACTAGTCCCGGCCACGCAACTTACTAAATCTCTGAAAATACAGCGCATCGCCACGATACAAGTGGATAAAAAAACTCAAATTTTTAATAATAAGTCGCCAGGTCGACGTGCCACGTAAGCACAGGTAAACCCACAGGAAAAACCGACCGTTGAAAATCTGCACCGAAGTACCTGGCTCGGCGTTTTCAAAAGCTTGGCTCTGCTGGATCGATAGTCGCGTTAGTTTAGAGCGCGACAACCGCCGTGTTTTTTATTCCTCATGGTTTCATTCAGTCGATCAAGACGCTGATATATCCTTTCTTGTTATTATTTTGAGTGGCTGCCGTTTGAAAAAGCTTTTCGGGTAAAATTAATACAGCAAACCCTGACTAAAGTTTCGAGTCCTGATAGATTCCACAGAGTCAGTGGTAAACATTTACTCCTGCCTCGCTCGCTCTCGCGCTTTCACCCGTTTGTGTGGATCGGCTGGCGACGAAGTCAAAAAGGGGCGGAGCATGAGTACTTCGGAAATGTTCGTGCTTTTCCGTTACTTTTATCATCAACATACTATATTTATATAAACATGCCCTCATAACAATTATTTAGAGACAATATGAAATATTTGTTCTTTTAAAAGCATTTAAGGCGAACAAGTAAAACTATTCTTAACCAATTATGTATAATTATAAAACCCATTTAAATCCATTTAGTGGATTAGTTATTACTAGGCTACAAGCTGTACACAGTTGCTAGACTCTCTCTTCTTAAGCCATTTAAAATGTAGTTTCCATAAAGATGAATCAGAACACACATAACTACATCATGTTATATCTATCTAGTCACAAGTGAGCTGGTTTTCATGGATATCATCTGTGAGTCAGCATTATTGTGATCTTGCTCAGCCTTGTGCTGTTATCTGACGTTAGTAAAGGAGTCCACCTCTCAGCTTAGGTCTCATAGCAACGCAGACATGATAAATTCAGCATCACGTCCTCTAGCGGCCACCTGTCTGTCTGTGAGAGAGAGCAGAGGTCACATTGTTCAGCAGTCTGCAAAGATGCAAAGAGCTTCCCACACAGCCTCGTGGGCCCACTCGTAGCACAAACATCCAGACTCACTGACACACACACGCTGCCATCTAGTGGCGAAAGTTTAGTAATGTTTTGCAATATATATGTGATTCAATACCAGCGTATAACAAAAAGTACGGTATATACAGTCTACTATTTTTACATCATTTTAATATTTATTTATATACATACAGTATTTTTCTTTCATATTACCACTTATTTAAAAAAGTAGTGAAGCAAGAGAAGAAAATGTTTTAAGAAATGTTGACTTTTTTTATTATTTTGAATACATATCTCGTTGTTTAACCAACATGCAGAACAAATATTGTTATCGTGTGGCCTTTTTTTATGGATGACATGTATATGTATGAAAAAATTATTAAACTAATTTCTAAAAGCTTTGCACTTTTTATGACCTTTTCTGACCAACACTCTTAAAACTGCCCAGTAAAAGTAGCAGCTCTAGACAGACACATGAAGGCACAGTTTTTTTTACAGTATTTTTCGGCAACCCATGTTAGATAAAATATATTTTTCTTTAAAAAAAAAGTACAAACTATTTGAACATTTATTTGAAAAAAATATTTTAATCGGAGGTGCCAGGGATTATAACATGCATGCAAATAATACAGCAGAATAAATTTTTAGATTAAAAAAAATAATAATAAAACTTTCATATCACACCGTTGAATCTAAAATCATTTTCATAAAGGATAATTTGCATTTAAATTTTACAAAGTTTACTCATTGCATCAAAAGGTCCTCGAGGCCATAAAATTGGCCCATGACGGTTAACACAGTAGCAAATAAGCTTATGTAGGATTAATCATTTATTCATTCAAATAATGCCGTGATCATTAGGTCTCATGCAATAATGCTAGCTTCAATCACGGGTGTGCAGAGGCCCTCTTGTGGTCAGATTTGTAAGTGCAGCCTGACCTCTCTGAGTCTGAGGTTTGACTCTGGTTAGTAACAGCAGCATGAAACAAGGATGTCTTTAAAGAGCTTTAAGAGCACTGATTCTAGACACTCAAGTCTGGTTTGCTGGTATAACCACTACAACTGCATGCTTTACTTGGGAAGGCAATGTACGGAAGACAAAAAGTTGAAATGGGGGGGTTAGGTCCACTATGATTTAGACATTCATTGAAGACAACAGTACGAGTGATGGTATAAAACATTGATACAACAGCATCATTTGCTCGGCAAAGATTAGTTTTGTGTTTTCCTTTCATTAAGGACATTTTAGATTTGAAAACAAGGAGATTACACATGTTAATATTTTGGCACAACAGAAATGATTGCTGTGAGAACAGGAGTAGTGTTTCAAGTGGGCAGCCATGGACAAATGAATCCCTGAAGTGTTAGAAGGGTTAAAGCACCCTTTGTCCATAAACTCCGATGAATGTTTAGATGCGGGTTAGTTAACCATTAACAGCAGAGATCTGTGTCAGTGCATTTGCACGTCTACATGTAAGCACTTGCAGTGGGAGGCCGGAACTGTTCAACAACTGGTTCCTCTGTGTCGGTCGGAGCAGAACCACTGAGAATATTACCCCATGTATGTGGCATTTCTGATGGATACTGGAAGTACCAGATAGCTAGATCTCAAAATTGCATTTTCACCCCTTTAAAGTCAATGTCTTTTCATGCTTCCAGTGTGCAGTTGGTCAGCTGAAAATTCAATGACCTTGTGCATTTCTCTTGACGTTTTTTTCTCTGTTTTTGGATGATGTCACACACTATTGCCAAAGCTCCGCCTTTCAGGAAACGCACAAAGTTCTCACCCACCAGTGGACCCATGGCATACATCCCTGGCTCCTTCACGCACTCATACGTGTATGGATCCACATCTAGTGGGTTCCGCCGACAACTGATTGGCTCTTCTGAGTCCAACCCCAGTGGGCGACCATGTTCTGGGAGGAATGACAGGTTGGGATGGGCACCAATCAAAACGAGTGCCATTGAGACTTGCAGCACTGTCTGTAGCCCTCTCTCATCCTCTAGCACACACTTGCCATCAGGTCTGAAAGCAGCTACATGATGCTTTGGGAAACTGAGGTAACCAGGGTAACAGGTACATGGGCTGGTGCCATCAGCAGGTGAAGAAAGAGGCTGGTTGGACAGATTAACCACCGTCTCACCCACTTTGTACTGCTGCTGGCTCATCATTTGGTGCACTTTGTGGTACTCAGGGTAGAGGAGCTTGGGCAGCTGGTTGAAGATGAGCGCCGGATCACTCACAGGTCGTCTAAAGGCATGATATACAGGTGTGTTCAAGTGGTGAGCTGCGAGAACGGCATCTGCTGCGGTCAACCCAGCACCAACCACAAGAAGCGGCTCTGAGGCACGGTCCAAACGGCCTGAGGAAATGGCGGCCTCCAGCTCCCAGAAGCTGTGGCAAACGAAGGGAAGGTTTTCACCATCCACGCCAAGACGGGCTGGGATGTCGTGGGTTCCTGTGGCAAGCACCACGTTCTCTGCATAGACTGAGAAAGGGACTTCGATTCCTTCACCACTACTTGCTCTTCTCTGGAGGCCTTGGATCTTCCAAACGGATCGGCCAGATTCAAGGGAAGCCCGAGACACCGAGGTCACGGTGGTGCCACAAGCAAAGCTCTTCTCCAGACCCATTTTAGACACATAGTGCTGATAGTACGACGCAATCTCTGCTGGTGTGGCCCGGTCATTGCGTAAATTTCTGCACACACAAACCAGTAAGTTAGATGATCTGTTTTGTGCATTCGTAACTTCATCAAATGTTTAAACTCATTGTGGCTCAAAACCATGTTATTTCCATTTTTAAGAGAAATTAAGATAATTATTGCTCACTTCGTTATACTCCTCACATTAGGTTTAGGAAAAGACAAAAGGTTTTTTTTTAAAGAAAGAATTTACACAGAGGAGCTTAAAAAGTCTCCTAATAGTTTCAGTTTAGTTCTAGAACTAACTTAAAGGAGGAATAATTTTTATCTCAAGATACCAAGAATTTTGTATCAAAATGAATATTGTATGAAAGATGAGCCCTTTGTTCTCTAGACTAATTTTATTTATTGTTTCGGTTTCATTTCTTTATACCTTCGTTTATCTCTCATCCAATCCTTCAGCTTCAAACCAGGAAGTTCCATCCAGTTAGCCAAGCTGAGTGTCAGCATTGAGCCCTCCATCGCCTGCAGGCATCAAGCATTAGAAACATCTTCACATCATGGTATAACATCTGCACAAGAATAACATCTGATCATCTGGTACAAAACTTCAGTAGAGGACAGTGTTGCAGTTGTTTTCAGGAATGCAACTAATAAATCACGAGTTCTTTCCCATCTATATTTTCTTCCCATAGGGCTGTACTTGCAGGGTTTCCCCATACAATGACTTATTTGAGGCGGTCTGCAACAATATCAACACTGACCGCCACAAATAGATTTTCCAAAATGCTTTAACTTAGTTGCACAAACATGAGCATTGCATGTTTCAAAATCAAAGCGCAGAATGGATGTTTTATATAAATGTATATATTTTTTGAAGGGAACCGACTGTCTTCAGAAAAGGTCTGATGCCATTTTCATTTCATCTTTCCAAGAATTCCTGATAGAGTAGCGTTCATGAGCATAGCGCCATTACCGGGGAAACCACTATTTCTGCCACTCTTAAAGCGCCTCCTGCTGGCATAGAATTAATTTAAACTTTCAATAAACCCTTCTTCTCTTTTAGATTTACATTATATACATATGCATGTCCCCCAGGGGAAGTTCCGCCACACATGGAGTGTAAGTCTGTGGGAAACAGAATTGTGTATTCAGGTGAACCTCATGAAACCTTTCTTGAAGACATTTCATATTTCACCCTATCAGGGGCGGAGCGGGGGGTGGCTAATGGGGCTTAAGCCAGAATGTTTTGTCAAAAGCCCTGAATCTTTTAGTTTTTTTTAAATAACTTCAACTTTGTTTCATTTCCTCTCAGTCTATCATACTGGAGCGGCTCTATTACTGTGCTTGGTGGTGGATGGTAATGCATAGCGCATCACTCGTGCAAATAATCTTTTTCATCGGCATTGTCATTAGGGGCTGGTGGGCTTTTTATTTAACTGGTGTCGTAGCGTGCTCACTGGCTAACCGGATGAAATTAACATTATGGGCATAACAAATTATTTTAAAAGGAACACTAACAGTAATCCTCACTGGCCAGAGAGAGATTCAAAAGCAATGTCAGTCGATTTCGGGGGTTACGTTTTCTCGTAAAACCGAAACACACAGCTTGTTTCAAATGCTAAGTTATCTCAGGGCATGTTTACAGCTAATCTCGGCACATTAGTGGGATAAGAAGAGAGATTAATTTAGAAATTTAGCTGGAGAACAACAAAATAGGTTGTAGGCTTTACTGGGTGATTTATTTTTTTTTTTTTTTAAGTAACTATTAACATTTATCCAGATAGTGTATAGATTTTTGGCATTCTATTATCTCAAACAGCCTGAAAAACAGTGTATTTAGCTGACGTAAATGGGGGAAAAACTCTCCCAGGGGGAGTATGGTTTGGGCTAAGCCCCGAATGTTTACATCGTCTGGCTCCGCCCCTGCACCCTATGATGAACAGAAGTAAAACGCTCATATGCATTAGTTATATGTTTTACTCACTGCTCTTTACCACATGACAGTAATAAGAATGAGACTTTGGAAAATGTCTCTGAAATATCAAGAATATTTAATTTATTTTTGGGATTTTGGAGTGAAACGAGACCTGTGCATGTATTTGTGACATTCACCCTTTTGAAATAATAATAATAATAATAATAACAACAACAGTAGAGTTAACCAGAAAAAGAGAACAATATGCATTAGATCAGAAGCCAGAAATATTTTAGGTGTGGTTACTTACATGCCAGGCCCCTCCAGGTGGTCCCTTTCCCAGTACAAGGTGGGGTGTGGCCCTTTCCGGCTCATGTCTCCATATCAGCGGGGAGGCACAATCCACCCCAAAGTCACCATCTGGAAGAAGGAGTGCATCAAAGAGCACAGCCACAGGGTTTGACGAACGGCCCTCTACACCCTCACACAGGTACTCCAGATCCTACATGCACATTTTAAAACAAAACTGGGTTTGTATTCTGTATTTGAACATGAGAATGTGTGTTCTTACATTCTGCCACTATTGTCATTGACAATATTCACTTAAAGGCCCCGATAAACTCACAGCGAAGTTCTTTTTCATTCTTCGTTGAATATGTAAATATGTGCTGCGCACTTTGCTCTCAGTAACAAAATAAACAACAAAACTGAGAGAACTGCAAGCATGTTTTTAAAGAAAGCATAAGATAAGCATCTGATCACAACAACATGGGTATGTATGCACGGCATCTGCTTAAAAGCAAGAAGCTTTACAGTATCAAACATGGAAAAAGTGCCTCATTTCATCAAAAGCACAACTTCATTTTCTACTACAAAGTGGATCTCCAGCATGTTCATGTTTTCTCCCGTGGAGATCTTACATGAATGGACTCAATAGACGAAATGAGCCAGAGAAGCGCTCTGCGTGAAGGAAGTCGGAGCCTCAGCGCACAACTACACATTACATAATCGCCACGGACCAGTGGTAGCACGAAGGTATTTTGCAGCCGGAGCAAGCTTTTTCTGGGAGTTCACTTTGGCAAGCCTTTTCGAACTCCCAAAACGAACAGAAAACTCACTTTTTTTTTTACCTGATTTTGTTTGAAATTATGACACGAGAGTTTGTGCTTCAACTTTAAGTATATTGAGGCTTTAATAGGTGTGGTAAATGTATATAGGGGGAGGATTATGTGTGTGCATTACCTGGTCAAACAAAGACAAATTACGGTTCTCTCTCAGCTTGTTAAGCAAAATTGGGTTGGGATGGAAGCCATCGGGGGAAAAGTAAGGTGTGTATCCCGACAACAAATAAGAGAGACAAATCCCAGATGGTCCATTACCTGAAACACAGCCATGTATGTGAATACTGGAAATGCTCTAGAATATCTTCCAATCAACTATTCATATCTCAGATGATTATTTATATATGAGCATTATCAAAGTAGCCAAAATAGTGAATAAATGCATGGAATGCTGGATGTGCAGAACATGAACATGCATGTGAATAACATGCATTCCAATTGTGTGCAGAGAGTTCTGAATGCACAGATTCCATTTAAACCTGGCCTTTAGTAAATACTTGACCTTGGCTACAATACAGTATTTTAAATTTCTTAGAAAAGTACAGCCTAAAATGATGACAATGAGAGACAAACAATAGAACATAAAAGGGTGATTTTACATGCATTATGCATGCAGAAGGTGTATTAACAACTGTGAGTGCTCATGGAAGATAGGGTGTCACATGTCACATGTTCTCAGTGAAGCACATATATAATGTCAACTCTTACCAACAATGACAACAGGCAGGATATCCTCTGAAAAGGCGTCTTTGTTGTGCAGCTCCATGGTGGGCTCACCTGTTACATGCAAAAAGAGAACAAATGGTGCATTAAAAAAAAAAAAAAAAACTTTAGACACAACCACAAAAACCCTCCCAAGATACACAATTACTAGATCTGCTTTCCACTTTCATATTCATGATTTATAATAGTGACTTATATTGACGTCTTCTATTAGATGACCCTATATAATCTGCATCATAGTAAGGCAAACTATAAGTTTCAGTCAGTATTATGAATTAACATGTATTATTACATAACAGAAGTTCAACGTAACCATGAGTTTGCAGAATTCTTTAAAGTGACAGCGCCCTTTTAAAGCAGCTCGCGCCAGAGTCTCAATCGCCGAGTCATTCTGAATAGTAACCGCACGGCGTGTCAGATGTCAAATACACCTATTAATACACAAACACACTTAAATATAAAGCTCTGCTTAATGTTTTATTTAAATATATACATGTGTAATGCACGTAACTGACTTTACAGACTTGAATGGAGTCCAGGGGGCGTGTGTCAGGGGTACGTGAGAGACGTTTTCTGTTCTGGATAAGAGACACATTTTTTTCTGGTTTATGAGACTGCGGTAAAAAAGGTCAGGTCCAAACTCACAAAAAAATAACTTAAACGATTCAATGTCATTCGAGTCCAATTTTAGAAACTGTTAGCGCGTCACTTTAAAGCTTGACTAGGACCTTACCAACGTGTGAATTACACAGCTAAAATGATCGGACTGCTCATATTTTCTCACTGAATTTAAAACACTTGCAACGGTTTTCTCCATTGACTGACAATAGCGATTTCTTTTTATTGACAAGTAGATTGCCGTGTCCCATCAATGAACTAATAAACCCTAGGCTTTCACGTGCGCCTGTCATCATATACTCACGCTCATGCACTTCCAAACGAGCAAAAAAATAAATCAAAAGTAGATGTTAGTAAGAATGACAGTCTTAGCCATTTACTTTCTTTATATGGGTAATGATGCAATGGAAGTGAATTGTGACTGAAGTCGTCAGTCCCAAACATTCTATAAATTACATTTCTTTCTTTCTTTCCCTTAGATTCTTTACTTTAAATGTTGATAATGAATTTCATAAGTGAAGCATTTGCTCTCCATAAAACTTTCCAGGGCAGTCGGCATGCGTTTCTGCCGTTGGTAAGATGCGCGAATCAGCCCGATCAGACACCCGACACTGCAGGTTATCTGAATGGCTTTTACTGAAGATGACACGAAAGCCGGTAACCGTCTGCTACGTAACCCAGATGCGTATATTTCAGTCGTGCTCTTTTTATAACTGTTAATGCGCTGTGCATTTTCCTGACATGACCAAGAGATTTCCATACCCTACAGACACGACACCACACCAAAAGAAGGAAACTAGAACAAAGATCTTTGGTTTAAATTATGCAAGAGGTGATATGAGTGCAAAATATGAAGCGATGAATCAGATCGTGATCGGTAACGATGTCAAGTTTTGTAATGTAACTTACATTGGCACAAGCCATCACGAATTTAATGTAGAAAAGGCACGTAACTTACCTGTAATGCAAATTACCAAGATCCGAGTAACTCGCAGTTCACGCAAAACAGCAAAGCCCTGACTTTTGATGTAGAGCGGCTTTGTTAATATCTTAAATCGAGAGTTACTGACGCAGCTTACAGTGTGCTTCTGTGAGGCTGTATAGCGAGATGCTGCACCTTTACAGCCTCACGACACTCGTGCGCTTAATGGATTTTATAACTATTCTTCACGGTGCTCCCATACGAACCAATCATAGAGCAAAGACGTGACGATTAGAATTATAATTGGCTGGGCGAGGGGTGACGTAAGAGCGTGTTCTAGCTTGTAGTTTTCCACTCGCTGACAGAGATCTCATATCTCTGATTGGCCTGATTCTATCTCTCGCTCCACATCAGCCAATCAGCAAACGCAGCAGCTTGAAGGGGTCGCTGCCATAGCATTACCATTACTACCATAGACAGTAAAAGAAAGATTACTACCGCAAACGGCTCAAAGAAAGTAATGTTTAAACTCAAAGCAATCTCCAATACAGAAAGTTAGAACATTTTTTGGCCCCATAAACAATTACTGTTAGCCTTTCTTTTAATAAAAATTTGAATTAAGGAAGATTATTTATTCACAAGACAAAACTAAATGTTTATACCATATAGAATATACTTCATGTCTGACAGCAATGAGAACTGCTAAAGTTTTGTGGATTTCATTTATATTCGTGGTTTGTGTATTTGTATGTGCATTTGGTTTGTATATTTGTCTAGCTATATCTGTATTTGTCAGTTTATTTTTTTTTCCCCTGAACATAATGTTTTTCATTTTGATAGCACTGGCTATTTTCTCCTTAAATTAATGGCAATATTCTAGATACAGTATGAAAAAAAAAAAGCAAACTGGGTAATAATGTTTACTTGGTCAGGTCAAGTGACTTACAGCTAGCAGACTTCCTGTTCTGACCCTCTTTTTTATGATTTATATTCCTTTATATTTTTACTGAACTTTGCAGATGCTGCTCAGTGTGCTTGTTGTAAAAGTTTAGATGTAAACCCTTTACATCAGGGGTGTCCAAACTCAGTCCTGGAGTGCCCTGTCCTGCAGAGTTTAGCTCCAACAATAATTAAACACAGCTGAATCAGCTAATCAAGGTCTTACCAGGCATACTAGAAGCTTCCAGGCAGGTGTGTTGAGACAAGTTGGAGCTAAACCCTCCTGGACCAAGTTTGGACACACCTGTTTTACATCAATCCTTATATTTTAATTACAATATAAAAACAGTAATAATAAGTGACTTGGTGACATGCTTACTAGGTCGGGTGATGCTTGACTTCTGTGTTGTTTTCTTTGACCCCCATCCTCCTCAAAATAGAAAGAAAGTTTCCATTGTTGGGAACTAATTACTTAAATCCTCATTCAAGGTCTTTTCTCATTGGTGTATTTGGGTTACATTTAGTAGAGTTATGAAAAGAGACATTTTAGTAAATAGTACATGGGAACAGTGCCTGCTTGGCAACTTCAGCATGTAACGAAGTAGAACAGCATGTCTAGAAATATGATCACACCTCAGAAAAGGGGAACCATGTTGCCTGTGGACTGGAATCATGAATTAAAATTGTTCATGAAGGACAAATGCAATATAGTATTCTGTGGCAATACCATGGTATTTTGATATGTACCATACACCATTATATTAACATATACTCCAAGGCATTTCAAAGAATGCTATAGAATTTCAATTGCAATGGGTCAAAATGGTATGTCACAAAACAACATAAAACTACATAAACTGGTCATTATTAATAACATCTGTATGTTCATAAACAATTATGTTTTATCTCTTTATTTGTACCTCCGTATATAGTGCATTATTTAATAACTCTGTTCTTTGTATTAGTTGTATTTCATCTTTAATGTGTATATCATGTATGTTTGTACTATGTCTGATACTTTCTTCTGCACGGGAAGCTCCTGTCACCAAGTCAAATTCCTTCTGTGTAAAAATATTTGTTAATAAAGCTTTTTCTGACTTCTGATTTCTTAAAAGAAAAAAAGATTTGTCAGCGAACCATGTATAAACTGTCTGTACAATGCAGTGGCAAAAATCATTGCAGAATTATTGACTGAGGCGTTGATAAGAGTTTTTTAGGGTTTGGAAGGACTTGATCTTGGCTATCTACCAAACATTTTACTAAAGAACATGGTGTCTTGGGAACATTGTGATACATTAATTAATAGGGCTGTGAATCTTTGGCAAGGCAGCGATTCAATTCGATTACGATTCATAGGTTTTCGATTCGATTCAAGAACGATTTTTGCAAATTTAGAACGATTCAATTCGATTATAACGATTCGATTCTGCATTCTTTAAGTGCATTCACGGGATTATTTAAATGCTTCTACTAAATTCTTTAAATGCTTAGTCAGGGGGCAAATTACAGTAGCATTTATGGTTAGAGAACCATAGGTTAGAAAAAAAAACAAAAACCTTTTGTCCATTGTTAAATGCTAGTTTAATGATGCGACATGGCATATAAAAATGTATGTAAGCCTTACATCTTCTTTTTTAATGACTTTTTATTAGCTGTAATAAATCAAATACACTGCTGGACAATAATCAATCATTTGTAATCAATATTTTTTCCTAATGACAATTTTATGATTGTTTTACTAGGCTACATTTAATTAGCAATTATTTAAATTTTCTGCACAGAATAAGGTAGAAAATATACTTTATAGTTTCAGTACTGTAATAAATGTCAATTAGCACTGCATCATTCAAAAATTGTTTGTGTTTTCTTTTTAGTTTCATCAGTTCATTCTGCTTTTATTCAGTTTAGCTGCAGATAGCCTGGCACGTCTATGAGAGCGAGATCGCTTCTCTTTCAGTGTGAAAACGTCTTCATCTCTATTTAACTTTTCCTCTACATCAGCGAATGATGTTGAGAGAAAACGCGCCAGATGTCTGTTTGCTAAAGAAACAAACGCCACTTTCATGCATCTGATTATCAGATAAATCTTGCACTCTTATTTCAAGGTCGTTGTTAATGCTGTGGTTAATTTTAAAAGTTTCCTTCGTATATTCGGTTCATCCGCATTGTTTAAAAACATTTATCATTCAGTGGATCTGTGCGTATGATTTAGACGATTCACGATTCACGATTCACGAACACTCTTCAAGGTCTCCATTAATTCGTGCGTGTAGTAATTTAATGTGTATACATTTTGAAAGCATTGAATCGCTATAGAAATCGCGATTCATTCGATTCTTAGCATTTTGAATCGATTGCTGTTCAAGATCGGGCGATTCACGATTCAAAAATCATGTTTCAAGATCGATGCATATGTGAATCGACAGGGTTTGTAATCGATGCATCGAAAAAACGAGTGAATCGTTACACCCCTATTAATTAAGGATTGTGAAGCCCCAGCTAGAAGGGGATATTCCCAGAACCTTATAACATTCTGTATAGGTTTGGTTAATGTTTTAAAGGAAACATTTCAATGTAATGTTTAAAGATTATTTAAAGGGTGTTTTTCCATTTCAAATAACGTTCTTATAAACTGTTAAATGTAAACATATATATCACATTTGAAATGTCATGATGAGTTAAAGCTAGAACATTTTAACTGCATCATTCTGAGGATGTTGATAAGGTAACATTATACAATATTCTTGCGAAAACATCGGCACACAATAACAAAAGAAGAGCATTTTCACAGTCACATTAGGAAAACTTTATAAGGATATCACAATCTCACATGACGGAATGTTTTTTATAGAACGCTCTCATAATGTGATGTGTTAAAAAAAAAAAGCTAGAACATTTTAACTGTTAACTAAATTAACAACTTGAATGTTATGTGTATCATTAAAGACAAATTACAGTATTTTTTTATACAGGAAAATTACTGATTTATATAGTATTTCTTCCTGTTTTCTTAAATTATGTATAATTATTTGTAGTTACAAAAATATTCTGTAATTAAATATGTTGGTCATTGTATTAAAGATTTATATCCAAACTAACATATGTTCTTTGTAATTTTAAAGCAAATATTTTTATATAGGTGTAATTTTACATTAAAACTGTGTTATTCTGTGCACAAATTTTGCAAACTGTTGTCGTTACATCAAACAATGCCAATCTGCTTTTAAGGAGTACAAAGCTGCACTGCTATCCAAGCTGAAACTTCCAGACCTTCGCCCACACATTATTGGATCCAAATTGCTGTACAAAGGAAATTGCGAATAGAGATGAGAAAACCACACATATTTTTAATAAGATCAAACTCCCCTAAAACCAACCAACTTTAACAAACACACTTATATGGAATACAACCATCTTGGTTATATATCAGTATTTTGTGTGTGAGATACATTTGGATACTAGAAAAGGGAATGTGGCGGGTTGAAGGGACTCCAATAACATGATATTTAGCCCAAGGAAACACAATTGGGTTAGTTTTGAGTAATGATTGGGTGGCTTTCCTTTGAAAACCTGGCAACCCTGCGTGTGATAGCCGCTTTCTGTACAACGTGCTTTGGATGTGTGCACTCAGAAAAAACTATATCAGACGTTCAAACTGAAATGGCTTTAAAAAACATGATTTCAGCGCAATATACAATAAAACAATTTCTTGCAAAGTATTTGAGGTATGAACTGTAAGGCACAGCCATATTCTGGTAAAGGGGGCGGGGAGCAGCAGCTCATTTGCATTTAAAGATAGAGACATGAAAAGAGTGTGAATCTTCCTATTAAAATAATTAAATAAAAAATTTTAAATTATTTAATAAATTATCTGTTGGGTATGTTGAGTTGAAACTTCACTGGCACATTCCAGGGACACCTGAGACTTATATTACATATTTTAAAAAGGGGCATAATAGGTGCCTTTTAAGATGTCTGTAGACTACACTACTACATATTATTATTAATCCAGAGATTAATCGTTTCAAATGTTGATATTTTAAAATAATTTTCAAATTTTAAATTGATACATTTTCCTATCTGTAGTGAGTGGGTTTAACACAAGCATTTTGTCATGTACCAAATGTTTCCTTTTAGCCCTTTCACACTATGACTCAACAAGTTTCCGGTTAGGCAAAATGTGGGGCCCTATTCAAAAGGCTTCTGAAAGCATTTCTCTTTAGTCTATCCAAGAGTCAGCAGCACTCACAAAGAGAACCAAGTCTGTGTTATCACAATGTGTCGCTTCATCAGCTCAAGAGCAGAAGAATGGCAACATGAAAATCTGATTCAACAGATCTGGTGCCGTTGTCATGGTAGCTCTAAAGTTATGTAAACGCTTATGCAACGTCATCCAGACAATCTGCACAGAAACCACTAGAATGAAAAAGAAGCAATTGTGGTGTTAGGCAAACTTGGGTTTGTTTACATAAAAGGTTCTATGTTCATATTTGTTAGCAGTATAATAACCTAACAGCAAACAATCACTTTTTACAGTTTAATGTATAGACATTCTATTATTTATATTAAATTTAACTGTAAAAAATGCTTTGTATTTTTTGTAGAAATTAACAATGACCAAGATTAATAAATGATGTGCAAATATTTCTCATGGTTTAGTTCAACCATGTTTTGAAGTATTACCTACAGTGGATTCCAGTGACAGAGAATTTCAACCATTTAAACGTCAAAGAAAGTTATCAAATATTAACTTGATTTATTACAATTGATAATTTGACAGTTTTATAGCTGAAGATCAATATTCAAATTAAAATAAACAAGATAAATATGGAAAATGAAAGAGATGAAAAACAATTTATGCAGAGTCATTCTGACTTTCACCTGGCTTGATTGATGTCTTTCAGTAATAACTTAAACAAAATTATTGTAATTTAAGGCAAATGCTAGGAAGCTAATAAATTAAAAAAGCAAAAAAAAAAAAAAAAAAGCAAATGTTTGATAAAAAAATATTAAATGTTGATTTTTTTTATAATTTTTACATTTTAACTTGATATATTTTCCTATCTGTAGTGAGTGGGTTTAACAAACATTTTGTCATGGACCAAATGTTCCATTTTAGCCCCTTCACACCCTATGACTTGTAGGACTTTAGGAATGAAGCAATTGACTGTCTTTATGAAGGGGTAATCATGAATCACTGATTCACTGGATTCGTTCAAAAACACACTTTCATTCTGTGCTTGCTTTTAGAGTTGCACAGCGAGGGAGTGGTTACTTTATATGGAACTAGTTTCGTTAATGAAAGAACAAAATCATGCAGTACTTGTTTACTGAACTGTATTAATCGAAATCACATTTGCAAATTCCTTATAGTGAATGGGGGCGCACAAAATGAGAGCGCGCGAGTATTCTCAAAACTCAAAGCACGTGCAAATTATACGTTCCGTCATCGCGTTATAAGCGCAGAGCCTGCGGGAATGAGTAAAAATGTTATTATTAATTATAATTGATTATTGCTTTGTGTTCTGTGCTAATAATCCGACTATGAGTAAAGCGAGCGGTGTTATACTGTCGGTTATGGCAGGGATCATTTTCGGTATGCCAGCACAACAACAACGCGCTAACTTACATGTTTCTTATACCTTCATTTTTTTCCCAGTTGACAGAAATCCGTCATAGACTCGCTGCAATTAACGGAAAGCCGTCGTAGCTAATGAGAACTTTAATCACTGCATTAATTAGCAAGAGCTCCAATTGACCTAAGTCAGTGACTACCCTTTAACGGCATATGAAGCTACATAAGTACAAAACGCTTTTGAATTGTCTGTAGCAGGGGAGCCTTAACTCGTTGCTGGAGGGCCGGTGTCCTGCAGAGTTTAGCTCCAACTTGCCTCAACACAGCTGCCTGGAAGTTTCTAGTATGATTAGTAAGAGCTAATTATAAGTTATTTTTTCAGGTGTGTCTAATTGGGGTTGGAGCTAAACTGTGCAGGACACAGCCCTCTAGGAGCAAGTTTGGGCACACCTATTCTATAGCATTTACAGGTGCTGGTCATATAATTAGAATATCATCAAAAAGTTGATTTCACTAATTACATTTAAAAAGTTAAACTTGTATATTACCATATATTCATTCATTACACACAGACTGATATATTTCAAATGAATATTTGATGATTATAACTGACAACTAAGGAAAATCCCAAATTCAGTATCTCAGAAAATTTGAATATTGTGAAAAGGTTCAATATTGAAGACACCTGGTGCCACACTCTAACCGGTTAATTAACTAAAAACACCTGCAAAGCATTTTAATGGTCTCTCAGTCTAGTTCTGTAAGCTACACAATCATGGGGAAGACTGCTGACCATTGACACCTTGCACAAGTAGGACAAGACACAAAAGGACATTGCAAAAGAGGCTGGCTGTTCACAGAACTCTGTGTCCAAGCACATTAATAGAGAGGCGGAGGGAAGGAAAAGATGTGGTAGAAGTGTACAAGCAATAGGGATAACCGCAGACTGGATAGGATTGTGAAACAAAACACATAAAAAAATGTGGGGGAGATTCACAAAGAGTGGACTGCAGCTGGAGTCAGTGCTTCAAGAACCACTACGCAAAGAACATTTGCAAGACATGGGTTTCAGCTGTCGCATTCCTTGTGTCACACCACTCTTGAACAACAGACAGCGTCAGAAGCGTCTCGCTTCAAAAAGGACTGGACTGCTGCTGAGTGGTCCAAAATTATGTTCTCTGATGAAAGTAAATTTAGCATTTCCTTTGGAAATCAGGGTCCCAGAGTCTGGAGGAAGAGAGGAGAGGCACACAATAAATGTTGCTTGAGGTCCTTGAGGTTCAGACCCAACAATGCAGAAGAGCTGAAGTCCACTATCAGAGCACCCTGGGATCTCATAACACCTGAGCAGTGCCACAGACTGATCGACTCCATGCCACGCCGCATCGCTGCAGTAATTCAGGCAAAAGGAGCCCCAACTAAGTACCGAGTGCTGTACATGCTCATACTTTTCATTTTCATACTTTTTAGTTGGCCAGGATTTCTAAAGATCCTTTGTATTAGTCTTCAGTAATATTCAAAATATTCAAGATACTGAATTTGGGATTTTCTTTAGTTGTCAGTTATAATCATCAAAATTAAAATAAATAAATCAGTCTGTGTGTAATGAATGAATATAATATACAAGTTTCACCTTCTGAATGGAATTTTCTTTAAAAGAGAACTTTAAACTTTACTAACAAGTATATTCATTACTTCACTCATCAAGTCATGATATCAGCAATGGTTTGTACATACTTGAACCGTAACAATTTTTGTTGACATGAGATTTTTCTTCTTGTTTCCCCATAAAAACACATGACAAGCTCAATTTAAATAGCACTTTCTCCTTAAAGAAAACCGATCATAAGACTGCTGTTGTACACTGAGCATAATGGGTTGATCTTTTATAAATAAAGAACCAACATGGTTTAGCAAAACAACATGACTGAGAAATAATCTTTATTGGCATTTTAAATCACCACATAATTTACAAATAATTTCAAAATCAGTGCTATGACATCTAAAATGGCCCAAACTTTCCTTTCAGGCTAAAAGAGGAAGCAGAGTAATGTGAAATAGAGGTCATGTAATGCGTAATACATCAGTGTGCACATTTCTGAACCGTTTAGGCATTTAAAATGAAAGAAAAAAAAATTCCTGAAAACACATTGAAGTTTTTCATATGCTAAGTTTCCCAAGAAAAAAGATTCCCTGCAGCTCCATCTCTGATGCAAGCAGGAGAGAAGCCCTTAATTGTGCCAACTACATACATATTCTCATTTAGCAGGCCATTCAAATGTTTCTTACTTGGTACTGAAAGACTTAAGTCTGTTGTTCATTCAAGGTAAACTGCAGAAGAGAAATTAATTTAAAAGAACAAAATTAATAATCACCATGAGGACTGAAAAAAAGAAAAGAATTGGTACTGGCTAGTACAACTGCTCAAAATGGTGAAAGTCAGTAGTTTCAGTCAAAATGCTGTATTAATCCACCACCACCAAAAAAAAAAAAAAAAAAGTTTTCTTAATCAGTCTGTTTTGTTGCCCAGTAACAATATCTAAACAGCGTCAAAAAACAACATACTTTTATTTTAAAACTGAAAAATATATACAACTTTAAAAGGGGTCATACGATGCTTTTTTAAAGATCATTATTTTGTTAATTTGGTTTAACAAAATATGTTGACATGCTTCAATGTTCAAAAACATCATTTTTCAAATACTGTATATTACTGTAGGCCCTCTGTGCCCCGTCTCTCTTAAACGCATCGTTTTCTACAAAGTCCCCCCTTCAAACAAGCACAGTCTGCTCTGATTGGCCAACTGACCCAGTACATTGTGACTGGCCAAACACCGCAAGCACTCTAGGGAAATGAACGCCCCTTTTGCATAATTGCAAGCTTCATCTTTCAAAATAAATGTAAATACAGTTAATAATGTTCTTAGTTTTACCAACAGTGCAAGCCCAAAAGAGGAACAGAGTTGCGTGACAGACACAGTGATGAAGCTCCTATGTGTTTGCAGTACACAAGTCATGGACGTGGCTCCTGTTTGACTGTCTCTCTCTCTCTCTCTCACAGACGCGATGCACAAAGTTACAAAACATACTTCCAGTAGCTGATTCAGAAGCACCAGCAAAGTCAGTCGTTGCAAAGTCAGAATTACCTCCTCTCCTAGGTTCACGAAACACTCATCCATAAAACGTAATGTTGTTCTTTTGTAAGTTATCTTAAAGATTCCTAAATGCATCTACTTACAGAAGGCCAAATAAAGTGTTTTTGCTTTCACCTAGATACACACAGCATCTCCCTGACATGACTGCAGTTACTGAAACCACGCCTTCTTTCTTTTTTGGGAGTTATTATGCAAATAGTTCCACAGTGATGTAGACATGTGGGGGTGTGTTTGAATGGGCTGTTTTAGGGGGCGTGGCAGAGTCTTAACTTTGATTAAGAATATCTCTTTGGATTTTTGAATTTAGTCTTTGCAACTTCACAGATCTTGTTCATGTACCAAGAACTTGTGACACTCCAAAGAGAAAGGAAAAATTTAAATCGCATCATATGACCCCTTCAAGTTAATTTTCTTACATTACTGATGTTTATTCTTATAAACAAAATAACGTAGTGAGAGAAGCAAACTAAACTGAATATTTATTTATTATTTTGTGAAAATATTTTTTGTTTTGTTTTTGGTTTAACTCAAGATCAGGAAAAAAAAGTGTTTCTTGGTTAATATACAATATGATATAAAATACTTTAATTTTCAACATCAGGTATAAGTTATGTCATTTCATGTGGAAATAAAATGGCAAGCAGCTGTTTGTAAACCTTCAGCATCTACATCTTTATGACTTCAGAGATGATTTCCACACACTAGACTTTGAAACAGCTGACCTCATAATCAAAGCCACCCGGACGTTTACGCCTTCCTACCTGACCAAAGAGTGGATTACTCAAAGTCTGGAAACAATACAAGCAATGGAATATTCCATCCTCTAAGAACTACAAAGGAAGGTCGAAGCACAAAAAGGAGGAGTTATACAGGTGTGCGGTCGATAGGTTCACATGCCCTGGTGGTGTTCGATCAAAAGCACAGATCAAAGTCAATCCAGGTTAATTTTTTTTTTAAGGGAATCATACAGAATATCAAACCCAATTAAAACCAAGGCCAATTTCAAACTAAATACAATTGCAGTGCAATTTGAATCCCTCATTTTTGTATGAACATAAACAAAACAAAACTGTTGTACAAAAAGTATCAAATCTAAATATTTAAGTAACTCTTATGCCTCTTGCATTATTAAAATGCAAAAATAATAAAAAATAAAATAACATTTTTTTTAGTCAAACCAAGGAAAGCATTCAGAGAGCGTTTGAATAAAACCACCTCTTCATGTCAGACTCTCTGATAAAATGTTCACAAAGGCGCAGAGGATTCTGTCACATTCACGTTATGCCCTCTGCTGACCATGGCTTCAAACTGCACCATCCAACCAAACAACCTCACTTTTTGAATAGACTTCAATAAAGAAAATAAATCCTTAGAAACAAAGAAAGATGAGCAAATTGAAAGTGAAAATAACTTTTGTACCCACCTCATTGGAGCCAAAACAGTAAAGTTCTGTATCACTCAGATACCTTCAGCCAGCCCCCATTATCAAAAAGTCTCGAACAAAACAGCTTTGGTCCAAGAGAGCGTGTCAACATTCAAACATGAGGTAAAATGCTCAAATGTGCAAAAGAAAGTAACAGGCTTTGAAAAAAAAAAGAAAGGAGAGGCAAATTGAGCTGAGAGAGAAAAAGATCCGGGGAAAAAGTGTAGTGTGGAAGTTATGAGAGTGTGAGGCAGTCGGTGAGATCTGGAAGACCTGTGACAGGAGGTCACTTTAACACTAGAGTGGCTTCAGTGCCGTCTTTCTTCTTCAGATAGAGGCCGTGGGTCAGGTGATGTTCTCGACGCAGGTAGGCGTAGAAATAATCGGACACCAGGAGGATCTGTGGTGGTGTGAAACAGCTTTGAAATTGACTTTGAATTTGAAAACACATAACACTAGGTTCATGTAATCTGTAAACTTCACAGTGCATTTTCACAGTACTTTTTGTTTACCTTAAAGAGCAAAACAGACACCATGCCAGCTTTATTTCCAGTTGTGTTTATGGCTTATCAAGATGAGAGAACCTTTACCTGTCCAAAGTTGAAGAGCAATGTGATGGCGTAGTAGAAATTAGAGTTGGCACTGCCAGCGTATATCCACAAATGCCAGAGTACAGGAAAGAGTGCGGCGCACGCCAGCAGCACACATGACACCAGAAAGATGTTTCTCAAAACTGAAATAGAGAAAAAAAGAAAGAAACGCATTTCTAGAATTCAATACTTGTTGTTGTTGTTGTGGTTAAGAAGCTTGATAGCAGACTTCAGCCTTATCTAGGTGCACAAATACAAACTGAGTGCATGTCTAAACAGGCTTCAACTGAATCTACGCTCAGAGAATTCAACTGGGAGATCGACATATTTCTTCACAAAGTTCTACAGAAGCTTAACCCCTTGCATTTGTATTTATTAAATCATTTGAAATCACAATACTGCTTTCGGTTGCCAAGTGCCATGCCTCAATTAACACATTTTACCATGTTTAATTTTGATTTTCCTATGAAATAACTTCTTTATATTTATAAAGGTGCTTTTGAAAAATGCTAAACATATCATAATATACTCCACATTTTATTCTCAGAGAAAAAAATTTGGGGTCAGTAAGATTATTTTTAAATGCTCCCTAAAACTCCCTAATGCTCACCAAGGCTGCACTTTACATCAAAATACAGTATATGTATATATATATATACAGTATTGTTCAAAATAATAGCAGTACAATGTGACTAACCAGAATAATCAAGGTTTTTCGTATATTTTTTTTATTGCTACGTGGCAAACAAGTTACCAGTAGGTTCAGTAGATTCTCAGAAAACAAACGAGACCCAGCATTCATGATATGCACGCTCTTAAGGCTGTGCAATTGGGCAATTAGTTGAATTAGTTGAAAGGGCTGTGTTCAAAAAAATAGCAGTGTCTACCTTTGACTGTACAAACTCAAAACTATTTTGTACAAACATTTTTTTTTTCTGGGATTTAGCAATCCTGTGAATCACTAAACTAATATTTAGTTGTATGACCACAGTTTTTTAAAACTGCTTGACATCTGTGTGGCATGGAGTCAACCAACTTGTGGCACCTCTCAGCTGTTATTCCACTCCATGATTCTTTAACAACATTCCACAATTCATTCACATTTCTTGGTTTTGCTTCAGAAACAGCATTTTTGATATCACCCCACAAGTTCTCAATTGGATTAAGGTCTGGAGATTGGGCTGGCCACTCCATAACATTAATTTTGTTGGTTTGGAACCAAGACTTTGCCCGTTTACTAGTGTGTTTTGGGTCATTGTCTTGTTGAAACAACCATTTCAAGGGCATGTCCTCTTCAGCATAGGGCAACATGACCTCTTCAAGTATTTTAACATATGCAAACTGATCCACTGGTCGTTCATTATTCTTGAACGACCCATTTTCCTCAGCTTTCAAATGCATGTTCAACAAGTGTTGGCTTCATCCTTAAATAGGGGCCACCTGATTCACACCTGTTTCTTCACAAAATTGATGACCTCAGTGATTGAATGCCACACTGCTATTTTTTTGAACACACCCCTTTCAACTAATTCAACTAATTGCCCAATTGCACAGCCTTAAGAGCGTGCATATCATGAATGCTGGGTCTCATTTGTTTTCTGAGAATCTACTGAACCTACTGGTAACTTGTTTGCCACTTAGCAATAAAAAAATATACGAAAAACCTTGATTATTCTGGTTAGTCACATTGTACTGCTATTATTTTGAACAATACTGTATATATATATATATAAATAAATGGTATAATTTGTAAGCACTTTTATAATACTAAAGAATCAAAAGTGAGTATTTAAAAATTATAAATCGAGGTTCTGTTGACTTTCTTTCAGCTTATATATGATGTGTACTCCTAAAAACTGATCAAATAAACTTTTAACATTTAAAATTGACTTATTTAATGAACACAATAAAAAAGTTAATCACACACAAAAAAAGAAAACGAACAAACAGCACAACTGATTATTATAATAACTAATATTCTTATATTTTAATATTTTTTTTTCAATAAAATTCTCTCTAGAATGAAACTGTCTCTTTACATACTATCAGCTGTTTCTGACAAGCAATAGTAAGTAGCAAATGGTTCATGGTTAAAAAAAAAAAACGAAACAAAAAAACACATTCTTTTGATATGCCTTACTCCATTTTTCTCTTTCAATATCAAATCTGTCAGCATATTTCAATGAAAACTGATACTCACATCTGTAAAGGTGACTCCAGGCCGGCAAAAATGCCATGTAGAGGGCGACATCTCCCACGGTAGGGTACGACTTGAAGATGGAGATGATGGCAATCTGCATGAAGATGAGGAACACTGGATGCTCCCTGTTTGATTGAATCGTTTACCCATAAGAGTGCTATACGTGCTAAATAAATACATCGCTCATCTTCAGGTATAATGCAGGACCTACTTGAGTTTGATAGAGAGCGGGATGGTGTAAAAAAAGACATTGATCTGAAAGACGCAGATGAAGAAGAGACGGAAATGCTCAAACATCTCTGCAAAGAAGTACCAGAAGAGTCCGATGTTTGGAGTCAGGTCAGGAACAGACAATCTGTGGAATACACAAACACAGTAAATCTTTGAATAATAAATACACATTTAAATAGAAGTGTGCGGCGTATGACTGCTGACTGACATGAATCCATAGACAGAAGGGATGAAGTCCCAGGAGCCCAGGAGGAAGAAAGAGAGTCCAGTGATCACCACAAGACTGCCTACATATATGAACGCATACTGAAGAGTGAAGAACCAGAAACTACTCCTCCTCAGGTTCACTGGGATATATAACCTCTGAAACAGACAGAAAGAGAGAGAGAGAAGCTTCATTTTGGCCATCAGAGCAACGGAGTCGGCATTAGTCTGAGATCAGACTCTCACCTGCAGGAAGAACAGGAGAGCAGGAGCAAACAGGGTCAGAGGATAGATGGACTGATATGTGGCCAAGGCCAACAATATCCCACTCAACAAGGCACTACCTGAAGAAACAAGAACACCACATATAGTAAGCCACATACATTATTTCACACTTCATATAATTAAAGAAATATATTATTATTACCAATGTTTAAAACAGTTGTGCAGATGAATATTTTTGAGGAAACTGATACACTTTTAACAGAATGACTTGATAACTAGTGATATTGGTTCATTGTTAACCAATAGACTTATCTAGATGACTAGAAAGTTCAAAAGAACATTCATGTGAAATAGCAATATTTGATATTTTGTCTTATTATCCATTATCTGTTTCACTACATACATCCTCAAAAGTATGTACTTTAACTTCACCAGCAAAGTCTTTTGAAACAAAGCACCACCTTTAAGTGTACTGAGAGAACACTCACCTTTTAATGTACAGAGAATGAAGAGCGCAATAATGGCATTGTTCAGCCCACAAGTTGACTTTGCCACACAAGACAGGATGGTGAAGGGATTTAACAGATAACTGGAAGACAATTAGACCAATCAAAACGTGTGCCTTACTTTTATGGCTGAAAAAAAGTGATAGCATAATGTAAAGCCTGATCCGGACTTACAACATGGCAACCTTGAGGGGGATGTAGAACATTTCCTTGGGAGAGCGGAGGAGCTCCAAACAGTCGGCGGGATACCGGTCTGATTCCAAGGCATACTTCTGTTTCCTAAACTACAAAGTACACAAAGATGCAAGATATGTTTAACTATAAAATTTTAAAAAAATATGTAATATCAGATAATACTAATATTAAAATACAATGAATTAAAGTGCCCCATTATGGATTTTTGAAAATTACTCTAAGCGAATGAAAACATCCTGCAAAGTTTTACATTTGGAAGTGCACCGTGTATAAAGTTATTGTCTCTCAAAAGAGAGAGAGTTGACTCTGAATCATTGAAACGAGTCGTTTTTAAAACAAATCCCAAGTCATTTCATGTTGATGTCAACATGAAACATTAGCATACTGCCCGACTACTAATTGGTCTTTTCGTGTTGGTCTGAATGAAAATACTAATTAATTATTTGCCATTAGATGCCGCTTTTGGAGCGATAAAATAACAGTTTACCCGGTAACGGTGTGCACAAAGCAGCACTGCGCTCACAAACGCTGCTTAATCAGGCATGATGAAATGAAAATGAGACCAATCAGACCAATCACCGCAGATTAGTGTCATGCAAAGGAGTGGTTAGGAAAAATTATTCGTTAAACAAATCGTTTGGGAGTCGTTGAGCAAGTAAATTAAAAATAAATGCATATTATGACAATAAAAGTTTTTTTTTTTTAACCTGCATGCATCTGTTGTTAGGACTCCCAAAACCAAAATATGAACCTTTCATTACCCATAATAGGGCCACTTTGAGACTCTAACTTATGAAACATACACAAATATCAGCAACAATACAAGCGATAACTTACCACATTCTTGTTATAAGTCTGAATTGACTGATAAAGAGCCACTGCTGTGATTCCATCTGCTATCTGGTGACAAACCATTATACGGGTAAATTTACATGCGTACAAGCAGTGAATTTTACAAAAACACAAACACACAGTAATAGTTATGAACTGTGATCTTAAGTCATAGCATACTGGAAAATTGCATGGATTTGCATAGATTTGGGTTCATCACTACCAACGGCCATTTCTGCAATGATGTAAGAAAACAGAAAGACAAAAAACTAAATCAGGACTTACCATAAAAACAATCTCGGCATAGTCGACCAGAAAATGAAAGAGGTAGATCATAAAAGGTGTCTGGAAGAAATAAAAAGAACAATTAAACACTGAAATCCAAGCATAGGCTTGAAAAGAAAATGAATCAAACAGAAACTTACTTCATGAAACACATCTCCTGAGTAAGGCGAGACCCCCAGATCCAACAAGGCAAGACCCTCTACAACTGTTTAATCCACAAATCAGTCATATTATGCATTTAATAAGCAATTAACTTGAGGACATTTCACCATTATATGCCCATCAAATACATAAGTAGTTACATAAGTGTATTCAGGGCAGTGAAGTGAACGATAGTGATAACAGGTCTGTAAGGGCTTTTCTATTGGAACAACGCCCAAAAAACACTTCACTTCAATGTCTATCAATATTTGCCAGATATTTGGCAATATTTGACTGTTTAAATATAACATAAATGATGGATATTGGATGATGGACGTAACACGGATTTGATGTGAAATCAAACTTAGGAGCAATCTGAAGTAATGCAATCAATTCAGTAAAAGACATAATGTAAATAGATATAAAGCTGGGCTGTGGAGATCAAAATCTGCGTATTTCATTGATGCTGTGTAACTTATTTGGGATCAGATATACAAGTAAACAATATGTTACAAACAATAAATGACTCAAAAATAAAGCATTAAAACATGATGTGCTGAAAATGTCTTCATTTGACAGCTCAGCAATGCTGCCATGCAAGAACATACCGTCAGTATACAGCATTTCCTTACAGAAAAAAAGCATTAACATACCTCGTTTCCACGCATTCAAAGGCGACACCACCTCGACCCTCTCTGAAATTAATTCTGCCAAACTGGATCGGAATAAAACGGCTCTTATTGTAACAGCCACTATCAGCAGGAGTGTTAAAGGCGCCGCCATTTTTGTCGCGAGGAAGAAGCTGTCAGCGCGATGCACGCTGGGAAACGAAGTTCACAGTCACCTTCCTGCTTAAAGATCCAAGGAATCACATACTGTCTTTTCTTCCCAATGACAATACAGCAAAACATTACTCATTCGCTGCTCTTACAAAATTTATTTTTAATGACCGCATCTCTTCTTTATACTGTTCTCCATTAGAGCCACAGTTTCTTTTTTTTTCTTTTCAGTGTCTTTTATTGTTGCTTTGGTATTATTTTAGCAAGTAAAATGTCAAAACTTCAATTGTGTTAATGTTCAAATAAGCTGCTAAGTTTAAGACTTTGTTACCTGACCTTTTCCAAGTGTTCCATCTAGACATATATTTAGTTTTGAATAATAGATTTTAATATCGCAATTATTATAAAGATCCTTTCAGAAACCATTCTAATATACTGTTTTGAAAACAGTTGTTATGCTTTTTTTCAGTTTTTTTTTTCGATGAATAAAAAGTAAAAAAAGCAGCATTAACATACCTCACATGATTCTTCAGAAATCATTCTAAAATTCTGATTTATTGTAAATGTTGGAAATATTGCTTAGTATTTTTCTGGAACCTGTATCTGATGAATAAAGTAGAAAAACATATTATATATATATATATATATATATATATATATTACCGTTATTTAATTAATTTAAATTAATTTAATTTGTAATTCATTTTAATTCATTTTTAAATGGTAATAATATTTTTCAATATGGCTGTTTCTTTTATGTATTTTTTTGTATAACACACTACTGTTCGTAAGGATGATCGTATATAAAGAGCAGCGATGACATTGGTTAGAAGAACATTTCCTCTTTCTACAGTAAGTCATGCAATTTCGACGTGAGGACGAATAACTACTATACAGGTCATTTTCGCTAAAATGTGGTGCAGGATTCAGAACCGACCACAAGATGGCAGTGGATGAACACTCAATCGCTTCTGTTCAACAAGGGCACTAGATGGTAAATTAGATTCTTTTATAAACTAAGTTTTCCAAATTAATTTTTGGTCTTTCTGAACATATCAAGGGACATGCTGACCCAGAATGAGCCCCACTATATAGACCAAGAAACATTTATGGAAACAATGTCACATTATGGGAGAACCATTGTCTGTAAAATATGCCGCATCAGCCAGTGAAGGCTAAATGGATCAGATGGGGAGAAAATGACTACATTACTGAGTGTGTGTCATAAACCAGAGGATCAGGTTATTTAAAGATGAGCTTGATGCACACAGGATCATGAGGGTCTCAGCGGGGGAAGCGGCAAAGTTCAAGGTCTGAACCAAGAGAGATGATGTTGGTAGAGCGGATTAAATCCTTTCCCTCCAGACACAGTCTAGCCCCTCTTTCTTGCTCTGGGCAGAGCTGGAACGGGCCGCTGAGTGGATAAAGATTATTAAGCAACCGTGTTGACTGACACTGGCTCACCCTTCTGAAGAGCGGCCAAAGCACCGGGCCACTGAAGCCAGGTAACAGCATGTGGAGAGAAGCTGAGCAGTGAGTCGGTGAGATGTGGATAGAGTGGGATTAGAAAAGAGAAAGTTCAGGATGAGAAAAGTGACCTTAGAAAGAGCAAGACACAAGGATGTGTGACTGAAATACATTTTTAATATAGCATGCTGAGCTTCGTGTTCTGGTGATACTGACTCCCAGAGTCCCAGAGACCCCAACTAATCTACAATTTTACTTTCAAATTTCTTTTAATGTTCCTCTGAACTAATCAAAACCCAGCAGACAGATAGTGAAGTTTTAGCCCTCTTTTGTATCATATTAATAGGCAGGCATGCGTTTTATCTTTATGTTTTTTTTTTTTTACCTAGAATATCAAATCTTGTTTCTTTTGGGCTTAAATTGAACATACTACAATGAACAGGAAAATTAATTTGCATTTACATATTATATTGGTTTCTTGTTGACCAATAGATGGCCCTGTTAAGAGAAACAGCATCTGCTGGTTAGATATGTTTTGGAGCATGGCTGCTGGTTTGAGCTGGTCCTCCTGCTCAGGATCAGCTTAAACCAGCTCAAATCAGCCACACTTACCTAACTAGCAGATGCAGTTTTTTCAACAAGGCTTAATCAGGTTAGATGCCATGTTGATTTGCATGGATCTTGTTTCACAACTCACAGCTTTCAAAACTATTTCTAAAATCTGGTCAGTAGAATGTGCAATGATAATTTGCCCTCCACGTTCAGGTTGAAAAGCCCCAGCAAAAGTGGATGTCAACTGCAAACTCTAATTTAAGTCTGGCTTCATTCAGGAATAAAACATCCCACTTTTCATGATCCAGCAGTTCCTGTGGGTAAAATCTACATTTCTTCCATTTCACGGAAAAATGTGTCACATTGTGGAAATCAAATAGACTGTGAATGGATTGCATGATGACTTATGCTATATAATTTCACAGGTTAAATGTGAGGTTTTTTTCAGCGATTCCTGTAGTCATATCATTAAGTTACTGACCCAAACTTTAGAATGTTTGCTGCAACTTTGAAAAGGATTCTTTGAAAGGATGAAAAGCGTTACACCAGAAGCAGAAGTCAGACAGTTATCAAAGGCTGCGCTCACCTTTCAAACCCCTGCCTGTGATGTTTTCTCCATTCTCCTGCCTTTAATTCAACAGGAGTCTCTTTCTGTTTGACTGAGGATAACTCATTCCATCCCACCTGAAACTCTGTGTATGTCTTTCCCTCTCAGAATCTCAAGTGTCTGGCTTGCTGAGCGTCTTAGTGTATAATAGTTTGTAAAAGTTCAGCAAATAAAAATTATGTGTGCACATAAATCAAGGTGAAAACAATCAAAAATAGTTGACTTCGAACATGGGATTTTTGTTGACAGAATTAATAATATCCAGAAGAACAAGGTAATAATGCAACAATGAACTTAAATGCACAAATCTCTTATATTTATCAAACATTTGGCCCATGACCAAAACTAAGTCATAATGTCACAACGACGTCATCAATTTAATGCAGATTAAATTTCTTATTATTATCACTGTTTTCGTACTAATCACAAACTTTTGGACTGAAAGTACTTCAGTATTACTCACATCACCACTACTGGCATTGTCTGTAACACTGGTCACTAAATCCCAGCTGTTCCTTTAATATTAGAGATCAGAGTCGGAGATAGATATCCTGGTGGACTGCCACAGGTGTTGCTGACAAACATCTCATATGGGAATCAGGGTTTTCCTTCAGCATTATGTTTACGTGCATCTCTTGCACTGGAAAAACATTATCAGTAGCTTCATTTTTCAGGGAAATCATCATCATGATCATCATTTACTCTGTAGTTCATATCCAGGACTATGGTTATCTTCAAAACACAAATTAAGATATTTTATAATGCAACCTGAATGTTTTTTTTGCCTTCAGTGACAGTCCATTATGTATGTAAAAAAAAACAACAACAACAATTCAGGTGAAATGTGGTAATATATATTGTAATCTAAGGAGTTTACAATGATTACCTTGCATTTTAATGTATTTTCAAATCTTTTATTTTCTTTTTTTCTTGGATGAATGTTCTGTTCTGAAATGTTATGCATGCCATTTTGGCTAATTTTCACTATTGACTGTTGTCAATCCTTCCTCAAATTTCTATGCAATGCTAAAAGTGGAAATTATGTTACTGAGTGTTGATGATTTCACTGGGATGTAATAAACGTTTTTAAATGTTTGACTCTCAAGAGTGTAAAAAACTTAATTTTCTTTCCAAAAAGTAATTCAGTGACATTGAACAGAGTAAAACCACATTCTGAAGGTGAAGATATTGCTTAAGATTTGTATTTATATTTATATTTGATTTTAAAATATGTAAAAATGTTAATTAATCCAAACCTATTTAGTTTTCATTTATGAAATAATCATGTTAAAATATTATACTGATATTTGATTGAAAGTGAATTTTTTGTTTCAGTTTACTAGAAAATAGATTTGGTCAAACTTTATTTTTCTTTACTTTTTCAGTTGAGAAAAAGTAAACCGATTCCTTGAAACAAGTTGAAGCAATTTTTATATTTTTTATAAAAAACTTTTTTATTCAATGATAATTTTTCAGTGTAGTAATATTTCTTCACAATATGTTACATCATTTTTGATATTATATTTTTATAAAATAAATGCAGCCTTGGTTAGCATGAGTGAGAAAAATAAAAAAAAAATATAGCTGTAGTAGCTCCACTATACTTTTGTAAGGTATATAAAATGCAGGTATGTGAATAAATATATTATTGTCAAGTCAAGTCAAGTCAAGTCATTGTTCCTGTAAATATTTTTACAGAATCTTAAATTTGATATATAGTTTTGTAAACCACAGGCTATAAATTGTATATATATATTTGATATATATATAGAGGGTCCTTATTCACTAAACACAGAGACACTGATGATTCACAGTTCCAGCGATATGCATGATTTCCGGGAAGCAATAATAGGTTGAAATTAGGAATATTTTACCATCATAGGCCAGCTATTCCATTCACTCAAGAAAAAAAAAAAAGGTACAAAAGCTGTCATCTTTCAAACACATTTAGATACTCATGTGTACATTTAAGATTCTAATATACCTTTGTTGTGCTAATATGCACCTGTTAGGGGTAAATATGGCACAAAGGTGTACAGCACTTTAACAATTTTTAGGTAGCATTTTGTTTTAATGGGACAGCCTTAGACTATTGAACTAGCTATGATGTGACTTGGTGTGGTTTATACAAATTATTATGAATAATAAATGCATTAATTGAACATTGATGTCTTTTATCATATTGCAATAATTCACACGAGACCATGTGTAAAATTAGTTTTCCTCAGTTTTGGGCCAAAGAACACCCCTACCCGTTGTAAAATCATTATAATGCATTGCGCAAGGGACTGATTGCTTTAATCAAATAATCTACGGCACTACGGCTGCCTCAGTCGCTCTATTCACAGGGAGTTTTCAGAAGGCACCGTGGCAGGACAGCACGGTTAATGTCTCCTGTTCATTTTTCTTCGTAATAGAACTGTCAGTGGGAGACACGTGGCAAAAAGAACTCACTCTGGTTCAATAGGAACAGAGTTTCTGCACGTCGTGGGGGAACAACGAGACACCCACTGGTTGGGGGGAAATGAAATTCACACCGCCTGCCAAGCACCGGGGCGATTCATCACCTCTAAACTGTTCTGCCGCGGCTGGTGTGGAATAATTCACCGCTGGGCGACAGGTCAGGCCACGACGGGAGTGATCGCACCTGCCCTCTGCTCCTGACCTGCGTCAAACACCCGAGAGACACACCACCGGGTGTTCCCTGTCTGGAGTGAAGCTATACTCGAATTAACCCTATTACAACTAAAGACCCATGACCCCAGTGATGAGATAGATACAGAGACAGATAACCTGTTAATGTTGAAACTTTTTATTAGAACACACAAAGAAAATAAATCATTATTACACATGACTGTTTTTTTTTTTTTACATACAAAAAACCAAAACCAAAGATATTACATGAAATTTTTTTTTATATGAAATAAATGTAAAATAAATACAATGTTTATGAGTTCCTGTGGCTTAGTGGTAGAGCCTCATGTCAACAGCGGAAAAGGTTGTGGGTTTGATTCCCAGGGAACAGACATACTGGTAATAAATTCAAATGTATACCCTGAATGCACTGTAAGAGGCTTTGGATAAAAGCATCTGCTAAATGCATAAATTTAATGTAAAAGGGGAGAACGTATATGAGAATACATATTTACGCATGAATGGTATAAACAATAATTTTTGACAGGAGGTAAAATGACTTTTCTCAGAACATCTCACTTTTTCCAGTTTCAGAAAAAAAAAAAAAAAAAAAAAACATGGTATCCAGTAGCCATTAAGAGATAGTTGGAGACTTGCTAGGTTTCAAGTGGAGCAAAAACAGCGCCCAGCTAATAAGGAGTTAAATGATAAAGTACCCAATTGTTTAAAATTAAGCTGGGATCAAATCTCTAATTATATCTCTATTAACTATTGTAAACTAAAAATGGAGACTGTGGGAAAAAACTTTATCTTTATTTTTTTTATATAATTTATTGTAAGTTCCAACTTTTAAAAAAGCATTCCCAAAAGACGGTAAAACAAAACTTTTGCGGTGGTTACGTGCCTGACCACGCAAAACTATGCCATACGGACACCACAATAATATCCACCAGACAATAACAAATAAGTCTTTTTATTAATAACAAAATTAGAGAGGTATCCTATAAAATTTTACACAAAATTTTAAGGAGTTGCTTGAAATTTTCAATTTGAGTATTGAATTTGTATTTGAATTCTGTAGCAATGACAAATAATTTCTTTTTTGTATTAATCCAAAATTTTGGTTGGATTTTCCTAATTTGATTTTTAGGTTGTTTGGAACATGTACACACATTTATCTGTATGATGCTGTATTTTTATTTTGATATATTTATTATTATTTTTTGTACAGGACAATGCTGATTCCAAAAGTATGATGTGCTTTTTTACACTTTTAATTTTACTTGGAAAATATCACATTCATGTGAAAAATTAGAGATTAAACAATATGGTAATACATTAGACAAAATTAAGAACAAAAAAGCAAGTAAGACCTGTGAAGCTTTTTGTTACTTTAAATTGTTGTAATTTTACCCCTGGCATGAATTGTTTGACTTTACATATTCTTATGAATGTGAATTTGTTTTTGTACTTGTTGCAAGTAGTAGGCTATATGCTTGTACAAATCTTTGTATAAGTTTTGGATAAAAAACTACAGAAAAGCAATAAAATAAAATAAAATAAAATATATGCCGGAAGTGCCACAATGGCACTACTTTTTTGTGGGGACACGTAAAAACCGGTTCCAAGATGTTAACACCTGCTTTACGGTACTGTACATCCACAAAACATAAATTAATATGGATATTATATCACTTGTGTTTTATTTAAGACGTTTTTCTGGTAGTTTAGTCGCTCCAGGTGAAATAGGGCAGTTTGGCTTGCACGAGGGAAACCATGACAGATGGCGACCAGAAAATTACTGACAGAAAGTTACTATTAAGTGTGACTTCAGTTGTTTGAGGTGAAATCTGGGGATCGGCACAGTTCTGGATCAATTATAGCTGCGTTCTGCAGAATGTTTGGGTGAGTTTGAATATTCATTTAAATACGTTTTAACTATGGTACTACTTTAGTGTAAAAATATAACATCTAAATTACAAAAAATTCAAACCCTCCCTTAAGAAAATGTCTTGATATCAAACTCATAATAAATTTAGACTTCTCAGCATCTTTTATTAACTTAACTGCATTATGGGTTGTATAACAATGGTGGGCATGATGGGTAATGTTCTGTACCCTTTCCTTTGTGTTATTCAATAAGTTTTTCTTCCCCCAAATGAATATCTGAAAGTAATAACACAAACATTTATAGCTTATTTACAAAGAGGCAGAAAAATACATTTCTGTGATTTGCAATCATTTGCCCACTGCAGTCATTTCTACATTCTGTGTGATTCCAGTATTTCATTTTTCCTGTATTTGCGTAACAGTTTCTTATTTCCTCAGTTTGATTTTTCTTCTTTTTGTTATACCAAAGAAAAGTAAACCATACAGGTTTTGGATTACATATGGGTGAGTAAATTACAATAGAATAAAAATTTTTGGGCGAATGTTTCCTTTAATTTACAGTCATATTTGATATGTTAAATCCTAAATCCTAAGAGCAGTGCAGTAAGTGAGTGTTTAAAGTTTCATATCTCCCCGCTGCACACAGCACCCTTGGTTTGTCTGTTCAGCCTCTTGTCTTGATGAATTCTCTCTCACATACACATCAATCAGCTGCCCCAACTATCACGTCTCAATCTCAGACAGACCGCTCTCTGGAACCTGATCAATCAGTCCCCCTCTGTGGGCCCTGCGCGCCCACGACAAGACAAGGTCTTGGCTGTCCCTTGAGGTGCCTGTCTGAAACCTGTCACGCATAAATAATGACAGGAACATCATTAGAGGCCTTATTTATAAGAACCGTGCCGGATAAATTCTCTTTATTGTGCTCTCTTTTATCCTCTATTAAACTTTATGCACAAGCTTCCGTGGAGCAGAACGAAATACTGAGGTTCGTTCAAGTGAAGGAGAGAAACTGAAGGTGGTTAAAGAGCAGTGCTTTGGCCTAAGGCCCAAAACATACTCTATGCAAGTACGTGAACGCAATCATTTCAAGTCGTCACGTAAGCTCAATTTCATGCATTGCTGTGTCCTGGACTGTGTCAGACTGCAATTTATAACGCAACTCAAATACGTACAGCGTTCTTAACGTTGCTGCAAGGGCCAATATAACGGACATTAACATAAACGGTTTCCTTCTGCAGCCAGTTTTCTTTTTCAGGTCATGACAGAGCAACATTTTGAAGAAAATCTTGCTGAGAAAGTTAGTTAAAGTTGATAAGTTATTATCTAACTGGCAGAATAACAACATCCGTTTTGATTTTACAGACATTAAGTAACTCTGTTTGTGTGTTTGCATTGTCGCAAAGAAATTAATTGTGTGCTGGAAATATGTGTTAGGCTTTAGTCATAAACACTAAAATCGAAAAATCCCTAAATTTATCTGAAGCCCTATTAGCATATACTTCTTCTAATGGAGGTTAATGTAATTCAGAGGCACTTAAAGGCGTATCACATGACTGAGTCCGCTAGTCGTCTAGTCCTTCACACTCCAGAATCCCAGTCTGCTGCTGATGTTATCTGTAATAACTGTATTGTTCTCACTGCGCTTATCACATTAATAATATTTGGCAAGTCTTCAAGGGGCATTCAGATACACTTCTAACGGTGGTTAATCTAACTCTGTGTTTGCCAAAACAAAACCTTGTCCTGGAGCAAATAATTCAATTATTAAATGTATGTATTATGTGCATGAGACGTTGGCACAATGAGTTTGAAGCTTGGGGAATTATTTATAACCAACTAGATTTGATAACAGTATGATTTCATTTCAGCTTCAACTTTTACATCAGCTTCTTTCCATCAACATCATTCCATCACTGAAACTAAATGGTGACATGAAAGCTGCTTTCAGCAATGACTGATTTATAATGATATGAGTTAATTATTTGGATTATCAGTTGCATTTATCTCTCTGTTTAATAAATTAATGCGAAGACCAAAAAAAAAAAAAAAAAAAAAAAAACAGTGCTCAGAGGTAAAGATGCAGAGAGATACAAAAAAGCAGGAAATACTGGCGAAGAGATCAGACAGTCAGTTTTAATTTTTTGGTTTGTTATTTTATGAATTTTAACCTTTTAAACTCTGAGCTGAACATTTCTCTGATGCTTTTAACAAAATTATCCACAGTCTAAACATAGGGCTGAACATTTCATGAAGGAAAAATAATAATATTATTCTTTTTTCTAAGAGAGAAACAAGCTTATTAAAAACGTATCCCTAAAGGTTAAGTGTATAATTTCTGTGCTGAGAACTAATGGTTGTTTAGGGGAAGTCGTGGCCTAGTGGTTAGAGAGTTTGACTCCTAATCCTAGGGTTGTGGGTTCAAGTCTTGGGCCTCTGTGTGTGTGCACTTTGGATGGGTTAAATGCAGAGCACGAATTCTGAGTATGGGTTACCATACTTGGCTGTATGTCACTTTCTTTTGTGTATGCGGGAAGAAGAAATCTGCTTTACGTGTTATGTGAACACACAGTCAAGACTCATCAGTATGCAGTTAAAGTTATCACTCCATATGCTGACCTTCCCCTCAAACTCGGAACTCTGAGCACAGATCTGTCTTAATATCCCAGAGCAGTGAAATATGTCCACAGAGACATTTCAGTTATTCTGAATTATACTAGAACCCTTCATTAATGTTGAAATTCAATGCAATGGGAAGAACTGTGAAAATTTAGATATAATTTAGTTAGCATTGATCCATGTTAAACAGATAATATAATAGGTGATTCTGTTAAGGTAGAATGATAGAACCTTTGCATTACTTTTTTACTTTAGCTTGTTGCATTACAGCGGGAAGTAGGGGTGCTGATGGTGCTGCAGCACCCCCTGGAGTGTAGTACACAAAACAAATGGGGAAGCGCTAATAAAAATAAATGAATGAACAATATGTAATAAAAGATAAATAAGTCACTTTATTAATTTCTATATTCAGTAAGTAATCTAAGCCTACAATGAGTTATGTTGAACTGAATTCACTGTAAACGTCGTTTCAACTTATTAAACTTATTAAACTGACTTAAAAGATATTTGTTGCTATGATTTTTGGATTATATTATATTCTGTAACATGTTTCTTCCATACCCAAATTAAGAATTGACAACAATTTTTATAGACAGCAGAGAAAGAGTGAGTGTGTCTACCTCAGCAGCAACAAATCTTGCATTCTCAAATCTGTATATAGTTCATTTTGACCTTTAACGTTATAGGCTTTTCTATTCTTGAAACAAAATTAATGCTTAAGGTTGATTCAATATTGCTCTTAATGAAACACACACAACAAAAAGTCGCTTTGGACAAACAAGAACAAAGACTGATGTACCCACGCTTTAACACAAATAAATGTAAGGTCTTTGTATTTTCCCTTACTTTAAATGAATGCTTATGGCTCATTATATATATATAAAAAAATAAATAAAAAATAAATGAAAAGAAAGAAAGAAAAAAAGAAACCTAGGCTATGCAATTAAAAATAGTCCAATGACAAATTCACCTATAGTAAACTTTGAACTTTTACTAACAAAATAAATAAGGATATTTTATCCGTGTTTAATACAAATAAATAGCCCATGGATTTCCCCTTAGGCTACCTTAAAACCTTTTATTTCTCAGCACCCATCCCAGCTTAAAATACATTCCCGCAGCTATGGCCGTTTTTTTTTCAATTCACAAATGTTCACATGTATGCTGCTGAACTAGTAATGAGATTTCAAGTAGGATTGGTTATGTTTTACTTTTGTAAGTGGTTGTTCAAATTTACACACTGGGCAGAGTTCATCAGTATGCTGTTAGTGACATTATAGTATACTGCACTTCTAAAGTGTTTTTTTTTCTCCATGCATAGCTCTGTTACTACATTACTGCTGTATGTGGATTAAAAATTGCCTCATGTTCGGCCTTACATAATTTCTTCCCCATCTTTTTTGTCTAAAGCCAGTTGTAAGTCATAATATTGGCCATGAACATATATTCTTAGAAGATTAAACAAATTAATTAATCTTCCCGCACCTTTGATGATTAATTGTCTCATTATTGAACATGATGACAATAATATGTATATGCTGTGGCTTGAGAGATGAAAGCAAAAACAGTTCAAGAGGGATTTTGTTTGGCTTTTTAACAGCGTGTCACCCATAATTAGAAAATAGCTATACAGACATGTTTGTGGACAATGGAAATCTCAGTAAAGGTTGGAAGAGGGAAGAGATGCATCCTCTGCACATCTCACTAATTAAAAACAGCTTGGTCCCCAGCTGATTGAGTAAGAGGAAGGAAAGAAAAGTGTTTCTTTATGTGGAAGATTCTTTGAAACCATGGTGAGAAATCAAAGGTTGACCTTCTCTGTCTGTTCAGTGCCGCTGCTGTAGAACTCCTGTGGCGAGTGGAACTCAATGCACCGTAGTGGGAATCAATATGATGGAAAGGTGGGATAACTTTAGTTCCTCTTCACTTGATGTGCGTGTCTTTTCCTTAGCAGTCTTTTATGTTTTGATTGCTAATGTCACTAGGTGATGTAGCTAATTTAAGTAATGTTATTACTCAGTGGTGTTTGCAGTTATGTTACTGCTAGTATCAACTGTCTTTGGCGTTTCTTCTAAAATGTATATTAAATAGTGCATAAAATTTATTAGTTGTAATAAGTTATGTTAATTTAATCATGTAATTTTATTGTGTATGCTGTTGTACGTGTATACAATTGTTTTCTATAACAAGTATTATATACAGTATAATGTAACCTGTCTCTCTAATAGATATATCCGCAATGGCCAGTGTAAAACTACTATTGGTAAGTCATTAGCCTAATTTATCCTGTATGATTTTGGTGTATCAGTGCCCATCTGCTAACCACATTTCAGCTCACACATATCCTATTTGGCCAGTGATTTCCCTGAGAAGAGATATGATTTATATGATTTCATCACCCCCCCCCCCCTCCATTTAGTTCTAATGGCCTTCGTTTAGAGGTGTGATGACATTATCCTTGGAGGTAATGCCTCCTCTGGGGCTCTTGATGTACTTTCGTCTTAGAATTAGTTGGCTAAGTCATTGTGACCCAAAAGAAGAGATGTTTTCTCTGACCATAAAATATCCCTGACTGTGAAGCAAATCTATGGATGTATTCATTTGTTTGTATAGCTGTGTCAAATAACCCATAGAAGTGTAGTTATAGTCTAAGAATGGATACAAAATGGTAAAATAGAACTGCTAAATATTCTAAATTATAGAATCACTCTGCTTTTACTGTCTAGAACACAAGAACAGGTCTTGTGTTAAAGGCTCTTCATACTGTGTATACAACAGGTGTATGGAGGGTTATCATATAAATTCCATTCAAAATATTTAAAACATTTCCTCAGATTTTGTTCTTTTAGGCAAATTGATTGAATGTCAGTAAGAGCAAACTGCACCTGAAATGAAACTACACCCTTGTGAAAATCTCTCATAGAATTTTTAATCATTGTCCGCCCACCCTAACAACCAAGGTTGACTTTGAGTAATGGAAAAATGTTCAGATGATTAAAGTAATATTCAGCTAAGGACTCTTTTCATTATTTTTAGTGCGCTTTTGAAATTACTTTTCTTGATTCCTGACTAACGGCTAAGAAATACACACAGGGCATTACCTTTAGTTCATTAATGATCTCAATTATTTGTAAATATTGATTTTAATAAATCTCTAATGATGAAAGTTTTTTTTTTTTTTTCTTGCGAGGCTATGCTTTAACACAGTAGCTTTATTTTCCATGCAGGTGTGCGGTGGGATTTGGAGATGTCATTCAGAAGATCTGCTTAAGACTGCTTTTCATTCATTCATTTATTCAAGTACTTGCTTCTTTTAAAAGCATATATATATATATATATATATATATATATATATATATATATATATATATATAATTATTTTTTTTTTAAGTACAATAAGTATAAAATATATGAAATGCATATTGTTTTTTTTTTTGTTTGTTTTTTTACAGTGTGTTAGATTTTGGATGAAGTCCGAGTAAAGGATGTGAATGGCATAAGCTATAATTAGATAGGTTTCCAAGCTCAGAATTCAATTTATGTGAAGAATTGCAAGAATTAGGCATTGTTTTAGGTAAATTCCTGAATGATATTTAGTGTAACATGTTTTATTATTTAGACACTGTTTTTGGTAACAAGTGGCCAATTAGGAAAGGTGTTTAGGGGAAAGCTATTTGAAAACTTAATTATTTTTATAATTTTTTTTGGTGATGTTAGTGGCATAGACATTTACATACAGTACACACTTCACCTTTAAAGTTTAAATGGAAAGACAAACTGACCACGAACTGTTTCAGCTTTTATAACAACGTGTTTAGGAACTTTTGATCGATTGCTTACAGTCAGCATTAAGTTGTTGTCGTTATTGTTTGTATTCATTTTTTAGTTTGCAGCAAATGGCCAATTTTTCTATGTTTGCCGATGCCGAAGTATGTTGTGTGGATGGGCCACAGGTCTTATTTTCCTGTCAGAATTGTGTTTACACCGACACTCGTTTACTGCTTAGTAGGAGGCAAATCAGTCAGGCTGAATTCACAGATAAGACGGTACTGTCATATAAACAGTGTTACATGAAAAGGTTCCATAAATCATGCATGACATTTCAATCTCTCCTCCCTTGTCACTTCAGCGGGTGACATTTCTGATGAGATGGAAAAACACTGAAATGCACCATGTGGTTAAAGGGATTAGCTTTGTCTCTGATTCAGAATCTCACACTCTCTCCATTTACCACTGCGGATGAACTTAAAAACGAAATCGAAATTAAAAACACCCTTCACCATCAATCTGTTGATGGATGGTAGACGTTTTGTGTGCCCCAACATCAGGCAGTTTCATTATGACTGAAAGAAGAGATGGCTCAATCAAACTAAAGTGTCTCAGACTGACATTTTTTTGCATACAGACTGTTTAAATATTTCATTAACCAAGGCCAAAATAATCATATTTTCCCCTCTGGTGCTGCATGCTGGTCATTAAGTCTAGCCGTAATCTAACTGTCAAGTATCTACCAGTTTATATTTCTAAAAGTAACATGTCATTTTTCATATCAGTCACAAAATCACACTTAATGATTTTTTTAAAACATTTTTTTTTTTTTGCATGCATGCAGTGGTCAGCATACTGTAACCATAAAATTCACACAAAAATGTATTTTTCTAAAACTTGTCAAGTTTATTGAAATATCATTCTGATCTGTTCTGCAGCTTTAGAGCAAAGGGTTACAAAGCATAACACTCAAGTTTCAGTTGAGAAAAAAATAAAAATAAAAATAAGATCTAGTAGGATTTGCAATCATAAGTTTGATTAGAAATCTATGGATTTTGGGGAATTTTGCTTGTTAGAAACTATAAAGCTTTCATGCAAACATGAAAAATTTTGTAAAAATTTGTAGCTTGAACTTTAATTATGTAACTGTTTTCTTGCCGTAATACAATGATGAATAGTGAATAAAATGAAATTAATTTACCATAACAAAAATTATGATTTTGATTAATAAAAAAATGAATTCACACTTTTCAGATAAATGATATAAATACACAAACTGGTGGTGAATTTATGTTGAAATGTGATATATTGCAAATGATTAAAAAACAAAAACAAATATCTCTCTCTCTATATATATATATCTAAATATGGGTGTTAATGTCCCTTGCAGAAACTAGTACCGTAGTCCTGCATGCAATCCTACATAACCTTCACAAGTCTCGACCAATCTCAACAAATTTGAAAGTCATTTTAGATGAATGACAAGCCTTACACGCTCATTTAGATGCAGTTCATGAGGTAAGTTGTCACATACCTCCACAATGAGTAATTGTTGGTTGCTTCTGTCCTTCATTTCAGCAGATGAAAATGTCTACCAGGTAGATATCAGTTGGACATTTCACACTGATCATGCTGTGCTGTGCAGTAATTCATATTCATATTCAGAGGCTGGGAATCTCCTTTAACTGAAGCACCTTTAGGGAGCACAACTAGTATTGTAGTGTTGTGCTATGAATACTTACACAGTTAAGAAGTGAACTTTACAATATAATGCCATAATGTGCCACATTGTTTAGTTTGATCATATATGGAGGATCCAAACAAGTGCATAACAGATTCTGGCTTCAGGACCCCATGAAATCAGAGTTTTGCTGGGTTGTGATGATTATTTAATTAATCTAGTTTTGGTCCAGATGTGTTTGTATTCCATGGAATTCAAATTTACATGACATCATATTTCATGTCTTAAGAAAATAACCATCATTTACATCAATATGCATTGAAAATCTTGTCGTCTTATGTAGCGTTCAAATGGAGGATGGCACCTTTTGAAGCATCACATCAAACATCATTGGCTGTATCACATTATATCTTCTGACAAACCTTTTACCTGCCAACATATTTGATTTGAGAGCTACAGAAGGGAAAGAATTTTAGTGAAAAATGTATTTTCGTGACATGACTAAAGTATAGCTTCAAATGATTTGGAGTATCAGTTGTAATGACTACTACTTTTTTGATACTTTAATGTATTTTGTGCTAGATACTGCTGACAATGGCAGAAATGTTAAGTCTTGCCGACTATGACCCTCCGTGAATATTGGATCTAACATTTCTGGCATTGTCGTTATGATCTAACAGCTGAGTTTTGTCCAGTGGAGCTAAAAAAACAACCGTAAATGGGTTTTAGACTAATCCTTTACACAAAAGAATAGGTTTTTCAATATGCCATTAAGAAATGCATCAAAAAGGACAGAAACTTGTGTTACCAGGTGATTTCGTAGTAATTTAGGTTTATTTTACAGCACTGGAAGAGAACTGAAAAGAGAAATGAACACGGGTGAAAATTATTGGAGATAACTAAACCGAACATGCTCCTGTGATAAAGCTTGATTGTTTCAAATGACTTATCTGTCCTATTCTCATATTTCTGACTGCATTAGGAGTCATTTCTTTGCTTCACAGGGCTAGTGTGCTTTCTTCTAATACAACAGTTCTCTGCCATAGAAACACAATGTGAAAAAATGTGTCTTGGGTTTGGGTTTTTATCCAAACTGTTATCTTCTATACCATATATGCAACATTTCTTCATATTCGATGTCCTTGTTCTTGTGTCTCCTTTTTCGTCCTCTTGCTTCGCCTGCAGATTGGTCTGTGAATGTTTCAGACTGGCCTTAAGTGACTTTTTGTCAGTACGTTTTATGAGTGATCGCGAATTAGCATCTGCTTAACACCATAAAACCACTTTACACCACCGGATCAATTAAAGCGAATTGGATAATTTGATTCATTAGGTTGTAACATCAAAGTGAACGACCGTCCTCTCTTCCCTTGAGAATTAGAAATGTGCGGCGTGTGCCATAAAAAGGAAAAATGTTTTGATTAGACTCACAGACTGCAGATAAATTGACTTATTGAACATTTTCTACTGGACATTTGCCAGGGAAACGTGGATTTCTGTCCTTCATTTGTCACTGAAGTCTAATTCAAGGAATTGGCTTAAGCCATCTTTCTTTTCTATTTGAATAAACTAAATGCTAGGCGATCAACTTCTCCATTCAAGGATTGCTCTGTGTCCTTGGAGCATTTACATAGGTTGTTTGTCTTTCACATGAAAAGCAGAGAGTGGGAGTTTATCTGCTTTGAATCCCACCTATTTCCATTCCCTCGTTCTCTCCTTTCATCCGAGCATCCTTTGCATCTCTATCATGCCAAGCATTAATCCTTGAGGAACACCAACAGTTTCGGTTATCTATTATTAATCCATCTCCATGGCAAAAAAATGTCAAGAAGAGGAGACATTCATTGGTCATTAAAAGATTATTCCTAAGTAGTACAATCATGTATTTGATAATTTATATATATATATATATATATATATATATATATATATATATATATATATATTTTTTTTTTTTTATTTTTTTTTTTTTTTTTAAGTATTTATGTTTAAATTCAGATCTGATTTCTAAGAATGTTACTCTGTGTACCACGGTCCACTTGAGCTGTATTAAATGATTCCCATATTCAAACACCATGCCATTTTCTTGGTAGAATCTTGTGACTTTTTTAGAACTTTTTTTTACAGCTGAAATATGTAAATATTTAGAACTGCTATAATATAAACATGTGACTTTCATATAAAGTCTTCTCAACTTTGAGTAGTGTTTTTGCTAGTGTATATGTTAACCGTGTCTTTCCAGACTAATCCGTCGTATCCTAGGAGCCTGCGTACACAACGCTACACCCTGTGCTGGTGTTTATCTGTGATGCATGTTCCCCTCAGCCATCCGTGGGAAAAACGAAATGAGTCTTCTGCCAGGGGGCCGAAATGCACAGGTAAAAGGAACTCCCAGCTGTTTCGGTTCAGCAGCAATTTTCATACTAATGCGGATGTGGCACAATCTAATCACTGATATGGACGTTAAAGAAACCGGTTTAATAAAGAACAGATATCTTAGAGCGAGCCAGCGAGGTGGTGGCTGACAGATGCGGTATGTCAAATAGACCCCACAGAGAAAATGTTTATAGAGCCATGTTTGAAAAATGAGAGCTGGATGAAGTTGGCGCAGTAGTGGGGGTTTATTTTGTGTTTTTATAGAGAGGAGACTGTGTGTGGGTAAGGTTGTAATGTTTTTGTGGAGGAAAACTATGACTAAATAGTGTTCACAGGAAAAAAAATGGATGGAGATTCAAATGGTTAAATGACTTGTGTGTGCTGTAATCAAAGTCTTCTGAAGCCTTTCAGTAGTTTTGTGTGAAGAACAGACTTAAATGTATGTCTTCAGCTCTGGCGTAGTCCTCAAATTTCCTTCAAATTATTTGCATTGTGCTCAGTCACAAGACATTTCATGTGCATTCATGATTGCCTTTATTTAACATCTGAAGAACACAGTTTAGATCCTAGATTTAGCGAACTCATCCACTAGATTCATCTCAGAACTAATTTAGCCCCCAATTATGAGCAATTACTGTATGTAACTTCTGTAGGGAATGCTCTCGAATGAGAATGCAGGTTTTATATTTAAATGCTAACTAAGATCCGTACTCTACCTGGAACTGAGTGACAGATGCCTTGATTAATATCCCCCTGGCTCAAGCCTGATAAGAACCTGTGCGTCTTGCTATCTGCCTCTGCCAGACCTGAGACAATCCATCAGACGGTCTTAAGAGAGTGAAGCATTCAGGGTTTGGTAAGGGATGTAAAGAAGCATTATCTCTAGCTAGCGGCTGCGTGCAGATAGAGGCTGTTGCTTGTGTGTGTATGTGTGGTGAATTATAGCACTTGTAGACCGGATTGGTCCCAGTGCTATTAACCTGAGAGCAGTGGGGTAAAGGTGAGTAAATCACTGTTCTATACCATGATAGCTCTCTAAAGCAGTTACTGACGAGCTACGGAAACCACCACTAGCATGACACTGTTGCTGTCTCCCTAAACAGCATGTGAGATAAGATAAAGAGCATCCCAAATATATGTGGAAAATAGTACTTTCTCGGGTGGACTTTGGAAGTGAGGAACTCTGCACGGCATTCTGCTAATGCTTCCCACAAATCCTGTGTGCAAAGGAAGAGGTGGTCAAACAGAAGTTCAAAGATGATCATTTAAATAATATAATTTTATGGTAATGGATTTAGCTTAATGCTAATTTGCAAATGCAAACTGTATGTGATAAGAGGGACAATTTAATGATGTGATTAGTATGTCTCAGTACTGACATACTGTTTCACTACATTAGGGATTTCAAACTTTTTTGACAGCCGGACCCACTTGACCTAAATTATGTACTTGAAGTACCCCCTGAGATTTTAAGTATATATTTCAATTATTTAATGGCACATTTGCATGTTTAACTTCAAAAACATGTATTTTTTAACCAGTTTTAAAGTTTTGGTAGTATTTACACAGCTATTGTTATTATTACTCGCAAATTCATATTACTGTAATTTACAATGTAACTACATTTTTTCCCTCACAATATTTTTTTTATACAGGATTTCCCAAAATGATCATTATTTTTATACATTTGAGATTTTACATTTACATCACATTTGTATAAACCTGTAACATTTCTTTGCAAAAACGTTTTAATTATTATTATTATTTTGTATTAATTTGTTAATGGTATTTACTCGCAGGTGCACACCATGTACACCAACTCACAAACCCCCTGCAATTCCCTCACAAACCACCAGGGGTTTGCGAACCCCACCTTGTTGTGAAAGTGTGAAAGTGAAAGTGACATGACATTCAGCCAAGTATGGTGACCCATACTCAGAATTTGTGCTCTGCATTTAACCCATCCGAAGTGCACACACACAGAGCAGTGAACACACACACACTGTGAGCACACACCCGGAGCAGTGGGCAGCCATTTATGCTGCGGCGCCCGGGGAGCAGTTGGGGTTCGATGCCTTGCTCAAGGGCACCTGAGTCGTGGTATTCAAGGTGGAGAGAGCACTGTACATGCACTCCCCCCACCCACAATTCCTGCCGGCCTGGGACTCGAACTCACAACCTTTCAATTGGGAGTCCGACTCACTAACCATTAGGCCACGACCACGACTTCCCACGACTTTTGGGAAACTCTGCACTACATCATCATCGACGAAGTTGAAGACACTACTGTTCAAACTTTGGAGTCAGTAAGATTTTTAAATGTTTTTGAAAGATTCTCTTCGGGGCCGTTCAAACAGAATGTAATTTTCCAATTCACTGCAGTACTTTTTGATTGATTTTTCAATATAAACATGCACTGGATGGACATATTTGACCATTGCGTTTTGTCTTTTGCAATGTCTTTGTGCATGACATGCTGCTTTAAAACAGTGCTCAAATTAAAAGAAGTTCAAAAAAATTTTTTAAATGTGTCGAGACCACACCAAAAATTAAAACGTCTTTATGGTTGCATTTAATTAATTTAATTCATCTTTTCCAAATAGAAGTATTAATATATTTCTTTCATCAAATAAAGAAAACAAAACAACAACAACAAAACCCTTACTGAGCCCAAACTTTCAAACGATAGTAAACCTTTGTTTAGTAATCCAAATGGGACACATTTCCAAATTTAAATCGAGCGCAGCGTCAGTTCAGTCAGGCCACAGAGGCAAGGCTGTGAACAGCTGATGCGGTCAGCTGTCAAATCATGCCAATCACCACTTCTCTCCTATTAGACATGGGACATATATATATATACGTGGCACTACTGCTTGGTAAGTATGCTCAACTGCTCGCAACCCTCCCTCCCTCCCCATTATAAGCATGAGCACATTACTGCGCACCTTCTGGCTGTCATATTCTCTGTTTCAGATCACTAAGGCTTCCAAAAATCTTAGCTGACATGGACCTCATTGCAGAGAGACACCCATCTTCATAACCAGGCTACAGGATAGACGTCCCACTGCCACATCTACATGATTATCACTGTTTGCTTTAAAGACTTTATTATAAGTCTTAATTATTATGTATTTCTAAATTCATGGTTCCGGGGGGTTAATGTTAAAGCTCTTGTATGTCCAGTTATTCTGGGAGCAAGAAACCCCATAAGGAACCATACCGCCAAAGATAAATTGTGTTCAACAAACTCAAGTAAACTTGCCAAAGTGGTTCCTGTCTGAACTCATATTAAGATGGAAATATGAGAAAACATTGGCTTAGGTGAAATGTTTATATGCAGTCTTTCAGTTCACCTGTCCAAAGTTCTTTTTGGGTTCTGGACTCAGAAAAAGCAGAAAATGTCAGGTTGATTGTTGACGGCATTTGTTGAAGGCAACTCTGTGAAGATCAGTTCATTCTGAACCTGACTGTCGTGGAGAATCTGTCTTGGCTGATGTTCTGAATCGTTAATTATGCAGTGTATTCAGCTGTGCTGAATGTGGCACAATGTTTGATGTGTATCTGGAGAGACAGGAACATAATTTATAGTAAATAACAGATGATTAATTTACATGGAATTTATTGGATCATTATGATATGAATGCTAACAAATCTGAAAATGATTTCTTCTCTGCACATAAAGTGTATAACACTTCACCCGGGTGAGGATTTTATGCTACATTATTAAAGTCTCATCAATCAAAAATTTGGAGAGCTAATTGCTCATAGTAAAATTTCCTTGTCATTCTTACAAATTGTTCTTATGTACTGTTTTACATTTTCTAAAGAAAATGTGAGCAAACTTGTCACAGCGATGCTGGTATCGTGAAAGTGGTTACCAACATGTTGCTAAATGTGATTGCTTAGGTATTCTGAAATATCCATATACAAGTTCAGTAACTTGTCGCCATAAACCAGTTCCTTCAACTATGAAGGATGTAAAAAAAATACTGTAGGCAGCTGTATAGTTCTCTTCTTTGCATCTGTTATCTGATTTCCTATTGGCTTAGAAGTGACATACATCTGTTGCTTGTCACGCTCCACCTCCTTGTTATGTTCAGATGATGTAGATATTGAGGGTTTTTAATGTAACCTGGCACTGATGTCAAAACAGCTTCCAGAATACAATCCAGGTGTCTGTTAGCCAACCACTCGAGCAATGACAACACCAGTGGAACACGCTGGAATATTCAGGTTCAACCTGGACACCTGAGGAGGGGAATGCTTGAGATAATCCTGAAGGGGGTTTACAATAAAAAAAATTAATCATACAAATATAAAGTTGCAATATATAAAATAAAAAATAACAATCAAAATTAACCACAAAAAGAAAAAAAAGTTTATCTGCATGTCATGAAACCATTAACCAATTAAACCATTAGAGAACTGTGAATATGTGAATGTGTTGCTATATTGTTAATATGTTTTTATTGTCCAGATTTTAAATAAATATTTAAAGTCTCTCATCTGGTAGAAGTTGTAATTACATCATTCTGCATTTCAAAGCATCTTTTGCTGTTGATGAAATTCAAATGTAGCCATGCTTTCAAGCTACATTATCATTTGCAAGCAACGTTAATATGTTCAAAATTGAATATTAACATATTATTGATATAATATACAAAACAATAATGTAATGTTTCATTATAATAGATTTTTCGCCAGTGCTTGCTCATTCATCCATTCGTTAATTTTTACTTAAAATTTGTTTAAATGTCTTTTGGTGTTTGTTCAAAGTTGCCTACAGTTTCCAAAAATGATGGCATGCGAGAAACACTGCTGTAGACATCACATTTCCCCTCGTAGCACTGCCAGCAATGATGCCAAGATGTTAGGCTATGCAACATAATCTGTTTCATTCTGTCTGTCATATTCATTGTAATCATTCTGACATTGTCTTTCATTCATTATAGCAGGAATGCTGGGAACTGACTCCTGCTCCCAGTGTCTAACTTTACGCAAGTCTGGCATCGGGCCTAGAAAGAAAACTGAGCCAAGAGACAAACACTCCCTTGTGTATCTTTCAGTGCCACAGACATTCAAGGACAGATGAGAACTTAATCTGAGCACATGCATTTACATTTCAAGCTTGTGACAGTTAATGTATATACTTTATATTTTTCACACTTGTGTAAATATTGTGTAGATTCTTCAAAAATGCCTTTAAGAATTCCATGGCCCAGTTTCATCTTTTACTTTTTACCCTTTTTTCCACCTTCTTTAATCTGGCCATCTTTCCCTACAACATCTGTAGGTCTTTATCAAATATTGACTTTTCACCAAACTTCTGCATTTCTCCACAGTTCATGTATAATATACAGTGCTTAATGAGGTCACTGTATTGCTTATTAGCCTCAGTGGTGGCTTCATTAGCTGTGGTTAATAAGGTGTAAAGGGTTCACACTGCTGGGCTGCAGCCAGCTGCCGCTTAAGCAATGCTCTGACAGAGAAGTGGCATGATGGGATTGCATGTCTAGAATGAGAGCATGATTTGGGGGTTAATGACACAATGTCCTTGTTGTTGGAGACAATGCAGACGCTCTTGCTGGAGGCTTGTGTCAATCTATTAAGCCTGTGCTGTAGAAAGAGACAGAGGAAATTAAGACCAATCAGCTGAAGAGATGTCAAGTATAAAAAATACTATTCAATAAGTGCATTCATGATTCTGATATTTCGAATAGTTTTTATATAGGAAATCCACTACTGATGAAATGTCATTTGTAAACTCCACACGAAACTGGTTTCTTTTAACCCACTGTTGTCTTGTTTCTTGAGCTCAGTGTCGTACGCTCTGTAAAAAAAAAAATAATTTAAAATATGATCATAATTTTAAATAGATCTTTCCTATTTGACTATATTTTACAATATAATTTATTGCTGTAATGCAAAGCAGATTTTTCAGCAGCCATTCACTCCAGTCTTGTTGCTTATTATTTTCAATGTTGAAAAAAAAGTTTTTGTGGAAACCATGATGCATATTTGAGGACGCTTTAATTAATAAAAAACTGAAATAACACTTGATATGTAAAAGTCTTAACTGTCACTTTTGATTAATTTCATACATTCTTTCTGAATAAAAGTATTAATTTCTGTCCAAAATTATAAATAAATAAATCATACTGACTCCAAAAATTTGGAACCTAGTGTAATTCTATAAAAATAGTATTGAAAGCTGAGCAAAGTATGCAATAATAAACATTTCAGGCAGGAGATGTTGTATACACATGATTTTACTTCTATAGGTTGTTTGATGCTTTTTCTAATTTTGTGTAAAATGTCCTTGTTCTTGGTAGTCCAATTAAATAAAAAAATGCTTAAAATGCAGATAGCACTTTCAGTTCTTTTGTCACACTGGAATTGGAAGGATATATTTAGCATATTGCATTGTGAGAAATAGTGTGGCACACAATGTACTCTGGTTATATATTGCACATTTTAGTCAAAATTAGTATGTTATCCAGGCATCAATGCAAAACATTTACATATGCACGTTATACTTGACCTTTTTCTGGAACAGCCCCACGAATACTGTTTCCTGATTCCTGTGGAGCCCTTCAAGGGCGCAAAAATGTCATTTGGAATTCGCTGACACTGACAGAGTGTTCTCTGCCAGCACTTCACAGCCAGAGTGAGTAGGTCTACTATACAAAACTGGCACACAAATATTTAGCATTTCAGCTGGTTTTAGATGGAAGTTATGGTCTTCGGTCATGGTAGTACTGATGCAGTAAGTACTAAAATTTCCAGATTGATAAGCTCAGCTTTGATCAGCCTCCCTTTTTTCAGGAAGTAAATAAGTAATATGTTTGCAGGGTAGTGGGTGGCCTGAGATAAATCCCTTTTCACCTCCTTAATTATTAACATTGCATTATTTTTCACCATAGGGGTCAATATCTCTCTAATGACACGCAATAATTTCAGGCTGAATTACAGCTTTAATCCTGTCCCTGCTGGCTTCATCTTTCAGCACACACACACAAACACACACACACACAATCATTTAGGATTCAGTTACATTTATCCCATTTAATTGGTCTATGTTATTCCCCTCGAGCAGAGCTTCAATGCAAGTTCTTTTGACTCTAGCGAATGTTCAAAAACATTCAAACATTTTTAGACTGTGATGACTTTACATCAATAACTCTTACACTTCCAATAAAAATGTATTTATGTTTTGTATTCATGTGTGAGAAGATGATGGCTCAGTGAAATGGTTTGGTAAATTATTAGACCATTTTTATGATAGCAATTACTTTTTATCTTATTATCTTAGTTTTTGGCTCTTTTTTTCTATCATTGGAACAGAACAGTGTAATGGGAACCAAAAAAGAAAGAAAAAAAGAGCACAAACCATACTTGGCTAAATGTCACTTCACTTTCATTTAAAAAAAAAAAAATCCTGATCCATATGTGATCATGGGTAAATTCTGCAGTACTATCAGAAAGTTGACATCTGCCCTGATATCTAACAGAAGTGTTGTCCTTTAAACACATACATAATTAAAATGGCTTGCAGCACAGAATACAATTGGCAAGGAAATCAAATAAAAGTTTCATCGATTTATATTTACAATAATATGTTTAAGTATCTATGATGCATTTTCTTCAGGACCAGGTTGAAAGATGAATACATCTATGCTAAAAAAGGCTATTATAATATTCCATTGTTAAAACGTTATTGAACTGTAGTGAATGCATTAACCCCAAATATGCATCATATGTCAGCTTATTTGTACAGTGCAAATATATATAGGGCTAATTAATTTGGATAGAACCCATATTATTCTGTCTTGGCAGGTTTTGATAAATTCATATTGAAATAATTAACTTTTCATTGGCATGTTGAAAAATCCCATCACAGATTGAGACAATGACTAAATTGGGGCCTTTTCAGGAGCAGAAGCATCTGCTTCTTTAATGAACACACACCCAACTCAAAAGCAGAGCTCAAATTAAAACCTGAGTAATTATGTCACCATGTGGACTCATCTCATAAATACGATAACTCTGAAATGACTTGAAGGCTGCTAGAGGTCTCTGATTGGGTTAATGGTGATTCTTTTGTCCTCCTCTTCATTGTGTTTTTAATTAAGGACAGGTGTTGATAATTATTTCTTATGATCCTAGGTTGCCCAGGAAGAAAATGACAGGTAAACAGAGGTCTCGCCCTCACCAAGCACTAATGAATGTATATTGTTGTCCTTTTGGCATAGTGGCACTGGGCACTATGTCGAATGTGTGCGCAGTGTGCATGTATTTGTGCATGCAAGTTTGGCACTAACAGCAGGTATCTGCTTTGCCAGCAGCCAGAGTCTCTTGGCACCATCACCTTTCGCAAAGCAAAGAAGCAAAATGAGCTTTCAGCTACAGAAAAGGACATTGTAGGCACACGCTTCATGTGCATCCACCAGCCAGTTCTTCATCCAAAAGCACCTTTCAGCTTGTTTTGCATGGCAAGAAATTGTGCTAGTTAGTGTTCTTAATTAGTATGTTTTGAGGTGTGTAATTTATTCCTTGCTAATGCAGATGTGAGTTTTAAACACAGCGGTCACATTTGGATGACTAGGAGGAACAATAGAAGGTTCTGGATAGGAATGATTTCATTCAGTGGTCACCAGGAAATCCCTCTGGATCCCCGAAGCTTCAGAGCTCTCCAAAGCCCTATGTACAGACAAAGAAAGCATATCCAGCTGCCACAGAGGAATCTAGCTATGCATCTGTCTGTCTCTCCGTCCATCCATCCATTATTCTTTCATTCCAGTTATCATCTTCCATCCATCCATTCTTCTACCTACATATGACAAAGCATCCATCCATATCTTTCTATCATCCATCCATTGTTCTACCGTTCTATTTTTTGTCCATCCATCCATCCATCCATCCATTGTTCTATCGTTCTATCTGTCCATCCATCATTTGTTCTACTATATCTGTCATTCTGTACATCCATCCATTCATCCCTTGTTCTGTCATTCTATTTCTGCCATTCAATCTATCGATCCTTTAATCCATTCTTTCATTCTATGTATCATTTCGTTTTCATTCCATCCATCCATCCATCCATCCATCCATCCATCCGATCCTGTCATTCCATCCTAACTACTCTGAACACATTAGCTATGTGGCAAGGGCACCACTATTTTTTTCTCTCCAAAATATATATAAAAATGTAGTTGTACTTGTTTTGAATTAATAAAGCCGAATGTATGAGTTTTCATCAGGCCACTCTGATATCGGAGTGTTTGTTTGTGCTGAATAATATATGTTGAAAATATCCCATATATTTGTGTTTACTGTGAGGGAACAGACTCATTTATCACTGTGAGCCAGTGTGTGTTTTCCTCACAAGCAAAGGCGACACTTCTCCAGCCAAACGGTGGCAATAAAAGAGAATTTTATTTGCATGAGGTGACAGTGCGATGGAAGGCATCAGCTATTATCTGTTATCATAAGAACACATAAAAACACCACAAACTCTCCTCTCACATTGCTCCCTCAGCTTTTCACAGTGCTGTTTTAGGGTTTTCCTGCTTTTGCAGTTCTCGTCCTTCATTGGAGAGTTCAGATATGCAAACTGAGCCCAGGGGGAGGCTATCTGTGCTTGACAGAGGGGTTAAGACGTGGAGCTGGGTTCATTTCGGGACTCTTTCAGAAGGGGGAGTTTGTCGCACCGCTTTGGAAAATAGCTTTTGTGAGATTATCGTTTGTGTGAACAGAGGGGAAAAACTTGACAAAAGAGATGGCTCTGTTTAAAGCCATCGCAAAGCTGGGAGGTTTTTTTTTGTGTGTGTGTGTTTGTTGACAGGATTTTATGTGTGTCGCTCACTCTGTATTTTACCTTTCCTTCTCTTTTCATTCAACCCTTTTCTCGTCTACACACAGTTTCACACAAACATACTTTTTTCCCCAGTGCTTTTTCCTGATTTCCCCGCTCAATCTCTTCAGGTCAAGCATGTGGCTCAGAGATATGTGTGCATTATCAGATGAAAGATGAGAAGAACCTGCAGAGAACCCCTCTGACTGAGACTGAAATCTCTGATTAAGCTTGAGTAAAGTTACCGAAATGGAGTTCCTGACAAAAAGACGTTCAGGAAGGGAATGTTCCCTGCTGGAGAATCCAGATAAAGCCATCTTAAATTGGTAGCTGCTCTTACAAGCCTTCTAGTTTTATTTATGGTCATTCACTGATCCAACTAGCCTAAAGCTGTTACAAAAACATGAGTTTTTGACCAGAATGTACATGAGAACAATGTTCCCAGTTGGAAAATCCACCTAAAACAACCTCACATTTTTATTTGGTTCAAGTTTTACTGTAGAATTCATACAAAATCAGCCTATATTATCTTGAAATCTGTCTTCTATTCAGCACCTTCGTTTTGGTTTTAACAGCTTGTCTGCTGTGGTGCTATGGATAGCGAACCATATCTATCCACCTTTTCCATAACCCAGGTTATGCATTCATATGAACTTGTGGAACACGTTGTGTCTTTATGCGCAATGCAGTACATTGGTTTACAAGCACTCCACTGCAATCTCTCTATCTGTGAGAATTCCTCTCTGTGAGCGGTTTTTGGAGTTGTATTCTCTCATGCTGCTCAAAGATATATATTTTTTTTGCCTGGAGTCAGGGTCTTTCACAGGATGGGAGCATATTGTCTCACTTTCCTGTCTCTTTCTGTCTGGAATCTAAGTTTAGATTTTGAGTTAATTACTTTATGTTGCTGGTGATTGTGACATATCGGGAATCCTTTTTCATTGATATTGTATTAACAGTATATAAATATTTCATCAAATATTTTGTTAAACTTTTGACAAAAGGTTCAAAAATTACATAGTCGTTTTCACATAATATAAAAATACAGCTGATAATTTTTTGTTTGTGGTATTTATTGTAAATGTTTAATGATTAAAAATGCATTGATGCCATACTTAAAACGTTTAAATGGTTAACTTTGTAGGCATATCAATATTGTCAAGTTTTTATATTTATGAAATACATTTAGTTCCTCAGGTCTTCACCCTGCACTTCCGTGTAGTTTCCATAGGGGGAGACAGAGCGTTTCTTAAGGTTCTCCCCCATTCCACTGGTCTTTGAGGTCTAGATCAATATTTACAGGTGATAATTCTACAAACGTGCATGATTTTGGGAATTTGAAAATGCAAACAGATTTTTGCCTAAGTTGTGGTTCTTTTCTTTGAACAGAACTTTCCTATCAGTCCAGAAGAGTTTAAGTTCTGTCTTCATAAAAAGCAATGAGAGCGTAGGTGTTTCCATATCTTGTTGAGTCAGGAGGCGGGTCATTCCTGTTCTTCAGTACTTAAAAAAAATAAATAAATGCATATTCTTGTATTCTTGCAATTTAAAGAACTATTCTATAACAAGGAACACCAGGCTTTCTGAAATAAGCTGTGGTCAAACTTTATTTATTATACCATGGTTATTTATAGAATGGTAGTTGGTTATTAATTGGTTGTTAATTCCAAGTTAGCCAATGTTCAGTGAGGGATGGACATTTATTTTTCTTCATGCTTCATTGCCGTTTAAATAATTAATTGGAACATTTTATAGTGAAACAAACTGGCTAATACTGCAAAACATTGCAGAATTAATATCTAATACTTACTGGTGTTCAGGGTTTTTTTTTTTTTTTACCAAAATAATCACTTCCTTAATGATGATGCCATTAGAAACGTGTTTTTGTTAGTAATTGTTAGATTAAAAGGATAGAATGTTATATTGAGGACAATAACAATTAACAATTAGATTACTAATTAAAACAATATTTGCAAGAAAATGTGATCTCTTTAAAACATTTGATTTACAGCAAATATTCTGGAAACACCTAGAATATTTAATAATAGTACATTTATAATGTATATAAAGTTATAAAAATATATCGAATATATATATATATATATATATATATATATATATATTTACATTTTGTATGTTTGTTTTACTTTTAACTTCATTGTAAGTTTGTGCATCACTCAGGGACATGGAACTAATCTGAAGTAGAAAAGTTTGCTGCCAGATCACTTAATTGTGATAGTCGTAATCCTAACTAAATTAATTATTATTATTATTTTTTTTTTTTAGTTTGAGTTGAGTAATATTTTACCAAGGATATAAATAAAGTATTAACATAGTATTATGTAGGATGTGTGTGTGTGTTTATAAAGTATATGCATTCATATGTGCTTCATTTTCCCTGTAGCAAACCTGTGCTGTGATGAGGGGTATAAACGCAGTGAAAACTTACAGATGGGGAACCAATTGCTCCCCCCAAGATATTTTGTAAACTGTATTTATGACAAAGAACAGCACAGATGCAGATATTATAACAATCTATCTCTGTTTCATGCTCTGCGCCAATGCTGTCTGCGGATTGAAAAAGAAACTCTGAAAGACAGGGAGAAGCTGATCGAAGTTGGTTTTCATATGAAATTTAAATGGGTCCTGTTATGCTCTTTTACAAAGTCTTGATTTTGTTTTGGGGGTGTACTAGAACATGCTCTCATGCATGGTGGTTTAAAAAACGCATAATTTTTCACATAATTTACATTACAGTACCTTTCTCCCTAGCCTGGAACAAATGGCTCGATTAATTCCGGGTTTGATGAAGACCAGCCTTCTGTATATCACTGGGTAATTATACTGTAGGACAATATAAATTGTCAATTTTAATAGTTATTTATGAATTATAAAACATCTACCTTGCCCCTCCACACCCCCCAAATATTCAAATTTCCATAGGCAAGAATTATTTTAATGATATTCTAATGGGCCGCTTTGTGACATCACAAATCCTGCGAAAAACGTGCCGTTCGTTGTAGTTCTTAAAAAAATAAATAAAATAAAAAATTATATATATATATATATATACATACACGAGATGTCTCCGTTTGGAGTGAACTTTGAGATTTGTAACTTTGAAGATCATCTTTTTTATGCCTAAACATACACACTACACAATGACTAAAATTCAAAAAGTGAAAAAGCATAATAGGACCCCTTTAAAAGGGAATGAGGCGTTCGCAAATTTGTGTAGTTTATCGAACTAATCGCAAAATATTAGGGGGGCTGAGTAATAATTTTAGGGAGGTTATAGCCCCCCTAAAAATGACCTAGTGGCTCCAAGTGCTGTATTAGAAGTATGACAGGGCTTTGGTATGAATCCCCTGCCATAAATCCCTCCAGTCGGAGAGAGAGAGGATGAGGGAGATTGAGAGAGTGAGAGATAGTATGTCAAGTGCCACGCTTTAGGGGACTTTAATTAGGATTTGTCAGATTGGAAAAGCTAATGCCTCTCCCTGACTCCGACATGGATCAGAACAACTAGAGTGGGGAGAGAAAGAGAGAATAAATACTCGAAAATCAAATAAACTGCGAAATAGTCAACCATCTCTCCGGAGAGCAAGGGGAGGTTACGCTCGCTTCACTGGAGTGGAGAAATGTGGCAATGAAGAGGCGTACTTAGCTTTTCCTCAAACATTCAGAGACTGAGGGGAGATTACCACACTCTGTAATGTTCTGTGAGGTTTATCACTCATCACCATAGATCATGACATACTCATAGATCGATTACAAAACTATACAGGTATTCAAGGGCAGGCTCTAAGATGGTTTAGATCCTACCTGTCCGATCGCTACCATTTTGTTTACTTAAATGGGGAGTCATCTCATTTATCATCAGTAAAATATGGAGTGCCACAAGGATCCGTCCTAGGTCCCCTTCTATTTTCAATATATATGTTGCCCCTTGGTAATATTATTAGAAAATACGGAATTAGCTTCCACTGTTATGCTGATGATACTCAGCTATATATCTCAACGAGACCAGATGAAACTTCCCAATTATCTAAGCTAACAGAGTGTGTTAAAAATGTAAAAGATTGGATGACACACAATTTTCTCCAATTAAATTCGGATAAGACAGAGATATTAATTATTGGACCAAAAAACACTACACAGAATCTTGTAGATTACAATCTGCAACTAGACGGATGTACGGTTACTTCCTCTACAGTCAGAAATCTGGGTGTTATATTAGACAGCAATTTGTCTTTTGAAAATCATATTTCCAATGTTACAAAAACTGCATTCTTCCATCTTAGAAACATTGCCAAGCTACGAAACATGTTATCTGTTTCTGATGCAGAAAAGCTAGTTCATGCATTCATGACCTCTAGACTGGACTATTGTAATGCACTTCTAGGTGGTTGTCCTGCTTCTTCAATAAACAAGCTACAGGTAGTCCAAAATGCAGCAGCTAGAGTCCTTACCAGGTCAAGAAAATATGATCATATTACCCCAATTTTACAGTCTCTGCACTGGCTACCTATTAAGTTCCGTATCAGTTACAAATTATCATTACTTACCTATAAGGCCCTAAATGGTTTAGCTCCAGCGTACCTAACTAGCCTTCTACCACGCTACAACCCATCACGCACCCTAAGGTCACAAAACGCTGGACTTTTGGTCGTTCCTAGGATAGCAAAGTCCACTAAAGGAGGTAGAGCTTTCTCACATTTGGCTCCCAAACTCTGGAATAGCCTTCCTGATAATGTTCGGGGTTCAGACACACTCTCTCTGTTTAAATCTAGATTAAAAACACATCTCTTTCGCCAAGCATTCGAATAATGTTTCTTTTTAATTGTGAGTGTAGTTGCATCTGTTCAAAGTTGCATTTTTATTCATTAGCTTGGGTTAAACTAATTTTACTTTGTTGGATCAGCAGCTATGCTAATGATGTCTGTATTTTGTTTCTATGTTTTTTACATTTACATTTACATCCCGTGGTAACTAGGATTTAAACAAGCTCCAGTCCAGTCCAGATCCAGAACACCTGAGAAGAGATGATGCTGACCCTCAGAGGACCCCAGATGATGCTAACCTTGAATCAACAAACAGAACTAACAATTATTGCTAAATGTGTGACTGAATCATATAATAACTTAATAATATTGATAGTTCGTCGTCTAGCTGACTACGTCTTGTATTATTATTATTATTTTTTCTAAAATCCTGTCAAATGTGCACAAACTACTAGCTACTACTAAATATTGTAGAAACATAATTTTCTGTAAAGTTGCTTTGTAACGATTTATTTTGTAAAAAGCGCTATACAAATAAACTTGAATTGAATTGAATTGAATTGAATTTGTATCTATTCAAAGTAGGTAGCCAGCAGGGGGTTAGAGACTGGCTCCATTAGAGCTACACTGAGAGAGAGGGTCCTCAGAGGAACCTAATCCAAGGTCGTTTTGAGGATTGCGTGGTTGTTACATCCAAATCCTCAAAATCCCTCTGCAGCAAGTTGGAGTCTCTCAATCCAAGCTGACCCCTTTAGGTGAGCTGGAAACTAACCTGGATTCAAAGTAATATTCTACATCTTTCTATACTTCGTGCTTTGCTCCAAAAACACCATGACTTAAGAAAATGTCTTACTCCGTTTGAAACAGTCTACCATCAAAGCAGCTTTTAGACTTGAAAATGTATTAATGTCTCAAGTGGTGTAAATCATTTTCTTCTTTGTTTTTGCACAATGACTTCAAATGGTGTTTTTTAATGTCAAATGTATGTGTATTTCTTTATACATAAGCTTATTTCTTTTGTGAAATACTTCACTTGAAAAGTGTGCTTGTGTTTTTTCCTGTAAAATAAATGTAATAAATTGCCAGTAATATATATATATATATATATATATAAAATATTAAGCAGTGAAAATGTTTTCAACATCGATAATAAGAAATCTTTCCTGCAGTACCCTTTCAAAATGTGCATTTTTGTAGTGTTTCCCATACACTGATTTATTTGTGGTGGCCTGCCACAATATAAAAACTGACCATCACAAATAGATTCTCCAAAAGGCTTTAACTTGAATAAACATGAGAGCAGAGCAGAGCAGAGCTGTAAATGTGATCCAGTGTGTGTGTGTGTGTGTGTGTGTGTGTGTGTGTGTATGTGTGTGAATACACACACACACACACACACTTCTCCTGGGGGAAGTGCCGCCACACAGAGTGTGAAGTGTTACTTCCATCCCAGTGACAGCTTCTGTTTACTGTAGCTTTAAGAACTCAAAAGCAAGCCTACATTTTTTTTTTTAATTACATTTTTTTAATTTATTACTTTAGCCTGCTTTATTCTGGAAATATAATGTGCATGTTTGTGTATCCATCCAGCACACCAGTTATAGAAATCACTAAGACTGACAGGAAGTCTTCAAAACATTGAGTTCAGCAGCTCTGCTTTGGTAATCTAGTGTGTCTCTTTATCACCTTTGGTCGACTTCCTGATGTGAGTGTGTGTTTGTTTGTGAAGTACAGTCGTCTATTTGCAAACAGACTCACAGACCTCCCACTGATGTGGCTGACACTTCACTAAGCGCAAAGACACACATATTTGCCAAAAACATCTCAAGAGCTGTACACACTGGAGCAATATAAACAACTGAGCAATGGAATAACAGTAAACACTCATATTATTTATTATTTTATCAAAATAAATGGAGCCGTTAACAAGTGTATAAAAGATTCAGAAGTCATTTTTTTTATTATTATCTATTTTCAGCTTTTTGCAATTTTATTGTATGGGATCAGCCAGAAAAGTTGTGCACAGTATTTCTACTCAAGACACAATACATATTTTAGAATTAGGATTAAAATGAATAAAGAATTTGTGTGTATATTCACATTACTGAAAGCAGTAAAGTAGCTCTACAGAATTTAATGGTAAAATTTAACTCGTCAATAACAGTATCACTGATGCAAAGTTCATCAGTTATGAAACAAATTAGATTCAGCTATAAATTTAATTAGAATTAGAAGTTTTCACCCCCCCCCCCCCTTTATAAGTACTATTCCATTCCCCCCCCATAGCTTGTCGTTTATTTTAAGAGTTGGACACCATTATCATTTGCATTTACAGCATTTGCATTTGATTTTAATGTGCATATTAATTCATTTTAAATGAAGCCTAGTTGGTTTAAGTACTTCAGTGGTGTGAAGTGTTTATTTTTTCTGGGGAGACTGAAAAGAAAAGTGATGAAGTTCAGTGTGTACTTGAAATAATGTCATTACATTCATATTACTAGCATTATTAGTGGGTCTTGCTAAGGTAAGCATCAGTATTATTTAGTAGATCTATTAAACTTAAAAGATTAAAAGTCCGACCCCATCTATGTTTTAGAAATGTGTGTAGAATTCCACCTCGAATCATAAGCAATCTGTCTTTCTGTTTTTCTTTATGGTCTTTCACTTTTCTTCTTTGTCTTTGGGTCTTTCTCCCTCACTTTATTATTCAGCTTTGCTCTTTGCTTTTTTTGTCCCCTCTTCTCATTCACGGATATGCTTCATTAGCTACAGGATCAAGGAAAGGGTTCAAACAAGAGAGAGTGTAACTTGAAAGACATTTTAAGAGAACAGACACTGTTTTTGCATTTCTGTGGTAATGTATAGTAAGCAAATTATCAGGGCAAATTGTGCAGAAAACTCCCACAATGCAATGCACTGAATTTGACAATCCATTTACAGTGATTTACAGTTTAACTGATATCTGTCACAATTTTTAAGCATGTTTTACTTAGGGTAAGTTTGCTGATTGTTAGGAAATAAATAAAGTGTATTATTTTTCTGTTACCTGTACCAAAATATCCCTGTTTATTTGTCAGTAAAATGCATCATTGGTGAACCTATGACAGCTCCAAGTCTTTTTTTGAAAACTGTTGCTTGTCCTTCCTTATTTTTGTACCCCTACTTTTAGATAGATCCCTACTGATTGAGTGGAGTACATTTTGGGAGTTGAAGTTCTCTTTTCTTTCCGGCAGTGTGATCAAATCAAGACATTTCTATAAAAGGTTGAGTTAAAAGTGCACAACATTTTTATTTCTAAAATAACAACCGAACAGTACTTGAATACTGAAATTAGTGGTGGGCCGTTGTCGGCGTTATCGTGCTGCGTTAACGCGAGACTCTTATCGGGCGATAAAAAAATGTCGCCGTTAATCTATTCTCAAAGTTGGGTTGGGAGCTGGGTCTATACTAAGCAAGCTATGATGACTTTCACTTTGATATTTTATATAACCGACTGGCTGAGCGCAGCCTAAACTGATGATCAGGACAGTTGACGGGCCACTGCTGTGCATCGTCACAAAAGCTTATCTTTTTCACATGTTATTAAGCCTTACCGCTTGTCGATTTAAACATTAAAGCATCCAAACACAAGACGCGGAAAAGCTGAACAGAGTAGTGCGTGCCGTGTTAGGTGCGCAAGAGAGAGAGAGAGAGAGAGAGAGCCGCGCACCACGGACAGCGACACTGAACCGAGCTCTCTTCTGCGAAGTTCTCCTCAAAGTCCCTCCTGCTCCTGAACGAGCAAATACAAATCGCAGTTTGAACAAACAAAAAGATGTGAAAGAGCCCAATTCAGTACTCGCAGTGTTCTGGGCTCATGCAGAGAAAGGCGTCTCAAAACACTTGAACATCGTATTTGATTATTTTTGCTCTTGTGCCGACAAATATACATACAAAATATGTCAAAATATCCACATTGGAAATTATGCTCGAAATAAATGGCAGTTATTTCTTAAGTGAAAGTAAACAGTTGAGGAAAAAAAAGGGATGTGTATTATATTGGATGTGTTCAGCTCTTAAAGTGACCGCGCCTACTTTAGCTGCTGGCTGCTGTAATGTTAATCCAAGAAAATGAAAATCACTCACTGCTCTTGACTGCATTACTTTGTAGTTTTAACAGTCAAACCAAAAATTATTCAGACACCAATTTTTTTATATATATAGCAAAACTTTAATAATGTGAGAAATGTTGAAGGTGTCTGAATAAATGTAGGTATGATTGTATAATTCATTTTTACATTGAAGGCTATCCAGTGCTATTTTACATTTAATTATTTGGTTTCTGTACCTTGACACCTACAAACTTGAAAAAAACGTAAACAGTGGTGCGAAACAGGCGTAAGGTTGTTTGCACCTTGTGCAATGGGGAATTAGTTTACAGATTTTTCAAGCACTTTGTGATGCATTTTGGAAACAGAAGATGAGCCCCTTTTCTAAGCTAGCTTGATAAACCCCTTCTCAAAGACTTACTGTTTGTCAATTTTATTTGGGTAACATATATTCTGAATGCCTCCGGCAGAATTCAAATGAGCCATTTTAATCTAGATTAATCTAGATTAATTTCAAGATCACATTAAAATTAATCTAGATTAAAAAATGTATCTATGCCCACCTCTAACTGAAATAAACATGCAACTCAAAGAAACTACTAAATGTTTTTATTTTTTATTGATATTTCTATTACCAATATAACAGACCATATATGGAAGGTCAGTTTACACATAGCTACAGTTAATGTGCAATATATCCTTAGATAAAATGTACATATTTTGTATACTGTAGAGTAGTGTGGTGGTATGCTATTTTGAATCTGCCAGGCTTCTGATGTGTGTGTGTGTATGTGTGTGTGTGTGTGTGTGTGTGTGTGTGTGTTTATGCAAGGGAGATCCATCTCTGATTAAATCATGTTCCAGCTATCACACCACCTGTTCAACACGTCCTGACTTGCACACACCTCATTACCCCCAATATGGCCAGTACATTGATTAATCACAAATGTTAATTGAAATATGGATCTAAAGCCTGCTAAATATAAATTATAACATTTAATCAGCATTAGTGGCAGTGTGGCACTGAAAACCGTCTCAGCATTGAGCATTCAGCATTTTTAATTAGTTTTTTTTTTCTCCAACAATGTCTAAACATTCTAAAACAAAATGCATTTAGTAAATTGAGATATCGAGATGTTTTTAGAAAATGTCTAATTTAATAAGTTTTTCTAACATTTGTGGCCAATTATTTTTAACCATATTTCTAACCAAATAAAATTACGAGGTTTGTGAAGAAGATGATTTGAAATAATGAATGCATAATCTCAAGAAAATGTGTCTTGATTTAAGGATTTTAATATTAAGAAATATTAAGAAAATTAGCATTATTTTGGGGGGCGTGAAGAAAAGAGAAAGTAATATTTTAGATTGAGGACTCATATTTTAGCAGAAAGCAATGGTTTGAATTTTACAACATCTTGATGGACTGGAGTGGTCTGAATTACTTGCAGATTATTGTAATGTATTTATCAGCTGTTTGGACTCTCATTCTGATGGCACCCATTCACTGCAGAGGATCCACTGATGAGCAAGTGCAATGCTAAATTTCTCCAAAACTGTTCTGATAAAGAAAAAACCCATCTTTATCATGGATGGCCTGAAGATGAGTCAATTTTTAGCAGTTTTTTGGGTGAACTATTACTTTAATATGTTGTCATGCAAAGATTATACACGCTTTAGGTCATGTACTTTAGATTGCATGTGGGTAAACATGGTTATGTGATTTGAGTTAGTGAGGGAGACGTACTGCTGTTTGAGATATTGGATGGTGAAATATTCATGGTGCTTCTCAGGGTTGTGAAACAGCTGGACAGCAGTGAAAACTAAAGCTAACATGAGAAAAATTATGAAAAGAAATAGAAAAGAGAATGTTTTATTAATGAAACTTCTCTCATCTGATGAAACACGTCACATACACAATTGGGTCTCCTGTTTTAATCACAAACACCCACTCTCGACGAGGATCGCCTTTCATAATAAGCCTTGGTTTATTGGAGTATCAGAATTGGGCAGAATAAATAACTGTATATGTGAGAAAACTCCCACAGACCTTAATTACAGAGGTAATGGAGCCAGAATTCCCATTTGTCTTGCTGTAATTCCAGAGCTGGAACCTGAGTGTATGTATCGTGAGAAAACCAAGATTTACAAGTACTCCTGATGGTCGAAGTGGAGATTTATTCGCTACCGCACACATACACACACTTACTCCGGACAATAAAAGTTTAATGCATCAGAGGCTGTAAGGCAAATGACCCTGTTGATTACAAGTGGGAGTGTGTCCACACACACACACACACGGAGTCAAGGGGAAATAGAAGTAAATAAAGAGCAGAATGAATAGCCTGAGGATATAAACAGAGTTCATATCGTGTACAATGCATAAAGTAATAACACACACAAACAGAATTTACTGATGATCTAGTTGAAATCAAACACCTTCAGCATATTTCCCAATGTCACTCTCCTTGTAATGAGATGCTTTGAAAGTCCATAGAGGAGATCCAAAGCACTGGGCAGCTTTCAAAATATTTGTTAAGGCACATAATGATAGATAAATTGATGCACAAAATTTTATTTAATTTTATCATATTATCCGTGTAGAATTAAACAACTGCTGTGAGTACTATTTCAATAAAGATGACATTATTATTTCCCCCCCATACTGCATCCAATTTTTCTTCACGAAACTAGGACGTCAATTATGAAAACCCTATGAAGTCTCATCAGCCACTGCTGAGAGGTGAAAATGCAGCTCACAGGTAAGACAAATTACAAATGGTGTCTCAGTTGTTTTTTTCTTGAGATTTAATTGAGAACAAATGGAGATTTTGAGTAAGTATATTACTTCTCATTTGTTTTTCGTAAGAAAACAATCCTCTAGAATTTTAGATCTCAAACATTTCTCATCCAAACACATAACTAATTTTCACGAAACATTCAGGACAACAAAGATTTTTAAAAGTCTCATGCTTATCAAGGATGTATTTATTTGATCCAAAATACAGAAAACAGTAATATCGTGAAATATTATTAAATATTATTCATATTTTAATATTAAAAAAAAAATGATTTATTCCTGTGATGCAAAGCTGAATTTTCTGCATCATTACTTCAGTCTTCAGTGTCACATGATCCTTCAGAAATCATTCTAATATGCTGATTTGCTTCTCATGAAACATTTCTAATTATTTGCCATTTAAAAGCAGGTTTAAATTCATATTTTCATTTCAGGTTTTTTATTAACATTTTGTTTCTTTCTTTAGAAGAAACACGAGAAAGTTGAAACTTACATGATGTATAACTGATAACTACTTAACACTTTCCTAATGAAAGAGCAACCTCTGAGCAGTTAGTGGTCTTTTGGGCAGACAGAGAAGAAAGAAGCAGATCAAAGAAATAAAATTAAATGAAGATAAACATTTCATTGTACAAAGCGTCTGAACATTACAAAACACAATTTATCGTCAGTTTCAGACATCCCTTTTGAAGCCAAATGCTTGCTGAGGCACGCCAGACATGGACACGGCCACGTCAAAGTCCCGACTGGCAAATCACTGGCTAACAGACTGTTTGAATCCCTTTATAAATGTGACAGACGCTGATGCTGCGGCTACAGTCAGACAGTTATCTCCAGACTGAAGGGGACCTTTTAAAATGTGACGGTTTTGAATCGCATCTGTCAAAACCTAAAGGACTAAATTAAGATTTCATCCCTGTTAAGCATCAAAGATGGCATTAACTTCTACTGAGCTTTATGCAACTCTAAAATACTGATTTAAAACCTCAACTAAGAAACGTATCAGATGCATTTCCATGGGCCATAAAACATATGTTTATGCATTCATATGTGATGTTTTATTTCATTATACAACTTCTCTTATTGATCTAAATGCAACCAAAACCGGATCGTCATTCAATCAACGTTTAAATGCTATGTCCTGTTCCAGTGTAAGTAGACCCTTTTATGTCACTAATACATGTTGGTAGTTTATGTTCTCTATTCATTGTTGCATGTTCTTCCTCAGAAATGCTTGTGTTTGTAATCTTACATTATTCAAAACTCGTTCCTCCTCTGAAACCACTTTACTTTTCAAGTGACGTTTTCTCTCGGATGTACTTCACAATCCTGAAGAAAAGATCTGTTGCTACTTTCATTATGCTGCAACCTTTGTAAGTCTAGAGTATATGCATGTGCAATGTGGATGCCAAATCCATGTTCCCTACATAGAATACATGCACCATGCAATAAAACCAATATTTATGATCAAAAGCAGCCCTCAAGTTTAAATGAATTTAGAAATATCCATCCATCTTCATGAACGGGGTTCATGTATTAAATATCCTCCATCAACCCCCATAGCACAGCGTTCCTCTTTAGCCTGTACAGGGATTAATTATTTTCATTCTCCATAATTTGGTCCCAACACCTGTGAGCAATGAGGACAACGAAGTCTATAATTACAGCACTCCATCATCCAAACAAGGTTTCCACCCTTAACTCTAACACGATGAAGTTGTGATAATGAAGGAGGCTGATGTGTGTCAAGAGAAATGTTGGAAGTTGATGGTGTACATTTGTAATCATTCTAATCATTCTTTTATTGATGGGTTTCACTTATTCGTTTTCTTTGCCATGTCTTGAGTTAGAGAGTTTTATAGTCGAGACACTGTCGGAGGACGCTCATGAAGATAAGCTAGATCTGAGACTTATTAGAATATTTCAGTGTAGATGGAATGGAGATCGAAATAAATTTATTGAAATAAATGTTTGGTTGTCATGTGAGCTTTATTATATTTCACTATGAGATTAACTCATTCAAAGCAGTCTATTTTCATTTCATGCTTCAGTTTGTCACAAATATAAACTTCCTTTAGCACTTCCCTTGCTTTTGGAGAAGGTGGCTTCATGTAAGGTACAAAAATCACAAAATGAGACTGTTTCCAGTAGACAAAAGTGAGATTCTGTACAGATTGGCCAAGATACCAAAGTCTGCGATCAGAGATCTCAAACATTTCTGATCAAATTCGTCCAAGACCAGATGATCCGAAATGCTGTCCACATTCATTTTATTGCTATATAAAATTTGTCTCATTTCTATCCATTCTGATTCATCCAAAGGACATTTGGAAAAGAAAAGGAAACTGGCAGTACTGTAATTCAGGGCTGTTGAACGATAGATAGACTGTGTTGTTTACATCTTCGTTGACTCTGACAAGTCTTACTGTGTTTGCCGCAAATGATTTGTGAGGTCGTCATCAATAATCCACTGCACAGCTGTCTTAAAACAAATCAGGGAACAATACACGGTCTAGAATTCAGACAGCAGTCTGCAACTTCAGACAAGCCTTTTCTCAAAGCACACAGAAAATATACTAAATCATGTTTATGCGCCTTTCTTTTGAGTTAAGTAAACACTGACAGGTGCAGCTGTTAGGATCACGGTGAAATGTCAGCAGTTAATGTTCTTTTGACCTTGATTTAATCTGAAAGGCATTCCTATTTCCAATAGTAAGGTAATGTACAGTATAAACAATAATGTTAATCTCAGTAGTGGTAATTAAATTTTTTTGGAATTATACTCCTAAAGGATATTTATATTTTCACTGTCATCTTAATATTCTTATGGATGTCAACATCTGCCATTCAGTAGTCCTATTTAATGTGCTCATTTCTTACAGGGCCTTCATACTGAAAGCGATTTACAGAAACAAAGCAGCAGCAGTAATTTGTTGTCAATTATTCAATTGATTTTATTCATCAGAAATCGACTGGGATCTGAAAATTGGACATTGGATAAGAAAAGAAAGTGGGTTTTATGATGGCATCAGAGGCTTGGCAAGTTTTTATATTTTGATTTTTGTTTGGAATAACATGCACTTTTCATCCACATCAGGACCAGAAATGTGCTTTTAAAAAGTAAATAGGAGCCATTTTGATGTGGACTTTAAAATAGTTCATCTAATATAAAAATAGTTTTTTTTATGGCTTTCACAAATTTGTTGCACATTGTAAATGCACCAATTGACTGATTGTTCATGTGCACTTTAAAGCTTCTTTCAAGCAGAAACAAAATGTTATCTCTCTGCTGCTAGAGAACACATGCTGGTCACATCTCTGTCAGTAAAGACAATTTAAATGCAACCTTTTTCAGAGAAGTGTCTCTTTAACAGCACGACACGTATAAACAGGCTAGCTGTCAGAAATCAACACTTCATCAGAAAAATGTAGTTTTGCCACGGGACACTTCATGAAGTAGTGCCCAACACAGACAAATGTCAGTCGATCAACCCCCAATGCATGTGCTGTGGTGCCCGCAAGAATCTGCTCAAATCCGTTAGGATGAGACAATCTATTTGCAGAAGTAATTAGCATACCAATTAAAAGTTATTACATTGATTCTCATTATGTATCAATTTTCCACTCTGTTCTCCCTCACTGCTGTTGAAACATCTAATGAAATAAATTAAATGTAATTGATAAAATAATTAGCCGTCATTTAATATGTCAATTATCAAAATGAGGAGACTCGTGGGGATTTTTCCTCTATATTAATTTTTCTCAGCACTAGGGGATTATATCAAAGCATGCACCAATTTTGAAAATCCAGCAACTCATGAAAAGAAAATAATCAGAGGATTATGTAACTGATATCCTGTGCTCAAATGTCTGGTGTAAAGTTGAGGACTTTTGAAAATGAAAAGTTGATCTCTGTGAGACATATTTTGCTTACTTTCTTTGATCATTTTTCCTCCAATAAGTATTGATCGCTAGTTTCATGGCTGAAGTGTTGCATGTTGGTGGGTTTGAGTGTTGCCTACCTTTGGGTTTGTACACAGGGAGCTCTCAGAGGATTTTCAGTGTAGTCTGGGCTCAGAGACGGCTTTTCGATTTGTCAGGTTTTATCTTGGTGGGGGGTGGGATTATTAATAATCAAACCTTAACCATGCATACATTTCAAATGCTTTATTTTGTTTCGTAATTAAATAAGATAGCTTTATTTTATGGATTATTTAGATATTTTCATTAATCTATTTTTAAATATAAAAAATGCATGTATTTGTTAGTATAAAAAATTAAGATTATTATTTTTTGAAATTTTTTTGCATACCATAGTATTCTCTTCTTTATACGTTTGCTTGTTTTATGCCACTTTTTATGCTCTGCACTCACTGTGTGACTTTCTCAACCCGATCTCACGGCAATTCGTACATTTTTCACAAAGTGGCTTATTCGTTCGAATTCGTACGACCACACTCGTACAAATTCATATGATTGTTGCCAAATCGTACGTATTTTACGAGTTGCACAATTTGTATGAATTTGTACGAATGACCTACACCTAACCCCGCCCCTAAACCTAACCGTCACTGGGGTTAAGACAAATCGTATAAAATCGTACGAGTGAGGTCGTACAAATTCGTACGAATAAACCACCTCGTAAAATACATACGAATTGGTCGTGAGATAGCGTTGGACTTTCTATGTGGAGGATGGCTTTCTACTTTCCCACAACATTTCTTTTTATCATTCTGCAAGCAATATGGGTATTTTACTTTTGAATATTCTCTGAATGTTTCCAACTTAAATGCTTTCATAAAAATGTTCTACGATTGATGCAGAAATATTATATTAAAGACAAGATAACTTTGTCTTTAATTCTGGTTCTACATTTGAAGTCATCTATGTTGCAGACTGTAGAATGAATGTCGCTATACAGAAATGTAATATTAATGTTCAGCCCACACACTGCTCTCTAATTAATGATGGTAAATGTGTCATAAAGGTCATAAAGGATATAGATAAACATTCAATAGTTGCTCATTTCACAGGATGTTCAGGAGGGAGATGTTTATAGTAATTACTTGTTGACCAGGGGAAACGTAGGCGTGTTTATTTGCCAATTCACACACACTCATGATTAGATCTGCCTGACATAAGATCCTCACAGAAAAACTGCAGTGCTGAGATCAAATTAGTACAAAATCTTTGAATGTCCATCTAAACAGTTATTTTCTCACTTCATAGAACTTTATTTGATAATTATTTACATTTTGTTTTCTGCAGTCTTTTTTTATTAGTCTAATGTAATACATATATACATTATTTTTTTTTAATAATGAAGGAAAACTGTAATAAAAAAAATTACTACACTGACGTTTTAGCCGATTGTATCACAGGTATAAAAATGTGAATGCAAAAATGTTTGATATGCCAGCATCTTTTTATTAAAAAATATTTTGTACAAAAATGAACTTAAGTTCTCACAACAAAAGACATGGGATTTGTGATGCTTAAAAAATTAACGGGACACCAATTTGTTCCATGTTAATGAAAAGTGCCTTTCTGTCTCTTATTTTCTCTTCTTTCCTTTCTGTCGTTCAACCTTCTTTTCTCTCCGTCACACTTTTTTTTCCTGTGGCATCAAGGGAACAATAGCAACCTTGAACTGTTGAATTCATTTAGTCAGACCGGCTGACTTCTTGTTCAGAAGAAATCATCCAAGACCAGCGTGTCTGTCTAGATTAAACGAGTGCTAGGGACGTTCTGAGATATTGAGGAGAGAGTGAAAGAGAGAGTAATTAAAGCTAATAAGTCAGAGGGGCCTTTCATTCGCCCAGGGTTACTAATGAAACCAGCTCTACCGACTGCTGTACCCGCTAGCTGGAGACCACATGAACTGCAGGTGGAAAGACAATTGAAGGAGAATGAAAGAGTTGAGCACAAAGGAGTCTGTTTATCTTGATGTAACCGAATGAATACTTAAATGGATCTTCATGATCTTAGTGAATGCCAGAGCCTTAGATGATGTAAATTAGCCTCACCGAGACTGTGCCATGTTGTTTGTGGAGGCTCTTTTTTTTTTTTTTTAATGTTGCTGTGAACCTTTTTGGTTTGTTAATGACTAGTCAGTGCGGGTCAAACTTCAAGCTTTGGTGATTTTCATACTGCTCCTCTTTATAGATATCATAATAACATTAATGAGAAGGTAACTAGACAACTCTTGTGTGGCGTACGCCAATTAAACTTCTTTGTCATATAATTTTTATGGCTGGTGATCTAACATGTTAATTAAGTGTGATTATGATTTATTGCTCGTAAATATGTTCTTTCCATCTACTAGCGTAACATAAGCTACAGAAAGAGTCACATATGCCATAATCTAACTTTTGTATCTCATTACAAATATTTAGCTTACTGTTTTTAAATGGCTTTTTAACGACATGTACAAATATGAACATTTACTAACATTACTTTTTTTTAACATTACTAAAATGAAATTTTCCTTAAAAAAAATGTGGATATTTTTTAATGCAGTCCAAAAAAGCTACTTGCACTCAGCACTTGGAATATCTTGATTTTAGACTGTGACTGTGCTGTTGATGAAACATATTTCAAGAATTCATCACTTTTCCATTCTTTTCAGTTCCACCCTTCCACCCCCTATTCTACCCACCCTTTCATTAAAATGACAGTAAACACCCCTCAAGTAAAATTCAGCCCCAGATTGCAGAGGGTGGCAGTTTGTGTGATTTGTGAAGTGTGAAACATCTCGCAACATTGATCGGCACTGATTGAAACTCTGTCTCTTTAACCATTCATTTGGCATTTATAATGGCCTGCGGTTTCCCAGCATCAAACACCAAATCTTCTCCGCCTCACTAGACTTTTACCATTTAGCCAAGCTGTAAATTCTATCATCACAATTTCATCATTATGTGTTGCACTAAGCCACAAAGCTATTACTGCTCGATTTGTACATCAAATAAGACTTTCTCATCTGCCACACTAAAGATATCTCATCGTTTTAATTGTCTTTATTCTTTTCTTCCCTAAAAGGTGAGAGTGACAGTTCTCAATCCAGTGAGGGATGAAGCACAGCTAAATCTATTTAGAGGACTGTGCATGATACAAGAATGAATCATTACAAATGAACAAAAGTTTGTGCTTTATGTAATGTATTTCAAAAGCAATTTTGGCACAAAGCCATGCATTCTGCGTAGAGTTTTCTGCCAGAGCCAGTGCTTTTAAAATATTCTTCCTTTTTCTAACAAAGGGGAAAAGGAAATGGTCAAATGATAGATGGACTTATATTAACTTGAATAAAGTTAAAAGGGCAAAATAAAGGGAGATTTTGTCGTGAATGGAATGCAGTTTTCTGAATACACAGAGATGGACCCAAGGACAAAAGTAGTCAGGGCATACCGTTCACAATGAGCGGCGCATGCTATACGGCTCGCTTTTACCAGAGAGCCAAGATGATTTATGAGCACGGCTCATGAATTTAGACACAGAGGCATAATATTTTCTACATTTCTGAGCTTGCCCAATGTTTATGACCCACAGGAAAATGTTATTGGTTAGAAGTTGCTCTTAAAAGCTTAAGAGGCATAATGGAGTTCTCAATCATGTCTCCTTAAATGTCTATAAGACAGTTGTTGACACACAATAAGAGAACAAGGCTTTAAAGTCCACATGAAATCAAAATTGACTGTATTTACCTTCGCTGATCCAGTCATTCCCAATGTACAAAATAATGTCATAGCCTACATTAATTTTTTTTTGTTTGTTTTATATGGAATTATAGAAGCAAAATGAATGACTTTGGACTTTAAAATGTTGACTTGATTCCGATTTTTTGTTTTCTTTCCAAGGTGAAGGTATTATATCCTGACTGTATGTGACCCCAGACCACAAAAGCAGTCATAAGTAGCACAGGTATATTTGCAGCAATACATTGAATGCGTCAAAATTATAGATTTAGGATATTAAGTAAATATCATGTTCCATGAAGATATTTCCTACCGTTAATATATCAAAAATGTACTATCATTAGTAATATGCATTGATGGGGACTTCATTTGGAAAATTGTAACGGTGATTTTCTCAATATTAATTTTTCTTAAAGAAATTACGGTTTTCACTGAGTGCGAAAAAGCGAAAGGAATGCGATGACACGCTGGAATAAAACAATAGATTTCTATGGATGCTTCCACATAGACCACATAGAACATTTGCGCACCGAAAATGCAATTTTATTTTTTTAACCAGTCCAATAAATTTTTGCAAAGCAAATAGACATGATTATGATGATTTATTTTCTGTATGTGTTTTTTATGCAGCTCATGGTATTTTTTACAGCAACAAAGCTTGTTTATGACAAATATTAGCAGTGTAGCATTAATAAACACAAAGAGTGCATGTGTCTGCTTATTAATCAAAATCAACTATAGATCAGAAGTTATTACAAGCACTCGATGATGGTTTAAAGTCGGTAAGCAAATTCATCAATAGTTAAATTTTCAAGCTTGAAGCTTGTATTTTATGTTCATCTTAATTTAATGCTGAATATTGCACAGCGGATGATGTTAAATCGATTTACGAGATACATATCTGAGGAAAAATGCATTGTTGGTTTGCGCCACCTACTGTGCAGGCGTGAATTAGCAGAAGGCATGAATCGTTTCGCTCAAAAGCACAGTTCGTTGGCGATTCGCCTCACTTTTTCGCATCGCGGTCAGTGTGGAAAGGCCTTAACACTTTCCATTTCTCAGGTCATCCCATCATTGGGCAGCTGAACTTCTCCTTGTTATCTCTCCTCAGAAACTAGCGATATGTTAATTACCCTTTGACTCCAGACCAAAAATCTCATTAATATAATTCCATTATCTGTCCCTGGTAATTCTCCACGAATGACCAGATTTTTGTAAGAGTTTTATCTGACATGGAGCTAGCTAATCCCTTTTACAACCCACCAATGCTAACTAAAAGAGAGAGGAGGAGGAAAAAGAACAGAAGCGCACATGCTTTCTGAGAGCCCACCTTATCTGTAGCATTTGATAACTGTCTCCCCTCTCATTTGAGACCCTCTGACCAGGCAATTGTTGAAGTAGGAAGTGTCAGTATTTGACAGCTAAACCTTGGCCAAAGGTTTTCTGTGATCGTGCCCTTTATCATACCTCAACATTAATCTTGGTTTTATCTGTCCACTGTACTATAAAGGCAATACAATGCCTTCTTTGGAAGAACTCCAGCAAAGATAACAGTGATATTTTGCTTTAAATGGTGATTAAAAGTCATGTTTTTTTCAGATGACCTTGACTTTTTTGTTTAGTCTTTTAGTGATGCAAAGCTTTTTGTAGGTGTGAACAAAAGCTGAAATAAAGTCTTCACAAGGCGAACAACCAGCCTTTATTTTTGATGGCCTCCAATGTGAATGTTCTTGTCAAATCATTAAAAGAAGCAGAGGCAACACTTTTAAATCTAAAGAATATTCTCATGTTTATTGCTTCATTTGTTTTTCCCCACAGGTCTCTTTCAATTTCCAAACCATAGTTGCAGCATATTTAGCATATTTTGTATAAAATTTATCTTTGCCATAACAGGTATAAATCACATTTTATATATATTAAAATATAAAATATTTATTTTAAAATAAATTGTAATATTTCATAATATTACTGTTTTTTCCCTATATTTTTTTATTTAAAAAATTGGAAGTACAAGAAGCATAAAAAAAAATATCCTAATGATTTGTAAAGCCAATCAATATACTAAACAAATGTTAACATTTGGCCTCATCGGATGGAGGTAGTTGCCATATTCTTCTGTGCTATTAGACTGCCTCCATCAGTCCCAGATGTCTGCTTCTTTTTTTCAGCTTATTCTCTCATTAAGGCTTGTTTGCCCTCTGCAATCGGGAGCTTGAGCTTATTGTTGGACATTAACAATTTAAAATGTTTTTGCTTTTTATCCTGCCAATTGCAATTACAGTCTTCCAGAGGCACCAACTAATGAGTTTCCTCTTTCATACTCCCAAGACTTACGGCTGAATAGATCATCCTTCCCTCTCTAAATTAAATATATAAATAATGGCCGACAAAGATTAACACAAAAGTTCTGCTCGAACATCTTAGTCCGCCTGAAGACTGCTGTTAGTGGAGATTGCTTTAAATGAGAATGCAGTGGAGTAGAAAGCCGTGCTCACGGGTTCTGTCCCACTGTTATTTCCATACATTTGAGGTGCTGGCCGGTTAAAAGAATAGGGGGTGTCGATAATTATCAGACCTTCAGTGTCGAGTTCTTTGTGAATGGAAGCAAGGAAATTGCTCGGTTCTCCTGGAGACTCTGAGCTTCTGTGTTGGTGGCGTTCATAATAATTGCTTCTGTGGGCTCTAAAAGTGATCTAAGCCCACTAACCATACAACACATCATTTGGAGCCATTTACACATTCAGACCCAGTTGTAATACACAAATAATCAATAACTTTTTTTTTTAAGATTTAAAAGCAGAATTGTGGAGCCTAGCATTTTTTAAAGCACTTTTGTTAAGATTTATGTATTATTTGAGCTTTAAAGCAGTTTAAGGCAGTGTTTTAGGCAGTTTCCCAACCCTGTTTCTCAAGTCACCCCAACACTAGACATGGCTCAGGGTATGTTTTCCCATCAGCAATGTAAAAAAGTACAAGTTTTTTTTTTTTTTTTTTTTGCGTTGTCAAAACGATCTCCATTCACACGGATGCCCCCCTCAGGGAGAGATCCTTTGTGCCTTTAAGAACTGGGTTGAAAAACACTGGTTTTAGAATTTAAAGTATTACATTGTCATGGCAATGTAGTTTTAAAATTGGAAATACTGTGAGTATTTATGTGATTTTTATCGATTGGCCCCAAATAACTTCCATTGTAAGGGATTCACTGTAACCCAGATTTTTGCTTTTTTGTAGAGAAAAGGGTGGACAAGTCAAAATTGATTGTGGCGGTAATCAACATTATGCTTGCTTATTGAGCTTAACTTGTACTGAAGCCGTAGTTTTCCATTAAAGCTTCTTTCTCAATTGACGGCTATTCAAAAGTAACTGTGCATTCTTTCGAAAGCTGAGTAGGGTTGTAGGTTTCTGAAAAAAATTGATGAGAAATGCTTGAGGTTATATTGAAATGTTTGGTTTTTGTTTGCAGACTTAGGTATTTTGGCACATTTTAGCACAGAATGTCTCTTCTGAATCTCTAGAGCAGACCAATATTTATTTCAATGAAATGTCAAAAGTAAAAAGAAGCACATTTGTGGGGATCCTCCACACTGTATACAATTACCACCAACGTTGCAAGAAGGAAGTTACCTCGCTAGAGATTAACGAGGATCGATCTGCAAACAGATTCTCATCTCAGAATCAATTAGCATCCCCTTTAGCGCTCCAAGAGAGGTTTTATAGCGATGGTTTTGTGCAGGATGCATTGAGAGCATCGATCAGACCTGCTGCACTTCAGACAATTAATGCTCTCCACACTTTGCTCTCTCCATCCCTCTTGTGTTCTGTGAAACTTGGTTTTCTCTAATTCATCTAGTGTAATTAAGGCAGAGGATAGTAAGTCAACAAACCTGAAGATCCACTAAAGAATGAGTGAGCGGCTTTCGCTGAAGAGAATGTGATTATATTTGGATGTCAGTAAATATAAGTGATATAAAACTCACAATTTTTCCACTGTGCTTTAAATCTGTCTATAGATTAAAAATATGATTAACTTAATTTTTTTTTATCCTTTTAACTGTCACCCCGTCCCGTATACGGGACGCCTACATTTACTTCTCTATATTACAATTAAATCTAATCTTGACAAACTATATATCATTGGAAAGGCCTTAGACTCCCAAATATATATTTTATCAATGTTTTTTGTTAAAAAGTATGTAGGAAAAGTAATAGATTAATTTATGACAAGAGTGCACCCTCAAAAATCCACATTATAACAGGAGTTTTGACCTTTGTTTTAAAAAGAAGACTTCCTCGTTGCCTTTTTCTCTATCACATTTTCGAAATTATCAGAAATTATTTATCAACTGAAAACTTAAAATCTTAAAAACCCATTTTAAAATCAGACATTGCATTACCATGTAAATGGTACATGAATATTATGTTCCAAAATGGTTTCATTATAAAGGGGGGTGAAATGCTATTTCATGCATACTGAGTTTTTTACACTGTTAAAGAATTGGATTCCTATGCTAAACATGGACAAAGTTTCAAAAATTAAGTTGTACGTTTGAAGGAGTACTTTTGTTCCAAAAAAACCTCTTCCGGTTTGTCACAAGTTTCGGAAAGTTTTTTTCGAGTATGGGTCTGTGTGATGTTAGATGGAGCCGGAAGAGCGCGCACTCCCGTATAGCAGAGCACTGAGAGCACAACAGACGTTCACTGATCAGAGCGAGAGACCGAATTGTCACAAAAGAAGTGTGTTTTTGGTTGCCAGGGCAAGACAACCCTGCACAGATTACCAAAAAAATAAAATAAAAAAACAAAACAACATTAAGGGACCAGTGGATGGAGTGTATTTTTACAGAGCATCAACGGAGTTGTGCAAGTGTTTTTGTTTGTTCCCTGCATTTCGAAGATGCTAGTTTTACAAACAAGGCCCAGTTTGACGCCGGATTTGCGTATTGTTTATTTCTTAAGGATAATGCAGTCCCAACGAAAAAGGGTCACGATCGTGTGTTGGAACCGCATGCGGTGAGTAAAACTGCTTCAAATATCTCTGTGTTATTAACTTAGCTATCGGCGCGTAAGCACATCAAGTAAACAACATGCGATGTTGGCATCAAACTGCACTTTCCGAATGTACACCTTTAAAAAAAAAAAAAAAGACGACATAAAGTGGAACTTAGTCATTTTCCAAAACCGCTAAGCAAATATATACAGTTTCAATACATACCACATAGAGACGTCCTGCTGTAATTGTTGCTGCTCCTGCTCTGGTTTGTTTTGGATTATGTTTTTTTCCTCACGGTAAAGTCACAGCTTCCAAACGCTCTCAACGCAAAAGCCTACTGGCGCTCGTTATTCTTTAGCTCCGCCCACTCGTCACGCCTCCAGGCGCTCGTGTTTTTCCGGGAAAAAAACGGTACAGACTATCTTTCTCTTATGAATATAATAAAACTAAACTTTTTTGGAGTTATGAAGGATGCAGTACTACTCTATAGGTACTCAAGATTAACAGGATATTGAGTGAAAACGAGCATTTCACCCCCCCTTTAATGAATACAAATTTAAGTTTGGATCGTGCACTATAAAGTCTATGTTAAAAAACGTGAGTGACAGTTGTTTATAATTATACTATACATACAAAATGTTACACAAAAGAAAGAAAGTCTTGCAGGTTTGGAACAGTTTTCATTTTTGGCAGAACTTTATTTAATTTAGGATAAACCATACTTCCTCTTTTTCCGTAAACATCGTATTGATAAATTGATAAATTGCCCAGATTGTCTAAGTTTTTACTTTCTTTCCCTATTGACGTGATCTCTACAGTCTTCCTCATACATTAAATGTACGTGCATTGTGCATTGCTTTGGCCATTCTCTCTAGATCCCGCCTTCTTGTCTGCCATGATTAGTCATTTATGTACAACGCTATTGTTCAAACTACTTTTCGGTCATTATCTTTATCAAGAACGATAACAATATGAGAATAAAGTCAAAACTCCTAGGCCAGGATATGTTTGGGAAAAAAGAATATGTATGACCTTTGTATGTTAATTACACTAATTTAACATGTCAAACAGACAGTCCATGCTATTGAAAGCCTGAACTGGTACAGCAGTTTAAACAGTAAAGCTGTTTTTCACATGAAAGCATGTTTGATGATTATATGTTGTATATAATATATCTCCACTGTTGGTTGTAATACTGGTGAGGTAAATCCACACCTTGCTGAAGAAGTGTTAGCAAACTCTTGAGCAGCAACAACAGTACTCTGCCAATGTTGTGTATGTTTGTTCATGTTTGCCTTTAAAATTGCCATGTTCTGCAAATGTCTACATACCTCACATGCATTATGCACGTGCAACACATAACCTTTTTTACGGAAAAAATAACTGTTGCATTTTCAAAAACTTGCACTTTGAAACTCGTTTTCAAAAATATGCGTTTTCATTCCTCAAAACGCCGTTGTGGTATAAACAAACAAACAAACAAGTTTTTGTCATGTAAACGGCCCCTGACTCTCTTTTTAGAAAGCTTGAAGCAGACTTTCTCAATCTCACAGTCTGCTGGAGCTGCTCATGACCTCCTGTTCTGTCTGGCACATTTCAAACACACATGCACACACTTGCTCACACACATGGGGCAGACTGACTCCCACAGAGCCATGAAGGTGCGCATGTATAGGGGGAAAAGCCAGCTGCATCAGACCTGAGCGATGTGGAATAGTGTGAGGTATAATGAGTAATACCGTGATGTACAGCTGCAGCTGTTATTGCAACTACTAGAATTAATTTATTAAACAATTTTGTTAAAATCATTTATTTATTTATCTCCAAGCCTTTATAATAATAGCCTTTATTTTCAGTTACAATTTTTGTAACTTTGTTGTGTGTTTTTGTCATTTGTATTAGTTTTTGTGTTGTCTGTGTTTTATAGTGTATTTGTTTATATATGTTTTGTTCATTTTATTTAATTTTTTAGTCATTTTAGAACATCAAGTTAACTAAATTAAAATGAGATATGTTTGTTTTATAAAAAAAGCCTGTAGGATTTTTCTCATCCATTTTATCTCATCTGCAAATCGAAAATCTTATTGCTTAGAAAAGTAATAAGACACACCTCCTTCTCAATAAACCACTTGATTCATGTCTGCAGCTCAAATAGATGGTTGCCTTTGCAAGCACCACTAATAAACCAACTGACCATATAAAAACATATAAACGCACAGAAGAAATATTAAGCTAAACACTCCATTCACTACTTCACTGACACATCTTTGGCACTTTCATTATTGCTCATTATTGACTGACATTTCAGCTTTTGTTTGATTAAACTGTAATGTCTGTATCATGTATCAGCACATTTGACATTTACCAAGAGACTGAGTGTGAGGTGAACAGTCATTTACTAAATGAGCTCTATCGCTCAGCTCAATGATATGAACGGCTGAAGAAAATAGATAGGGCCATTTCCTCCCTGATATCAGCTGCTTCTTATTCCTTTTTTTTTCTCAGGCAAACACCACATTATAGAGCTTATGTTTCAGTTGAATTATATAATATCTGTATGATCTGCTTCATGTGATTGTTTAGTGGAACTTCTTGTAATAATCATTAACTCACATACACAAAATAAATAAATGAATAAAAATAATACAACTGTTTGCATCAGTCTTTTTATAATTATGACGACTAATAATGCAACTGTTCAATCAACAAAGTACATTTAGTTAGAGGAACTTTATTTGTAGCATAAAAATTTTTTTAAGTAAAAAAAAAAACAAACAAACAAAAAAACAAGTAGTTCCAACAAATTGAGTGGTCTTATCTATTTCAGTTCAAGTCAACACCTAGCATGGCACATACTAAATATAGCTTATTTAGTATGTACATTTAATAAATAAGTAAGACATTGTCCCTATAGGATTAGCAAAGTCAAAATTGTTACAAACTTTTTTTATTGCATCAACTTTGTCTCAGATGAAAGGTTTTAGTTTATATTATATATTGTGTATTTATTATATATTTCTGATATTTTGATTGAAATATTGATATTTAGATACTTAGATTTCTTCCTGCACTTTCTCATACGCTTCCTAACAGAAATGTTTCTCTCTCACCTCCCCTTCATGATTTCTCTTGTCCGCTCTCTTCTCTGTCAGTGTCACTTTGTTTCATCCATGGCATGTCCTTTGTGAAGCCACTGTGCAAATTCATCTGACCACTGTGACATTTATCTCACTTAAAAACTCAGATTCACATGTCAGTTCGAGAGAAGTAGAGAGAGAGTTTTTCCGCAGTGCTCACATTTTAACAGATGGAACGCATTTATATTATTTGCACAGTGCTAATTATTTCAGACCAGTATGATTTGCTTAAAGGTTAACAAGATGGCACATTTCTACAACTGTTTTAACCAAGCAATCACATTTTGAAGTATAAAAATAATACTTCCTTAGTTTTGCTCTCTAATAAACCAGGCTTTTAATATTGTTGGCTCTGTGACTTATTATTTCATTACGCTATTGTAAGTCACTTTGGATAAAAGCATCTGCTCAGTGCATACGTGTAAATATTCCACATTATACACTAAATGAACACAAAGTAAAACTATTAATATATATATATATATATATATATATATATATATATATATATATATATATATATATATATTTTTTTTTTTTTTTATCTGCACAAATACACAATTCAGGGATGTATTATCATAACCTAATTAAATGCATGGTTGCAAGATAAAAATTATAATTTATTGATTTAGTTAAACCTGACAAGTTGCAAACATTCTTTTGATGAGTTCTTTTTCCACAATGTTTTGCATTACATCAACTTAAAGGGTTAATTCTTATTGTTCCAAACCATATAGTTGTCTTGCTACTGCTGAACACACACACACACACAGACAAATATATTTTGGAGAATATGTGTAACCAAACAGTTGCTGGTGTAATTTAAATGGACATTCCTGCATTAATTGATGTTTTTGTTTTAGTAACTTGATGAAACTGGTCAGTGGATTTTTAGTTCTCAACATGCTTTGTATAGGACTGATACCAGAAAGCCAGATTTATGATATGAATGTCACAAACTACTTTTTGAGTCAATATTTGAAGTTGATACATTGGAAAATAATAGTTTGATCTGACTCAGTAGATCAATGTGTTTATTTGAACTAGAAACATTTTTCTAGTAATGTGTAAATAAGAGAGACGTTGAATGCTTATTTAAAGTTTGATTAAAACCTGTTAGTGATCTGAAGGTGTCAGTGTTTACGAATATATTAAATGAAACGGGACATATTTTATCTTGAATAACTATGTATCATTATAAAGATCTAAGCTAGGGCTGCACGATGTGTTGTTTAAGCATCGATATCGCGATGTACAAATCTACGATAGTCACATCGCAGGATGTGCGATGTAGGCTGTCATGGTTGATCCGTTATTCATTAACTGTATGGGCCAAAGAGCGCGCGCGCGAGAGAGAGAGAGAGCGCGAGCGCGCGGCCGGCGACACACTAGATGCGTGGCGCAAGCGCCTCAGCTGCGTGGCGTGTCCGTTTTTAATTCGGCTCCCATGTTAACAGGTTAGAGCTTGCAGACTGCCTGCATGAGACGCGCGTCTCAGGTGCGGCTCAAGCCGCGCGGAAAACACGTGCATGCTAGAAATAGACCCGACGCCTATTTATATTGCACCTGTCACCGGCCTGAGAGAGAGAGCGCGCGCGCAAAGCGAGCCCCAGCCGCATGCTCAATGTCTTCAAACAACACGAGCGCTGTCTTGCTCTCTCTCCCTCGCGCATATTAATCAATTGAAACGATGGTGTCGATGCTTAAATCATTTAAAATGAGAATGTAAGTTTGCTCACCCCATTTTTGTTTGTAAGAATATTTTTTTATTTCATATCGCAATATATATCGCAGAAAAATAAAATATCACAATGTAAATTTTTCCCAATATCGTGCAGCCCTAATCTAAGCCTCAAGCATCGACGACAGATCGCTGTTTTTCAATGGAAAGATTATAAAGACTGTATTTGCTACATTTGTGTAAGCAGTACACATAAAAACAACAATGGAAACGCTGTACATACCAGATCGGTGGTAATAACGAGTCATAAACACATCCACAGCTGTAAATCCCGGTTTAGTTAGGAAGGTAAGGGTCCACTGAACTACATCTCATGAAGCATGTTTAGTCCAACGAAGCAATGACGTTGTAATATGGATCATAATTCCTTTGTTTACGTTTCATTTCTTCAGCTACAGAACTGTTTATGTCCGTTATGGAATAACTCAGGCTCAGAAACTGCGTCTTGGTAGTAAAAAAAAACGGCATGGTTTTGCAGCATACAGTGTCACAAACAAAATAAGACGATCCACCGGAAAAAAAAAAATTAATGAAAGATAGGCGAAAGATAGTTTATTTGAATTCTGGCGCTCCCTGATGACGAGCTCTGACGCACCTGTCAGCTGATGGAGGCGGAACTTATAGTGATCGCCTTTTTCTTTGTTTGTTTCATTTTTCAACAGTTTTTATATATGTGAGAGTGTTTTTTTGTGTTGAATGTGAATAATTCTGCATGGTTACATCTGTTTGAGTGCAAATCAGCCCAAATCAGCTCGCTATTCCTGTATGAACACGTCTATATGAACAGAGAGTGGATTATTTACTGTATGGCACATTTGTGTTATCTGTATAAGTGGCCATCAGCACTTATTTGCATCGTAATTCATTGTAAATGCAATTGTAATTCATCGTAATTCATTGTATTTTTTTTTTATTTTTCTTATTATTGTTATTTTTCTTCAATTATTCTTATTGTATTTTTCTAGTGCTCAAATAAATAACTTATATGATGTCTAAGTTTCTGTCTAGTGTTTTATAATTGAACAAAAAAACTATGCAGTGGCATGTTTACTGACTAAATAGTTTGTAGAAGCCTTCAATATTGTTGGTAAATATTTTTTTATATTTGGGGGGTGGGGGTGTAGACATAATCTCATAAAAATATTTGCAATTTTAAATAGAAACTCACGAGACACGTGACTTTCAACCCATTACTTTTCTAGATTGCTCTAGGACTCATTTCATATATTTTTAAATCAAATAACAAATATTTAATTGTGGTAAAAAAAAAAAAAAAATTCAAGGCACTTCAGTGTCTATAACTTAATATTTTTGAGCATTATCAAATCTGGTTGATAAAAAGTAAATCCCAAAGGGTCTTCTTTCCAAAGACACCAAAATTATGTTTGTAACACACTGAAGTAGGAAACTGTTACAATTCTAAGTTTGGTAGAGCACTTTCAGCTGTGAGTCCCATAATGGGGGGGTCAAGGAGTATTTGCAGTAGTGTACATCAAAATCAGGATATTCAGTTCTTCATTTGAATGTATATCACCAGCAAAATTATTACAAATATACTGTGAATATTCGAGTGTAGACGGCTCTAAATGTCCGTTATTAGTGAAAAGCCATGAGCTCTAAATCATCTTTAACTAGTCCTGTCCTTCCAGAGCTGACAGCTGAATTATACTAATAGGCCTTTGGTACTGTTTGATTTGCCACATGGGAAGAGCCTCCGGAGCTGCGATGTGTCATTGTTCATTCCCTCTCTCTCGATTTCTTTCCCAGATGTTACTCAACTCTCTTATCAGTTCTATTTTTCCTTCCTTCCAGGCTATTATTCCACTTTTAATTCTGTCTTCTTTGACTCTTCCTCTTTTACCTCATCACATTCCTTCACGCTGCTCTTGTCCTCATTCTTTTTCCTTTTGTTCCAACTAATAATCTTGGAGATGGTAATAAATCTCGACTAGACGGTGGAGACAGACGAGCAGTGACGTTGACAGATGGTGAGGAATTTACAGGATTACAGGTGGAGTCAGTTGATTGATTGGGTTTGGGTTGCACACGAGAAGAATAACTGTCGGAAGATGTGAGATGATGGGCTGATGTATTGCTCAGCCGAGCCTGATGAAGAGGGGAAAATGGACTTGGACAATGGTTTTACAAGCTGCCTTCTCACTCCCATTCACATCTGTGGCACCATGTCTTTGTGTACCTGGTGCTCTTCCAGAATTCAAAAAAGAACCCAATTATTCTTTGACGAGAACAAGCTGGCAATAGCAGTTCAATCATATACTGCTGTAGGACCTGTAGACCATAAACACACTGCAGCTAGATACAGTTGTCACTCCTCTCAACTGGTATGAGATACAAGAGCTAAAAAAAATCACAGAAACAGAGGTATGTTGACTCACAAATGCTGATTGTCTCGATCATTAGATGGAGTGCCCATGAACTTCAGTAGAGGGCACTCCACTCAGGACCATTCCACCCATCAACCACCAGATGTCACTTGGACACTAGCACCTCTCATACTGTTGCACCACACCCAAACTACATTCCCCATGAGTCACTGCATCACAATCACCTTGCCACACCTGCACCTTATTCATCAGCCAATTTCCTTGCCACACCTGCACCTCATTTACACACACATAAAAGCAGCACATTCACTCTCACTCACTGTGAAGTCTTGTTTAGCCTGTCTAGCATTTCTGGGTGGTTTCCTTTGTGTTTGTTTTTCCTGTGTCTGATCTTTGATTTTGTATTTTGACTCTGATTCTCTGCTGCCTCCCCTGATCTCTGCTTGGTTCTGTTTTCGATTCTGGTTACCCCTAACATACCTGACGCCATTCCTGATTTCTGCCTGTCTGACCATTCTTTGAATAAAGTTCTGCACATGGATCCGAATGCCTCTGACTCCTCGTTATAGAGATATTGTCTCTCTCCATCAAAAATTTTCCCTCAAGCCCAGCGGTTTCAGGATAATACATTTGCCAAAAACTGCAGAAAGCAGTTTATTCATGATTGCCAGATGATAATACATTATATATATATATATATATATACATATATTTCTTTTTTTTTGTGGTCCTGTATTAAGCTAATACTTGATGTCCAATGTAAAATTGAATTTATGAAGCTGAGAAAGACTGAGGTACCGGACTTTAGACATTCCACAGACTTAAATGTAAACTTACTGCTGTTTTACCGATAGCTTCAATCAGCTGTATTACAGGATCCAGGGATGTAATTATGGCTAAACATGCTAAAGGGGTTTTGGCTAGTGAGTCTGCATGTATTATTCAGTTCACACACCCTAAATCTGAACATTCCTTTAGTGTTTCATATGCACTATCTTCTGAAAATATTTGTAACAATGTCAGTAAATGAAGACAGTGGGCTTTCCTTTGATGTTTAACACATGGTAATTATATTGTATGATTGGATCTGGCATCTGAACCAAACTTTGAGGTTGAGGAGTACTGTTAATGAAGTACTTTCATTATGTCACATAAGCAATTAATCCTAAACTAGGAGCTCGTATTCAAAGATGTATTTGCTGTAGTTTTTCTTTGGCAGAGCAATAATTAAAAGCCATCAAGGGACTGACCCATTGACACCCACTAAACAGTTAATTTGAGCACAAATTAGCCATAATTCTACAACTGTTAACACTGTTATCTAATAGATGATGCTGAAGCATTGTTTACTGTACAATGTATTAAATAATCATATTCACTATTAAACCCCAGGAAGTTTTTAAACCAGGACAGGCCAAAGTATTATAAGATAGAAAAAAAATCAATCACAAATCAATATTAAGGCCATTTTTTATAAAAAGCCTGTAAAGACTTCTGCAGGCCAGAAAGGAAATGAACAGTGTGAACTGGACAGAAACCATGAGAATGAGCAACTGAATGTTAACTTGAGCAATGAATCACAGTGACTGAACTACACCCACAGCAAACTCATCCTCTTCAGCCAAGAGCTGCATGAAAGACTTCATTAACCTCATACACAAATAAGTGTTTATAAGTCGCAGGGTATATTTACAGAGGTTATATAGATTAGATGTTCGCAGTGGTGTTTGAAGACATTTGATAGGTGTGTACATGAATATTTTTTGTGGAAATCTCTTCTCAAACTCTCCTTTTTTGTTTTATTTATTTCCCTTGAGTGTATTATTCATCTCTCCATCACAATGCTGTATTTGTCGCTTTTTTCTTTTGATTGCTCCATTTGCACTTTGTCGAACTCTACAAACCTTTCGCATTCACAAGCACACTTGAATTCAGAGCGTGTTTGACTGACACATACTGAGTGGAGAAAATAAAAGCTCTCTGTTGAAATATATTGTAAAAATCTTCTACACATTGATGCATGGGTTGGTCTCAAACCGACAACCATTGATACTTCTATTGATTGCCTACAGAGTCATGTAATGTTTTGTAAGTAGATGTGATCTTTTCTACTTAGGAAAAGTGAATTCAAAAATCTAACTTTTTGTCCAAAGTTGTTCCAAACCCATATTATTATTTTTTCTCTCTTTGTAGAACACAGAAGGTGTTTTTAGATAATAGTGTATACTCTTGCAGTAAAATGAATGTTCTATTTTTGTAAGAATAAAAAGAACTAAATGAATCATTCAAAAGTGATTCACTAATGATGGATTCATTGGAGAATCACATCCCGCAATCTAAAATTACTTTTCACAGAATCTTTCTCAAGTTGTAAAATTGGGATTTTATGGACAAGAATTTCAGTAGTGATTGATTTGATTTGCAGCTCATCAGCATGTACGCCTTCAGACATTTTAGTTCAACGTTTTAAGGGTTAGAGCAAATTTTCCTTTCAGAAATGTCATTACTCTATTCAGTCTTACTCTCACTCACTAGATGTCTGTGATACAGTACATACTGGATTGTGTCCCAATATGAGCTCTGGTTTCTCAATTTGGACTCCAAGCCGATACTCCTAATTGAGTGCGACATGTTAACGAGTGCTCATCAGTTACGTCCTTACTTGGTCAGTCTGCTTAATAGAGCTTAGCTCACTGTGCTGGAAAAGTCATTGACTTTCCCCTTGACGACTGGCCAGATGAAGAGGTTTTCCTAGACTGTCCGTTAATGAGCAGACAGTAATTATCACAGCATCCTGAGTGAGTCAGATACGTCCATTCAGCCAAACTCATTCATTAGGCCTGACATTTCTCAGAATTGCATGCTTATATCCTGCAATTCTGACTTTATAACATGCATTTGCTTGTTATAAAGTCAGAAATGTGAGATATTAACAAGTAATTGTAAGAAAATCAGCCTTTGTAAGTATTTTTGCTTTATAATTCTTAATTGTAACTTAATATCTCACAATTCTGAGAAAAGAAGGCAGAATTGCGAGATGTAAACTATAAAATGCATGAAAAAAGGTAGAATGTTTAGATAAAAAGTTGCAATTATCTTTATTCAACAAAGTTCGTTTTACATGTTCCACCAAATATTGACAAATGTAAAGTGATCAAATATATTTCATATATGAAATACAATCATTTTGAACATTATATGTATCTTTTTATCATTTAAGTGTACAAAAAGTATGCTTTTATTATCATTCTTTAATAGAAATGCCACTCCCGCAACGTTCTTTTTGTATTTTATCTCAGATTTGACTTTTTAATAGGACAGCTTCACAGACAAATATGCAAAATGTCTGCTGCAAATGACAGTTTAAGCAGGACTCATGGGTAAATGTATCATTCTTTACATAACACACTTCAAACAGCTTATTCCTCATAAAAAGTGATCATCCCTTAAACTGCATTTCATATTTAAAACACATCACACACACAAAGTGTCTTTGTTCTAAAAAAAGGCCCCAATCCCTGATGTTATTTACTGTTTTCTGGCATTATAGTGACTAATCTTCTTCTCGAAAGCAGTATCCGGTCATTGTCTAACGATGTGCTAAAGAGGTTTTTAGTGGCTTTTCAGCGTCACAAAGGGGTTTTTAAGTACTTAAAAGGATAGTTAATCTTTTAAGTGTGTTTGACAAGTGCATTAGGGTCCCTTGGCCTGTGTTCTGCTCTTATTCACAGCCTTGCTGTCTGTTTTTTGGCATTCAGACCCACTGACCCAGAAAGCAAAGCCCTATTGTTTTTAAGCCTTCTCTATCTCACAATAGGGATGGTATTGCACAGGGAATAGGACTGCAGAGCCCTGATCTTTTATGTTTTTTAAACACAATGGTTGCTTTTAATGGATGATAGTGTTAAGTCATGCAAGTGCAATTTCAGTTCATTGGAAGGTGGATTCAACCATGAGAAGCTGAGAAAAACTTTGGAAAAAGTTACAGAGGATTGCATGTAAGCTGGATCCCAAACTTTTCATTACTGTATTCCATCAGCACAAACTCTGAGCTGCAAAATCATGCTTAACAACAGATTAAATGCCGTAGGTTATGTCTCAGACACACATTCACACTCATATCATTACACATTCGCGTGTTTGTTACTGTCAGGGCCACGATCGTAAATCTGGCAGTATGTCAGTTAGAGGTGGCTGGAAAATTAAGGATGTTATGGATGGGAAGCTCTTGTGCACTTACACACACTCACACACCCTTGAGATGGCAGTTGAGCGATTTTCAAAGAGTAGCAAAGCTGTCTGTCTCTCCTCTGTATGTCCTTGTCCATTTTGTTCCATCCTGCCGTCTGTCAAAAAGAGCCCTCCCATGGAGACTGACACACTCTCACAAGTATGAGATACACACACACACACACACACACACACACACACACACACACACACGCACGCACTCACGCACTCACGCACACACACACACACACACACACACACAGAACAATGTGTTTCACTCTCTTGCAATACTTTTTTTTTTGTTCTGATAGTTCTTTTTGAGTCATTATCAATAGAGTGCTAAAGTCTTACAAATGCAATAGGCCCCCTGTTTGTGATATGTATATTGCATACATTGGATACAGAACAGCTGTACGTTGTTTACAAATAGTATGAGTAGTATTGTGATATAACTCATAGTTTTGTGTTATGAACAGTATGGTAACCTACAACAATCTTTTTACATTACCAACAAACTCACTCTCTAAAAGAGCATGCTAATATCAACACATGCTACTTATTAACACCTCAAAATAATCTGGATCTATCAGTATGGAGCTGGAGACATGGTTGACTTTGATTGACTGCACATTTTCAAACATTTGTTACTGGTGAAGTGTGCATTGACGCTACCTGTTTTTTGATGGATTACGCCTTTCATTCATAGACTTGATGCAAGTTTTGTAACAAATTTGAATAAAATGCTGTTTTCAAAGAGTGTTGAATTTGCCAATTACTATACGACAGAAACAAAACAGATCACCTTATATGAGATTGCATTTCGAATATGCTTGGATATTTCGACTGATATATATAAATATATAACAAACAACATGAAGTTGAACTTTTCTGAATTGTATGATTCAGTGATTTTAAACAAATGGGTAGATTAAAGATTAAAAATGATTTAAATAATTAATAAAGATAGTCACTTGTTTTATTCTTGACTAAATCTGTTTGAACAAATCAGCTGATTAAATGGTTCAATGACTCACTTATAAAAACACTTTTATAACACTTTCCTAAATGAAGTTGTGCTTTGAATTAATCAGTTGAAAGAAAGATTCAGTCATAAGACTTGCGATCTTTCACCACCTACAGGGCAATTGATGTAACCTACAGCACAGAACGAGTAACTGGGAAAAGTAACTTGTTAAACTGTTTATGGAAATGACTCTTTGTGGCATGAACTGTTTGTGATCCAAATCTTATTTAAAGTTTTTTTTGCACACAATTACAGAAGGACATTATGTAGTTTTTTCGTTTATTGCAAAGTTGAACCACAGTTTGACATTTTAGAGCCACAAGAATTACCTGTAGGAGTAACAGAACATGACAATTTGGAGTGTCGTTTCGTCGCTCTTTTTGTTTAATCCTCATCTTCTTTTGCTCCTTCACAATGCTCTTTTTTTCAGGACTGTCTCTTCTGCTTCTCTCAGCACTTGTCCTCTGCTGGAGACAAACAGCACAACAAAAACCTTCTGCCTCCCGCTACTTCCCCTCTCATCTCATCATTTTCTCCCTCTCATCTTGGTATTTTGTCATGAGCTGCAGTCTGAATCAAATCCTCCAATTGCCCCATCTGCATCAGAAAGGAGGACTGAAGATGATCTGTGAAACAAAACCGTTTCGGATACAACAAGTGCTCAACATCTTGATCAAATATTTCTTTGTCCCTTGCTGAAGACATGTTTACCATCCAGAAAAATTAGGAAACTGTAAAATAGATTTGGACTTTTTCTATATTATATGTGAGTTGTACTTTTCTGTACAACTCACCAAATTGGATTACTTGGGTGTTGTTATCGGTTGCCAAGGTGTTGCTAGGGTGTTTTGTGTGGTTGCTGAGGTGTTCTGAGTGTTTTTTAAATGTGTACTGAGGTGCTACATGTTTCTACTGTATTTACTTGGGTCTTTGTGGTTGCCAAGCTGTTGCTTTGCAGTTACTGTGGTGTTCTGAGCAGTTTTAACATGTTACTTTGTAGTTGCTAAGACTTAAAAAAAACAGCAGGTTGCTATGCAGTTACTAGGGTGTAATCTGTGGTTGGCACGCTTTCCTTTGCTTTTAAATAGTTTGTAAATGCCTTTGCGCATTTTACTTTCACTTTTGAATTAGCTGCAATTCACTTTCTTTGCATTTGCCTTGTGTGTTTTTGGTGATTACTTACTGGCCCAGGTCAAAATCCATTCATATGGTGCTGAATTAAGTTAAATGTTGAAGTCATGTTTGAGTTTGTAGTTTATTCAAATCTCTAACACAAAGTATAAGCAATAAGAATAGCGCCGCTTGTCTTACAAAGCAGTCAAGGCCATTTCTTTAGCCTTTTTAAATGAGCAGTGTGATGCAGAATATATCATTCAAAGTTTCTTTGATGAGATAAATTAAATCTGCCAGGACCTTATCCATTGTGAGATTTCATGCAGCATCCTTATGCTACCAATCTTGAAGCTCGTAAAGAAATTGTGTTATTTCAGAGAAAAATGTTTAAAGAAAAACTTGCACATTGTTCAGTCAATGAAGTAATTATTTATGAGTTATTCGGGGTGAGAAATGTCATGCACTTCCCCACAAATTTGTTCATTGAGCAAATAATAAATTATTGAACGTGCAATTTTCTAGCCAGCTATATAAAGCAGTATGACATCTGAAGAACAATACAGAAACTTGGCGTAAAACATGATCATGTACCTTTTTTTTTTAATTAACTGGATTATTTGAAGGGGGAGACAGCAAGTCTTTTGATAATGTGACTTTGGGCACTCTGCACCTGTAGAGAAGTGACTCTTCAGTGACACTGTCCTCTGTAGACAACAACTTGCTGCAATATGACCTTCGGGCTCCTGAACACAATTTTATAGTAGTAATCATGAGCTAGAAGGGTGCTATCAAAAAGTTTTAACTTCACTTTGCAGGATTTGAGAGGCACACTTGAGCCTATATATTTTGTACTTTACGTCTCACAAGGATAACGACTGATTTTATTACGGCTACTTTTTTAAAGCGAATATCCTTGATGACATATGCAGCCTACAAATGTGAGCTCTGGAAGATGCAGTCTCCGAAATGAGACTCAGCTTATTTGTGTTATTTACACAGGTATTTATTGCTGCTTTTTTTCAGTGAACTCCGCAGGTTCATACTGAAAGAGGTTCTTAGATAACATCTAAACAGACAGCTTTAATATGAAACAAGTAGAATGCATAGAGGCAAGCAAAAATGCTCTGAAAAGTGTTTGGCCTGATGCCTCCCGACTCTTTGACTTTATCAGCAGCTCTAGCCTGTCTAGCTCCACTCGTCCACCATTCCCTCCTTTATCAGTCACTTCTTCTCAGGTGGTCAGATTCACCAGCAAACACATGATCTAACTACGCCACTGCTGCTCCTACTTCCTGACAGTGATAGAGCCCTGGGATGATCCATGAGCGATGGCTGGCCAAGGTGCAGAGAAATGGAAAAACAGCTGTAAAAGGAATACAAGTGCATCTAAAAAAAAAATTATATCATGGAAAAGTTATTTATTTTTTTGTAATTTAATTCAAATCAGCAAACATTCTAGAACATCCCATGCATTGCTAATCTGTTCTGATTGGATGTTAGTATGCTGCTAGAGTGTTCTAAATGGTTGCTAAGGTGTTACTATGTGGTTCTTAGAGGATTACTAGGTTGTTGCTAGGGTATTCTGGGTTGATGCTTGGACATCGTTATGTGGCTGATAATCAATGGATATTAGTGCATTGCTATGCAGTTTTATAGAAAGTTATGAGTGGTTGTTATGGTGTATCCAAGTAGCTGTTAGCATGAACACTTATCTTGAACATCGCTATACTTGGCTGATCTTATCTGAGTGGATATTATTATTTTGCTATGTGGTTGCTTAAGTGTTTTGAATGGTTGCTAGATTATTACTATGTGGTTTCCAGGGCATTGCTAGGTATTCTGGATGAAAGCTAAGACACCTGGGTCATGTGACTGATAAAGAGTGCTATGGTGTTGCTAGGTAGTTGCTTACTTATTCTGGTTAGATGCTAGGGCATTGCTACATGGTTGCTAATGTGTTCTGAGTTTATTTTAGTGTGTTGCTATGTAGTTGCTATAAAGTGTTTTGTATAATTTCTCTTGGATCTCTGGTGTGCATCCTTCCGTTTTGGAGTGTGTCCTGATTTTTAATAGTAATACTCACTTTAGCAAACGATCATAACTGAGACACAGGGAGAGCAGGAAAGAAGTGCTAATTACATTTTCCTCTCACTCGGGATGTCTGATAAAATTAAATGCAGCCGGCAACTGTCACCTGTAGGCTGATTTGTGGATGATTTCACAGACATGGTTTGATGCTTTACATCTGACAGACTACCGCCTCTGTAAAAACAATTCTACACTTAAACTCATAGCATGCCTGTTGTTTCTCAAATTTGAATGCCAGCCCCCTCAAATCTGCATTTTCATGCCTTATTTAACACAGCATGCTAACGAGAGGAATAACTCATCAAGAGGATTTGGAATGGCAGAAAGGAAGAAGGAAAAAGGCATTGGAATGATTCATGTTTCAGTCTGATTTGTGAAGGTCACTGAAAGTGTGAGGTGATTGTGTATGTAAAAAATCACCCTGGGAATTTCTCAACAGTTTCTTCTTGACATTAATGAAACTGAAGAGAGCCAAAGGAGACTCTCGTTTAACTCTTTCCCTGCCGGCATTTTTTTAAGTTGCCTGTCACCACCAGCATTTTTGATCATATTCAAAACATTTTGAACAAAAAGTTGAGAAAATTGCATTTTTGTCAAAGACTACATTCAGATTGGATACAGAATGATAATCAAAACATAGATGGAGTAGATTGCTTCCATCAACACCCCCAAAGCTTCAAAGTCTTAAACCACAAGTCGACATTTCATTCTGTAATGTTAGGCAGTTTTGATTTATATGCTGTTTGCTATTAAATGTTTGATGATCACATTATTTTACATATGCATCTGCTTACATATGTGATAATTTGTTTCTGCTGTTTCTTTACCATGTTTTGATCTGTTGATTCTGTACTCTTTTAGAATATGTGTAATAGCACCCCTACCATATAACATTGAAAACATGGAAAGCCAGAAAGTTTTGTCAAGATTAATAAATAACAAAAAGTCCTGTTTATGGCGGGAAAGAGTTAAGCAGATATTTCTCTTTCATAATCACTGACATTCACAATATGATGTAGTTTTTTTTGTAGAATTGTTACACACACACACACACACACACACACACACACACACATGCATGCATCTATATTTTGTCTGAATTTTTGACAGTGAGCTACGAACACAAACCCACAAGATGTCTTATTTATTTTTTGCTCTCTTACATGACCAATCAAAGAAGACAGGAAATTACCCTTCACCTAAAGCCACTTCTGTTTCGTACACAATACTATCTGTCCTGTGTTTCTTGTGATGGAGTGCTCTCTAAATACATGGGTGTCTTTGTGTAAAGCTGTCTGTCAGCCAGTGAGTGTTACACGTGTGTATGTGTTTGTGGGGGCTTCTGGATTGAAGCTCCTATCTCTGCTGTGCAGCTGTGAAGCAGGTAGTAGGGACACATCTACAGCCTGTAAATATATCACACACACACACACACACACACACAAGCATTGCCAAACCAGATTAACACCCAAATAAATCACCTTCAGAGATGTTCTGCTGAACATAAAGTAGAGGATCAGGCTAAAAAAAAACCTCTCCTACTGTCCTCAACATCTTGGTTCTCTTCTCTCGATAAGTTCAATTTGGTTACTATGGGATGATTTATTTTCATTAGCTAGTGTATAGGTATATTTTTAGATGTTTTGAGGGTTTTTGCAATCTCTTTAGAGCAACTAAAATTTAAGTGCTGTATTCAGTGGTTGTGATTTTAGTAGCCTTCCACATGTAAAAACTGTATTATCAGATCAGCTCCTTAACCCTTTAGTTCACTAGATTCCCACCATATGAACTAAAAATAAATAAATACAATTAAATAAATGAAAACGAGTCGATTTTTACAAAGCAAATCTTTCTAAAAAGCGAGGTATGCTCTGATTGGGCAGCTATTCAGTGCGTTGTGATTGGCTGAACGCATCAATCATGTGACGGAAATGTTGCCCCCTCATCATACTGTGATGCCGTGTCCTTGCGCGACGAGACAGAACAAATAAAACCCATTACAAATAAGGCATTTGTTGCATCCAGTGCGGACATAATTACTTATTATAATGACTTTTAATCTAATTTTACTCATTGCGTTGCGTATCATGCCATGTAAACATAAAACCATGTCTGCATTTGTGTTTGGAGAAACACTGCCCAAAACTTGCGTTTGAATCATCAGTGGTATAAAAAAATTTTATATGAAAAGGTACGTACAGGCTGTGAGTCAGAAGAGCCAGACTGTCCTTGCAAAGTTGGAATTGCCCCACTTTATAGAAACAACCTTTGTGCCACGGATGCATTGAAGGCTACTCTTCCAGGTTCAGGAAACAGTCCTCAGTACACATCTGAATATTTGGGTTGAACTGTTCTGGAACAGTGCTGTAAATACAACTTAACTGATTTTTACTTGTGTCATCTCTAGGAGGGCCAAACAAAGTTTCACAATGAAACACACAGCATCTCCACGACATGATGACAGCGGCAGCAACAATACTGCAGCGAGAATCAAAGTTACGCCTACTTTATCATTTTTTTTTTTTTACTTTTGCACAGTAATGTGTGTGTGTGTGTGTGTGTGTGTGTGTGTATATATATATATATATATATATATATATATATATATATATATATATATATATATATATATATATAAATACATACAGTACACACAGCCACACACACACCCACACATAGCATACATAGTTTTTCTCTCAATTTTCGATATCACTTTTCATTTTGTGAGTTTTATCTAATATCCCTTTAACTTATAAATAAATAAATAAAATAATGAGATCACCCACCAGGAAGTGACATCATTTTGAAATCAACAGCACAAACATTAATATTAGCAATGCATTTTTTTAAAATTCTCATTCCCAGAGTACGCAATATACAGTATAAGCTCTTTATTTATTCAAGTTACTGTAAACTCAGCTAAAATCAAGTTACAGTTAATAAACTATAAATGCCATAAAACAATCCCAAAGTCTCATAATAAAGTGGTTTTATTCATTCCACATCATGTGGGGGCTTTTGTGCTGTAAAGCAGCATGTTTGGCAAATGCGTTACTTATTTGCCAAGCTCATGGCACGCTCATATTTTCCCATTTATTGTTTTCCTTTACAAATCCGCATGAATTTAAAACCTGTGTAAATGCTGCAGCTTGTGTTTTCGAGTGAAGAAATGTTTCTGAGGAATTTCCAGCAGCAGTTCCTGATGTAATTACATTTTCTGCTTTTTTAATTGTAAAACTATGTATGACAGTTCAGTATTCTTGGCTAACATCTGTGTTGTACATGGCTTCAGTGTTTTAAAATGGCTTATTAGCAAATGTACTGTTACATTAAAACATCCACAGAGTCTTTGAAAGAAGCTATTTGTTACTGGGAACCAGAATATGATAAAACCTGTATATGTTTTATTATTTTAAACCTTTACATTACTGTCACCATAAAGGAACTACAACATTATGTGGGCAAAATCATATTTTTTCCCTTTTCATGACCATAGCTGTGTATTCAGACAAAGTAATTGTAAATGTTTTACTGCCAAAGGTTTTGGAGCATAAAGGTTTTCTAATGCTGATTTGCTAATGGAAGTATGCAACTCACATCCAACTTCTGGAATTCAGTAGCATGCTCTTGCTCCGTATTTTTCACTGTAATGGAGACCTAGAACATTACAGTTTAATTCAGGGTCACATAATTTTCAGACTCAAGCTTCATATGTCTAATTCAACTAATTACTGCACCAAAATTACATTTCAACCATGCACAACTGATCACTTGGCTCTCTTTGAGTAAAGAATTGTAATTTTCAACTCATTTTTATGGTCGAGAGGTTAGTTAGTGAATGTGCTGTGGCCAACTGATAAATTATGCTTTCCTAAATTAGATGTTTTAAAAATTGCTTTAGGAAAATAGGCTCTTATTTCATACCCGAGCACAGATGGTGTCAGACAGAATGAGAACTGGAAAATAAAACGACTCACAGTGGAATTAAATATGCCAGAGAGTGCTGGTATTTAGTAGCTGGTTTGATCACACTGTACATTACAAAATGCTGCACTTTTTTTTATTGAATATATGCACCTCTGCCAGACTATATACAGGTATTTTATATATACAGCATGAATTCGAAAATAGTCATTCTGTTTGGTGCAACAGTAGTTCAGCTTGAAATGCTATTGTAAAATAGTAAAAAAATACCATGGTATGAACATTAGACTGCAATCATATTTGAACATCAGTATATGAATACAAATCCGATTCCAAAAAAGTTGGGACACTGTTCAAATTGTGAGTAAAAAAGGAATGGAATAATTTACAAATCTCATAAACTTATTTTGAATATATTGAAATGTCATGCCAAATATTGGCTCATTTTGGATTTCATGAGAGCTACACATTCCACAAAACAGGTAGCAATAAGACGCTGAAAAAGTTAAATGTGCATATAAGGAACAGCTGGAGGACCAATTTGCAACATATTATGTCAATTGGCAACATGATTTGGTATAAAAAGTGTCTCTCAGAAGTCAAGAAGGGCAGAGGATCACCAATTCCCCTAATGCTTCGGCGAAAAATAGTGGAACAATATCAGAAAGGAGTTTCTCAGAGAAAAATTGCAAAGAGTTTGAAGTTATCATCATCTACAATGTATAATATCATTCAAAGATTGATATCTATATGTTGTATTCTGAATAAAATATTGAAAATTGAAATTTCAACATCATTGCATTCAGTTTTTATTCAAAATTTGTACAGTGTCCCAACTTTAATGGAATCAGGTTTGTACCATTTTTTTGTTTAGTTTTTTTCGGACAAGGTAGTATCTCAATCACGTACAGTAGTTCATTACTTTAATGTTATCATGAGTATCAGAAGTGCATAGTATTACCATGGTCCCAAGTCCCAAAAAAATGCAATTTTTTGGAGGGAGTGAAAGATATTCTACCTTTCAACAGATTGAGTGTGCTTCTAAATACAGCACGTTATTTTCAGATAAACTGCTTTTCTAGAAGCTTTTGATCATTTGAATGCAATAAGACGCTAGGCTCAGGTGAGGCTGTAGTGAGAAAAAAAATCAAACAAAAGGGAGAAATTTAACATAGATTGGTTACCACAAATTCCTTTTTGTTTGTAAATACAAATGCTGATATCACAGTATTAAAAAGGCATTGAGGTTTAACACGATTTGTGATTTAAAAATGAAATAAAGCCCAAGCAAGTGCTGCTTTATTGCAGAGAGGAAATTGTGCTCTCCTATCCCCTCGCAGTTCATTTGCAGTCATTCTGCACAAAATCAATTTTCAATTTCCTCCATGAGAAAGCACCTTGCTGCATGCGGCAACAGCTATACTGTTTGTGCTTCGTTAGCCTAGCCCTACATTGGTTTTTCTTTTCTTTCTTTCTTTTCTTTTCTTTTTTTTTAAAGATTGTGTACTTTAAGAGCAATTTTGAAATTTTTCAAAGCTAACGTTGCGTTACTTAAGTTAATGTCCACTGGGTGATGTTTCACATGGGTTCTGAATTTCCATTAGTTAGCTAATGTTTTAGCCTGGAGTGCAATATACTAGCATTTACTGCTAACTGTGTTTTGTGTCTTTAGTTGGGGTGTTTATTGAAAGTGAGAATCAATGACTGTGACAGGAATTGTTCTAATCTAATTTGACAGTGTAACATAAGCATGCAAATAAGCATGGTAAATAAGTAAGTAGTGACTTAGAAGTGACTTGCAGCATATTTATTAAATGTAGCAACTCAAAGAATCAGTTGAAAGTCATCATCTTAAAATGAAAGATAAAACTACTGTATCTATTAGCATTGCTGTTCATCTCAATGGCTCATATTTGATAAATGTCATGTGATGTCATGATCACAGTACAGTATGTGAAAATGCTTTACAGTGGACAATGTTTAAATATTTATTAAATTTTTATATAAAGCAAACAATGTATTTATTAATATAAATGTATTTATATATATTGTAAGTGGGAATATATATAGAATCATTTAAAAATACAGAAACAGAATTCATTCAGACACTACAGAAATAATGGGGTAAAAATCAAATAAAAAAAATAACAAACTTAAGGAATGTTCTGGTTTCAGTTCCACATTAATGCATTAATTATCTTTTCTATGTCTTCGCTCTTTATCTAAAGCACATTATATTCAAATTCACCCTCCCGATATTTGAAGAGCACAGTCAATTCAGTTAAAGCAAAGTGCCTTTGTTAGAGCCTCAAAAGCCACTGAATGCCTAAGTTTAATAATTCAATCTGATACATTTGTGGTTCAGTTGTACAATTAAACCCAGGTGATGTGCGCGGCTGAAGATCCCAGCCTTTGTGAGCATTTTCAAAAGGATCAGAGGATCAGTATAATGGGCTCTCGCTGACACAAGTCCTGTCAGATCTGACTTCTCAGCTCAGTATTAGCTCAGCCACACTGTTTCAAAGAGAAGCAGGACCTGGCATGTTTGATCAGTATGACCAGGAGCGAGGTCAGAGGATGTGAGGGACTTAAACCTTTAACAGCATGACTAAGCAGAAATTCAGAAAACATCCCTATTTTTACCTGTTTTACCTGTCATGCCTGTATTTTGACAGCAGCATATGGCTATTGTTGTACCATAATAATCTATTTAGTAAATACATGCATTAAAGATGACTGTCAATGAGGGAAAAGTATTTGGTCTGTGTTAAAAACAGACAGTTTTAATCATAGGTTTTCTATAAATAAATTTAGTAAATTTTTTGCATTGATAATTGCATGAAAATAATAGCATGTCATAACCATAAAATGGCATTAGATTTTTAGTCAACAAAAATAACATTTCAACTGATGAAAAATTTAGTGCAAAATTAAACCAAATGTTCAGACAATGTTTATATTCATAAAAAATATTTGAACATTTTTGCTTATAACCACAAACTTGCCTATATTAACCAGCCAAATCTTGACCACCCAATGGGCCATGTGTTGGCTTGTTAGCAATGGTCCAGTGGTTCCCTGCTGGTCGATTTATTCAAGGTCCTGTCATTTTATTATAAATTTGAATGCTTTGAAAACAGTTATGATACGTTTCATGCGTCTAAGAATTATTCAAACATTACGGTGTCACATAATCCTGTGATCAGACCCCCATCTCTGTTAGAAGTCCATTAATGAAGAAAAGCAAACAGTTAAACCATTTCACTTAAGAAATGGAACATAAACCTCACAAATACTCCTTTATCCAACTCAATCCCTAGGAGCCGGTGAGTTGAATAGTTTTCATGTTTCAAAATGCATTGTATAGCGCTTCCCAAACCCTTAATAACTGTGCAATCTTGCAAATTGCATCCAAAACGATTCTCTACGGATGGCGTTTCTTCTCGTAAATCCATTCAATCAGTGGAGCCTTTAGCTACTGTCTTTATAGAATACTAATGAAACTCAACTTAACATATAAATAAGAAACACAATGGCGACAAATCATAGGTGTTTGTCTATACATCAGCGCAGCACAACAACCCACTCACAGGTCTAGACGTTAGAAACAGCACACTGCGTGTTTTATTGCTGCATAATCACCTTCTTCTTCAGCTCTTACTGCTCGAACAGAGGTCGGTGCTTCGAAAGCTAATAAATATTTTGTTATGAAGCAAAAAGTTCAGGAACTTGGTAAAATAATCATTGGCATGCTGCAAAAAAAGTCAGTGATGCCTGTCTCATGAAAATACATGAATCCATCACAAGGATAAACTCGTCTTGTAGTGCCTTGGAGAATTGATGGTTTTACCTGCATAAATCCTGTCTGACATTCATAATTTATTATTTAAAACCTAGAATTTACAATTACAGCCTGTATAATGTTGTTTAAAATGTCTGCGTTCCTTCCTTAAAGCTGCTGAAATGAGGTAGATGTTAGCAGCCACCGGTATTTGGGAAAATATTTCAAATTCCAGCTTCCCAGGCTAGTCACTTTAGACCCAAAAAGCTATTGCAGCTATTTAAGGGAGATGAATTTAAACATGATTTCGTATGTGAAACAAAAGATGAGATATTTCGACATTAAGTCTTTTCTGTTGCTTTGTGTGAGGAACTGACTGAACTTTTCATTTTCCATCAATAATCTTCGCCGCAGTGAGCTGTTAACTCAAGAACTGCTGTGATTGGAATGAGTCAGTGAGTTAAACTCTGATTCAAATGAATCTTGTGGACTGCATCCACTGGTTAATTTAAAAGAACCAGCTGAAAAGAATTCTTCATTCACTGATCCTGTTTCAAATATGATATGGCTTCAGACAAGCTATAGCACGTAAGTCATATAAACTGCTCTTTATGGGGCTTTTAAGATTTTCTTTTGTCATTTTTGAACTTTTATCTCTCATTTTGTGTTCAACAGATGTTCAACAGATGTGCTGCAGGTTTTGGAATGGAATGAGCGTGAGTAAATGATTATTTTATTTTTTAGATAAACTATCATAAATGTAAATTTAACTGAATAAAAAATATGAAAAATGCCTTGCCTCAAATTAATCTCTTAATTGTTTATGAACTACTTGATTTACATCAACATATGATTCAGTGAATAATAGAATATGACAGATATGGGTAGCTCAGAGTGTGTTATATGGTAAATTAATATTTTTATCCATCAGTAATCTATTCATTTGATCAAAAGTGACTAAATACTTATAATGTTAAAAAGGATTTCAGTTTTAAATAAATGCTGTTCTTTTGAACTTCTCATTCATCAAAGTTCACATTCATGAGAAGTTCACATTCATCTGTTTTCAAAACCGATAAGATTTTTTTTTTTTTTTTTTTTTTAGCAAATCGGTATCAGAATTATTTCCGAAGGATCATGCGACACTGAAGACTGGATAAATGATGTTGAAAATTCATCTTTGCACACAGCAATGAATGACATTTTAACATGTATTCACATAGAAAACAGCTTTTCCTGCTTTTCTTCTCCTTTTTGTCTTCACTGCTCTGGTTATGCAGTCAATCTTTGCTGCTGCTCTTGCAGTTCCCTTCATATTTATAACTTTCACAATTTCACCCCTCCACATGGAAACCAATAACAAATTCAGCGGGAGAAGCCCATGATTCAATTCCCTTTAATATTTTCTTATTACCCGTAGCGCTGGGGTGTCAGTGCTTGGAGACGGGGCGGCGCTCGTTCCCTGACCTGGTTTGATGAAGTCACAAAGGACAGTGGGTGGGACGGCAACCTCGCTTACTCAACAACACTGTGATGAAACACGGCCTCTGAAAGCATCAGCGACAGGCAGATTTAAATGACATCAGAGCAGAGCGACACTCCTGCTCCGGCAGGACAGAAAGCTCGATGGACGCGCTGGTCATTTTTCAAGGGCAGTGATGTGTGATGAGGAGAAGAGGTGTGAGAAATAGCAGTGCTAAGAACACAGGAGGGGAGGATGCTCTGGAGAACAGACCCTCAGCTCGAGGTCATGTGCTGCCAGTGTTTGTCATATTGAACTATATACTTCAGACTCATAAAGAAGACTGCTTACCAAAGAATCAAATAGGTTTTGGCAAGTAAACATGCTACTAGCCAGTTTTAAAATAAGAGCTGGGAATACAAATTAATATGTGCTTTAAATGACTTTTTTAAATTCTATGTTCAAAGTAGTATTGTAGCATTGTATTGTTGTTGTTAACTAAAAGCTATATTAAAAAAAAATGTTTTCATAATTGAAATTAAATTAAATTAAAAATCAAATTAAATTAAATTAAAAAAGAAATTCTATCTTTGCAACTGAAAAAAGTAACATTAAGTACTAACATGACTAAAACTAAAAATGAAATAAAAATAAAGTAAAAAAAAAAAAGTAAGCTAAAATTAAAATGAAAACCTAAAATGAAAGCTAATTCAAAATATAAATTAAATACAATAATAGCATATAAATAAAAAAATACATAGTTATCTATGGCATGAGGGAATCAAATCAAAATCATAATATATATATACCGTATTTTTCGGACTATAAGTCGCACCCAAGTATAAGTCGCATCAGTCCAAAAATACGTCATGACAAGGAAAAAAACATTTAAGTCGCACTGGACTATAAGTCACATTTTTTTTAGAACCAAGAACCAAAACATTACCGTCTACAGCCGCGAGAGGGTGTTCTATGTTTTCAGTGTAGATTACAGGAGCACTGAGCAGCATAGAGCGCCCTCTCGCGGCTGTAGACGGTATTGTTTTCTCTTGGTTCATTTCTCTCAGTTCATGTTAAATTCATTTTCATAAATAAGTTGCATCTGACTATAAGTCGCAGGACCAGCCAAACTATGAAAAAAAGTGCGACTTATAGTCAGGAAAATAAGTTATATTGATTGTCCATCAATCAATGGATTAATTTGGAATTAGCGCCTTAGCTAGGGAGCAAAAGTTGTTAAAATGCATTTTTATTACATGGCTATGTATCAAATAAACAAACAAATGTCCATCAATTAAAACTAAGTTAAAATGGCCTCAATGTGTAAGAAGGATAATACTGTGGAGTGATATGAGAATCATGCTATAGAAGAAACCATTCAAATACAGAGTCTAACAAAATATTTACTCAATAAAAAATGCTAAATTCCATTTTGACCCCTTTTTAGGTTTCCGTAAAATCTTGTGTATGTAAAGAGCTGTAACTGGATCTTCTGTAAGACCTTTAGGACGACTCTTGCACCATACCATTCAATCTAGTCACTTTGCAAACAACACAAACATTTCATCACTGGTTTTTGGAGCGCCACAAAACAAGCCGTGTGTGTTTACACAATTAAATTAGCACGTCTGTCTTCGAGAGGCAATTACTTAGGGAATGGTAATGCCTGGTAAAATTGTTGCCTAATCATAGAAGATGCATCACGCCTCGCATCAGATGCTGACCTTCACAGTCGGCTTGCTCGACTTAAAACTAATCACAAAAGATTGCGTTCAAGGAAAATTGCTATCTTGTGGCACATGCAATTATCATGTTGCATAACCATTATCAGAGTGACCTTATTCAACGTGGTAAAAATGCTGCACTTGCTGGCTTTTACTGGAGGTGTGAAAAGCTGGCCGCAGCCACCATCTAATTGTGTGTATGCTTATGCAACGCAGCCCTTACACACCGGGCCAAAGACTGTATATCAGGAAAGCATGAACCTTGGACAATTTAGCAAAATTACATTGTGCTTTTTGTCATCTAACCCCTATGATTGGCCCTGTTGGGAGAATAGCAAATAATGGCAGAAATGTAGTGAGAAATGATACTATTAGAGGAAATCTGGGCCGAGCTGTTGAGAGTTATCTGTGCTGTCTGAGGAAGAGGGATTGGAGCTTGGCTTTGAATTGCCTGGACATGTGTGATTGGCAATCAGACCTGGTCCAGCTGTCTCTTTTGTTGTAATGTGTGTAATGTGGGTTCAAGCCGAGGTGGTATTGCCCAGAGGCTTCAGTAATATGATGATGATGATCATCATCATCATCATCATCTTTGTTCTGCAATGAGCTGGATACAAGAACATCGGACTTGCCACAGTGATTGTCTGAATTTAGAGCCAGTTTTACTTATCTACATCGTCTGTTCTGATGATCTTATCCAGTATTATCCAATGCTGGGGGAGTAAAAGTTTGGGTTATTAAAACTGTAATATTGTGAAATATTTTTTCATTGTTTTCTCTTACTGTAATGCAAAACTGACTTTTCAGTATCATTCCTCCTGTCTTCAGTGTCACATGATCCTTCGGAAATCATTCTAGTATGCTGATTAGCTTTTTTTTTTTTTTTTTTTTTTTTTATAAATATCAGTGTTTTATAAATATCAGTCAAATAGTTGTGCTGCTTCATATATTTGTGGGCACCATGATATTTTTCAAGATTCTTTGAAAAGAACAGCATTTATTTAAAGAAGATTTTTTTTTTTTGTTCAGCTCTGTGCTGTTTTTGAGCCATTTCTAACATCTTTTTTTCAGATTTTCAGTTTTTTTCTCTGTCACCTTCAGACTACTGGACATATCTCTCTTCCCCTCCTTTTTCCCATAAGGCCTCTCCATGCCCACCCTGTCCCAGTCCGTCACTCTCAGGAATCAATAGCATCTGACTTTCTGAGATGTCCCCCTCTCTCTCTGCCCTCCTCATGGCTCTGTGAGCACAGGGCTGTTTCTGAATCTGCTGGCTGACCTCCACTTGTATCAGAATCTGCCACCATCTGTAAGACCCGCAGCCTCTCAGTCCTACAGTCTTGTGCCGCCTACCTCTGAGCGTCTCCAAACAGCCTTGACTCTCTGCCAAGAACCTCCGCCAACACCAAAGCCTGACAGACAGGGGCTTCTACGTCTCTCTGACCACTTCCCCTGCTTTCAAGGTCGGAGAGAGGGGGGAAAATCTCTGTACTTGACCCAAATTACTCGCCATCTCGTGCCACTCGGCGTAATGTTGCCATTATGTGCCAAATGGGTAACCTTGACAAATGAAATGTGTAATTCCCAGTGGATGCATGCCTTCTTGTTGCGAGCCCAGATTTAGAATTGAATTTGAAATGATTGACATTAAGGGATTGGCAGATGATGGATTCCAAAGGGTCTTACAAATGATTCTGAACAGATTGCCTTTCATAAAGTGGTTTTACAGGACGCATAATGAATTTTACTCCGTCTGTTTAACTGTAATTCCTAATGTGTTTTCAAAGTGCTTTTCTAAAACTATTACCCTAAAGTATTCATTGTTGGGGTGTAACTCCTCCACATTGTTCTTAAGTTATGAACTCTAAATCATGAGCTAGAATATTCAAAGTAAGCAAGTCCCCAGAACACACTAGAAGTGTGGCAACCAGTAATTGCTATTCTGATTTTGGTTCACTGTACTAAATAACAGTCACAGATCTGATCATACTAACACGATCTTTGCCGGGGCATTTACTCCATTTAACTCAGCCTGGAGGTTTGTGTTAATGTCAACGCCATCAGTTCATCTTGCTGGATAAGGTTACAGTCTGAGCCAACCAGCCTGGCTCTTTTCTGATGCCTTCATGTCACGTCAGTAATATATATATATATATATATATATATATATATATATATATATATATATATATATATATATATATATATGTGCAAACAAATAAGCATCATTTAATTGTTTTTAGAAATTGAATTTTAAGGGAAGCTGATATTCCCATTCAGTCTTAAAGCAATCAGCACTCAGATTCAGATTAAAAGGTTCATTCAGTTGTGATCATTTGGTAGATTTTCTTCTTCTGTCAGTCCTGTTATCTATAATTAAAGCACCACAGTGCAATCCACCACAATTCCATGTGATTTTCTGAGAGACCAAAGCATCAATTTCTTGATGTTTCCCAGCCTCCCCAGTGGCTCATGCAGCAGTGCAGTCCAATCTTCTGACAACCTTGGGTGAGCTTCACTTTCACTGATACCGCTGGCAGCGGTTCTCCATAGGGTCCTCATATACACCACAGGTGTAAAACAAATAATGTTTATAAACAGTGTTAATAATTCATCAGGGCTGACCTGCCTCGCAATGGCCTTGCTGTGAGAGGGGGATTAATAATTTGTGGATATGAGAGAAAAGCCAGCCGGTGGACAGAACCGACTGACATACGCTATGAAGTGATCACTATGAGCACCGGACCACTACAACCTTCTAGTGATGGAGCGACCACCATTACAGCAGCACCCGTGGCTGTAGCGCTGCATTTTTAACTAACTAAGAAAACCTTGGAATAGGATTGTGTCTCTAAAGCATTTTAATTTAATTTAATTTATTTATTTACAATTCCAAAGAACACAATTTACAATGTCTAAAAGGAAAATTACTATAATAATTTTGTAATTTTATATATATATATATATATATATATATATATATATATATATATATATATATATATATATATATATATATATATATATATTAGGGCTGTCAATAGATTACATTTTTTAAATTGGATTAATTATAGCTTTTTTTGTGATTAATCATGATTAATTGCACACATATCATGGAATTAAACATACTCCATTTATAGGGTGACCATATGCTCTGTCAATATGGGACACGTCCCAGCCAGGATTCTAATAATGCCTAAAACATCCAGAGCAGTTTGACCAATAACATGCAGGTATTGTACAAAATCAACTAATCGTGGGGCTGTGTATGAGAAGGTGAGATCTAGAGGGAACGATCAAAGTGATGCAATATGTGCATGTGTTTGTTCGTTCGATTGACTTGAAGCGTCGCTGCACACAAATCGAAAAAAAAAAAAAAAACAAATAAAAAAAACAAAGTGCGCCACAATGCTTCAAGTCAAACGAACTAACAAACATGTGAAAGTGATTCGAAAGCATAAGGAGCCGTCTGCTCTGCTCTTTATAGCTCTCATGAATGTTACACAATGATCAGCCTGCACAGTGCAAATAGCCAAAACCTGGATATTCTAGGCAATATTAAAATCCTGGCTGGGACGGCGCATATGGTCACCCTATCCATTTATCTTGTTTAACACATTAATTTTCTCATCATTTGCTATATCCAGCAAAGTAAACCGAGAGGGTGATTCTCTCAAATTTTCTGCAAGCTTTTTTCAAGATAAAAGATGCTTGGAGACGCCAAAAGGACTACAATACAAATGATATAAGGAATCCATATAATTGATACATTTATGCAAACCAAAGCACATATTTAAAAAAATAAAATAAAATAATGATTTTTTTTTTCCCAAAACAAATAGCGTATTAAATGTGTACAGTAGAAAAGTTGAGTTACGATACCGAACAGGACCACATGGAGATGCCAAAAAATCTTAAACCAACTGCTTTGAGCTGACTGCATACACCTACTACACTACACGGATCCATTCAGAATGACTAAACACAGCAACAATTATTTTGGTCGTTTTCATAGCTTTTGATTCATAGCTGTTTTCAGACCAGTGTAGTTGTATATTTCGATCTGTTCCTTGCACATTTGTAACGTGAATTTTTGGGTGAACTATTGCTTTCATTTGAATCAAGATGTTCTTGTTTGTCTTGGTGCTGTGAAATTAGTGCACTTATTATAAGCACTAACGTTACAAGCTTTTCTTTTTCAAGAATAATCTTTTGCTTCTTCCTTTGAACAAGTAAAGCTTTTCCAGCACACGAAGGAGCATAATTTCTGTGTTGTGTGTGAAATAGTAAGAAGAGGTATTATGGTTAGTCCTACACAACAACACTTCACCTATTAGCACACACAACATGCTAACAACACAATGTTTGTTCAAGGATTGCATTTCTTTTTCGAAACTCACAGGGTTCAGAGATTCTTTTTTTCATTTCTGACAAAATTACTTTTTCAAGAAAAACAGCCTCTACTGAGCCTCATGGAAAATTGAGGACAATTACTTTGGTGTGAAAATGACCCATTCCTCTTATATTAACCATCTCTAATCTGAATACAACGGCTTTACACATTTTAGTAAGAAAAAGTTGTTATGTTTTTTTCTTTCATACATTTCTTTCATGCTCATATATAGTACTGTATATGATATCAAGGCCCACGGCGGCAAGTTGTTTCGGCAGTCTGGAGTGAATCTGTCTTTATACGAGTCTCTGCTGCAGTCTGGGTCTTGATTACTTAAAGAAGCACCTTCACCCTTCTGAGACTTCACTGTCTTTGATGTGGGTCCTGTCCAGGTGGGCATGAGGGCAAAGATGATAAACACAGTCTACTAAGAACACAGCCCATGTTACGCCCTTGTGTCTATCATAACTATTTATTTGTTTCCAAACATTTTTTGTAAAATCTTTGTTTTTGTTTTTTACTTCATTCATTATATGCAATATGCAAATTGTATAACCTGTAGTGTTACCTTCTGTCAATGTCATAATGCATTGTTTCCTCTCTTTGTTTAAAAATGTTGTGATTTATTTATTTATATATATTTTTTTGCAGTCCAACCCAGCTAATAAGGAACATACTCAGAAGTTTTGATACCATTCTGGCAAGGTTCTCAAAGTTAGGAACAAACATTCTTCCAGTTACATTAATAAAATGTTTGTTCCAAGTTATACTCTCAAAACATTCGCTTCAAAACATTTTTTTATACATTGTTCATGATTCTTTTTGTTTGTTGGAAATTCATCTAATTTTTATTTTTACTTTTTTTTTTTACTACTTGTTTCCAGGAAACATTCAGTTTACAAAATGATCAAATGGAACGCTCTCTCAAAGTTTCATATAAACAAGAAAAAAACAACAACTTTTTGAAACATTTTGAGAATGTGAGAATTAACGTTTTCTTAATTTAATGGGAATGATAATTCTTATCTGGGAATCAAATTAAATAAAGAGCTGTTAAAATTCCTGTTCGATATTGCACCGGGTTCATGCAAAACATTGGAATTGGAAGGTCGAGTGCCTTGCATTATGGGAAACAGCAACTCATGTGTGGTCAAAGATTTTAGATCTCAATTCCTGGAGGTTCGGAGTCCTGCAAAGTTTAGATTCAAGCCTAGTTAAACACACCTGATCCAACTCATCAAGTTCTTCAGGCTTATCTGAAAACTACATGGGATGTGTGTTAGTGACGGGTTGGAATAAAAGTTTGCAAAGCTCCGGAATTGAATTTGACACCCCTTCTTTAGATCTACAAAGATGTGCATTATTACTCATATTACTCATGGGAGAATGGGAGAAAGTCTAATGCGGATTATAATTCCTGCCTTCTAAATAAAAGATCCAATCACTATTTGTTAAAGTCATCGCGTCACTACAGCTGCTGTTAGAAGTCATTGTGTATGATGCCCAGTTTTGAAAAAAAAAATCTGTTCTGATTTTAAAAGTGTAGTGTTTTGGCTGGTCTAGTCTGAAAAAGCTGCTCTTTAAGAAACGTTGTCAGATTTCATTAGTGACGCCGAGTGAAACGACTTGCATTGAAGTGATGTGGTGCAGTACCACATTTCCAATGAAATGAATAAATGAAAGAAAATCTTGAAATGTTCAGGCACAATCAGAATGACCTCTTAACGGTTTAGTTTCCTCAGCGTCTGTAGGAGAGTAAAGTGGTGCAGATGTTCAGCTGTCATCAGCAGAGACAGTGATCGTAAGTCAAACCAGAAACAGAACTTCAGCGCTTCAGAAAAGTTGCTGTTCAACATTTTGGTCCCTTTATTAATGTCATCACAATTCCAAGCAACAGAACCACCATGGTCATGAAATCACCAGCTCTATATACCACTTTGCTAGACAAATAAATGATAAATAATAATTGAAATAAAGTAAAAATACGCATAGTGAAGTAAAACATAGCAGGCAGTGAATTCATGAAAAGTAAAAAAGGAGTAAGTGCCGTAACCTTGTGTGATGGCTGGTTTTTCAGTGAAACATTCATATATTCTTCTTAAAAATATGGTTCAGAAGTTCAGAAACGAATATCACAGTCAGATCACAGTTTTCGTGCAAAACTCTTGGATTTACAATTAAAATCACTAGCTTTTACCACACTGAAAAATGTAGACGCTGGTTTCAGAAAGCTTGAAGAGTGTGAAAAGCTTCTCAGCCAAATCCTGGTTTAGAAAAGAGTTGCCAGCTGTTTAATGGTCCAAATGCAGCTACGCATGGTTCATGATATACTTCCTGTCTGTGGTTTGGTGGCAGTCTTTCTATTTAATGTGAAATTGGCACTTCAAATCAAATGATGCAACAAGATTTACACATACATACATACAAATACTTGGGTGAATCTCACAAAGAAATGTCCAATATATACACTATGTATTTTTTATTAAGCACGTGAAGCTTATTTTTGAGTGTAGATTTTCAGAATCTTGAGATGATTGGTTGTTCTTTTTTTTTACACCTTACAACAGACTATTGACAATCAGGCAGTTAATTGTCTTAAAATATATTATTTTTTTTGATGCTAAATATAATTTCTCATTATACAGTAGTTATTTGTAAGATTCACCCTGGGAGGTAACATATAAAGTGCAAATGAAAACAAAAAATACTTCAGATGCATATTTAATCTTTAACATTCACTCCCTACAATCAAGAAACCAAAACCAAAACCAAAATGGCAACATCTATTTTTAGAAAGAACAAACACGAAAAGAAAAGACAGAAACAGCGATAGAACAAATATTACCCAAAACGTCCAACCTTTGAAAAATCTTTCCGTTGGTCTGTACGCGAGCGGCTCATGTGTATGAGAAAGCAGGCAGAGTGAAAACACACCAAAGAAAGGAACCACAAAAATCATCAGAATAACAAAAATATCCGTCCTCACGTTTCTCCGCAAATTCACTTAAGCTTTGTTTGGATTTTTTTGATTTTCTTTAAATCTGTACAGAGCTCAGGGAAAGTCTATTTGGTTATTCCCAGCTGGCATGTAAAAAGAAGCTTTTGTTTTCTCACCGTCGTTCTTTACATTGATGGGTAACATTCAAGGCGTATAGCTAAGAAGGAATAGGACTGTACAAGATCACTTCACGGTCCAGGATACACGCTCTGATGCTGGACATTGACAGAAGAAGAAAGAAATGGCAAATAACGTTTTGTTTTATTTATACAGTATTTTACAGCGAAGGCTTGAACTTTAGTTTTCATCACAGAAGCTCAGAGGAAAGACTGAACGATGAGTCTGTGATGAGATCAGATGCCATTCTGAGGAAGAAGAGAAGATTGCTTTGCATGTTTTTTTCCCCTTCTTCACTTTCGTACGTTCAGAAGGCATTCAAGCTCTCCAGAGCCACCTCGTAACAGAATTTGTACTGCTCCTAAACAAAAACAGAAGCAGTGGGAAAAATATATTAGCAGTTCAAAGGCAGACGCCGCTCAAGGGGGATTTTCCCTATAACCCCTGCGTTAATAATCCAATCCCATCATTATAAAGTCACTTTTATTAGAAGAAAAACATCTGCTTATGATAGAGGAACTAGATGTCATCTAGATGTCAGAGGGTGCCTATACAGTACATGGCCTGGGTGAATATGGTAATTCGTGTCATTTTTATAATGCTACTTTTAAAAAGTTTATTAGCATTGTTTATTATAATGGCATGCTCATAATAGCGATCACAAGCATAAATAGCTATGTCTAGCTGATGATTAAGAATGATCTAGAATCATTTTTTTTTTAAGATTTTTTTTTTTTTTATATATAAATCACTGCAATCAATCTCTTCTCAACCAACCTAGAACAGAGAGCCTTAGAGGAAATTAGTTAGCTTTAATCATTAGAAAATAAATCAATAATAATTAAGAATCTAATAAGAGAAATAAATTAATTAATTAATTCATGAATTCTGCACTCACAAATATAAATTTCTAGCTGCTAATATATATATATATATATATATATATATATATATATATATATATATATATATATATATATATATATATATATATATATATATATATACTGTCAGGGTGCGATTTGTGAAAAAACAAACAGAGGGGGGGGGGTGTTTTTAAACATTTTAATTCATAAAAATAAATAATGAGAATAGAACTATATGACGTCATGCGCTAATTAGCAAATGTATGACGTAAGTGCTGTTCCTCTCTGCGCTCACTGAACACAGCAGAAGCAGAGAGAGAGGCTTGCGCTGGGAAAGAGAGACCTCGTGCTCGTGCGGCAGCACCAGAGAGTCTCAGATCCTAAATATGATTGCCCAAAATGTCGCTAGATTTGTCGCTTGTTGCTTTTTTGGGAAAAAGGCGCTAAATCGAGCGACAAAGTGGCCAAGTTAGCAACTCCACTGCACAGCGGACCCGGCTTCAACCGTCTCGCAAGTGTTGATAGGCTATTACTCGTGAGGTGTAACCAATCAGATAGCGCCGTGGGCGGGACATTGAGCAAGTCTGCAGAGTGGTGAATACAGAGAATCTGCGCGGACTTAAAATAAAATTGAATTTAATCAAACCACTGATCCGTGATAAGTTCTGTGATCCGTCTTGCCACTAGTGTAGTAGCACTGATCACTTTTGAGGGGGGGATAAATTTATAAAATAAAAATAATTCAGCAGAGTCAGGGATACATTGACCAGAAAGGGGGAAATCCCACACCCCCCCACCGGCAAATTGCACCCTGTATACTGAATATGTTTGGAGTGGAATTAGGGGATAAGGGCAGGACAGATGTCTACTTGCACCTGCAGCAGTATCCTATTAGACACGAGACGTTCTCTCAGAACTGCCCAAAGTGCAGCTGTCCGTCTCAAAGGTTTGAAGTGACTGAATAATTAGACTCTGTTTCTGTCTCGGAGAGATGAGAAGCAGCAGAAATGATGGGAAGGCTCAAAGAACTGTGCTTGGAACCATCAAGACCACCAACAAACTACCTGAAGATAGCGATTATCTGAATATCTAACCACTCAACAGCCATTATCTGAAGAACTGAGAAAGATGAGGATGGGGTCATATGGTGGTAAACTAAAAATTAAATGTTCCCACTGGTTCCCCACTTGTAATTGGAACTAGTGTAGAGAAAGAAATGATACCATCTGCAAAAGACTCGCAGACAAGTGGCAACTCGTGTTAATGACTGTTATGTAAATAAAGCCCATTGGTTATATTAATTTATAAAAAGAAAAAGACCATTTAAAATTCCAGTTTTAAAATATATTTATTACAATATATTTGAAAATGTAATTTATACCTGTGATGGTAAAGCCGAATTTTTAATCATGATCTTTCAGAAATCCTTCTAATACTGTATGCTGATTTGCTACTCAACAAACAAATTATTGCTGTTTAATATACATATTTTTAGGATTCTTTAATGAATAAAAAGTTCAAATGAACATATTTAAATAGAAATCTTTTATAACATTATAAATGTCTTGTCTTGATCAATTTAATGCATGCTTGGCGAATCTAACTGACCCCAAACTTTTGAACGGTAGTGTAAAATGACACTAAACACGATACAAAAACACTTATTTATGTGAACATGCTAAAAAACAGATGAATACACCAAAACTGAACAACTGAAAACATTAACAGATATAGTGTTAGATTTGTGTATAGCTCACCATTGTCTCCACCATGTTGGCCTTGTTGTTCCTCAGCGTCTTTACCGTGTGGAACACGTCCACGATGTTCTGCTGTTGGATCATCTCACAGATGCTACAGATGGCACAGAACGTCCCGCTGCGTCCTCCACCAGTCCTGAAGAAACCAACGACAGTAAGGCATGAGAAACAAATCACACATCCCATAATGTCACAGATATGCAGAGCTAATATCCCAAAAAACACAGCTTGGCTTGTGCTACATTTCTGAAGATAGGCCTCATGACTCCAGCCTTACTGCTGAAGTGTGTCATCTCATTGTGATGTTAAAATAGCCTCTAATACCTTACTTTAATGTGCAGCCATTTTTAGTTTCATTTCCTTGAAAAACACAAACACTGATGCCACATTATGCACGGTTTAGAAGTAGTCTGAGGCTTGTATTTGAATCTGGATGTTTTCTTGAGCAGAGGATATTGCAGAAATGCTGATAAATCAAGTAACAGCCACTGATCACGGGTCAGTTTGACACCTGATTATCTGTACAATGACCTGACAAAATCAAGGAGATAATTGTCTTTCAAGTGATTCACTGTGACATTTTTCAATTATTTCTCTCGGGGAAACTGCTCTGCATTCAACAGCTGAACTTTTTTTGACAGTGATGATGGGAAAGTAATGAAGTTGTCAGATCTTTTGAATCTCTCTGGCTTTAATTTATGACGCTGATAAGATTGTCCTTGGCTCAAAGGCTGTGCGGTTTTATCCTGTAGCACTTTAAAAGCTGTTTTAATCTACGATTCTGTATCGACTGGTTCACAGTGCACACAGACTTGGATGAAAAGCTGTGAAATACACATCAAAATGGGCTTAATTAAACTCTTATTAGCTATACTAGACAGTCCTTTAAATATGTTCAGATTTGTAGCAAAATGGTGCTAAAGGAATAATTCATCAGAAAGTGAAAATTTGCTGAAAATATATTCCAACCCCTGTTGTCCTCTCACATCATAATCCACTGACATATTTGTTTAGAAATATTTTGGACTTTTTTCACTTATAAGTGGTACTTAATCTGTGCATATTTCTCTCCTGATTCAGACAAGACAACTTTTTTTTACTGGATGATGCATTATTATGGATAATTATGGATTTTTAACTCATTTGAAGTTAAAAACCTCTTAACAATTTATTTGTTTCTTACAAACTCACAGCTTTTGTCTTCACAAGACATTTATAATGGATTGGAGTTGGATTACTTGCAGATTATTGTGATGTTTTTATCAGATGTTAGACTCTCATTCTGACGACACCCATTCACTGCAGAGGATCCGTTGATGAACAAATGATGCAATGATAAATTTCTGTTCTGATGAAAATCAAACTCATTTACGTCTTGGATGGCCTGAAGGTGAGTTCATTTTTAGCAAATTTTCTTTTTTGGGTGAACTATTTCAGTACATACAGTGTCCATTTAAGATGTCATCAACAATTAATTCTATGTGACCCTGGACCACAAAACCAGTCATAAGGGTAAATTTATCGAAATTGAGATTTATACATCATCTGAAAGCTGAATAAATAAACCTTCTATTGATGTACTGCTCATCACAGGGTTTCGTCAAGCCAGACTCATTCATACATTAACATGTTTATGTGTATCAGCTTTGTGTTGTGATGGAGCTGGGGTTGTGGAGGTCACACTCACAGACAGTGGACCACTGTGCGTCCATCTCCTCCATCATACTGCTCCTGCCACTTGGCCAGTCGTCTGACCAGCTGCAGAATGGAGCGTTTGGACAGCGGCGTGTCTCTGTACGCTGGCCAACCAATAAACTGGAAATGCTGGACCAGACGGTAGCCGTCTTGAGGCTGGAAGCAGAACAAGAGATGTTTTGAGAACATTTATCTAGAAAACATTTACGTTCACTCATGTTTTACAATGTGACAAAATAAGAATGCAAGTCAAATTCAATATCTCAATATTAACTAAAACATTTCTCAAAATCTTCCAAGAACAAATGATCTGAGCTGCTATTCACATTTATCTGACAACTCAAATAAAAACAAAGGGGGTTTTGAAGCTTGCAAATAAAAATGATTACCGGAGTACGATTCACAAGAAAATACCATTATACTGTCTTTCTATATTAATATTATATTACATACAGTCCATGGCCAAAAATATTGGCACCCTTGGTAAATATGATCAAAGAAGGCTGTGAAAATACATCTACATTGTTAATCCCTTTTATCTTTTTTTTTTTAATTCACAAAAATGCATCCTTTAATTTGATAATAAATATTTAAAATGGGGGGAAATATCATTATGAAATAAATGTTTTTCTTTAATACACATTGGCAGCGATTAACAGCAACCTTTTATTCAATACTTTTTGAAACCCCCATTTGCCAGTTCAACAGCTCTGAGTTTTCTGCTATAATGCCTGATGAGGTTAGAGAACACCTGACAAGAGATCAGACAACATTCCTTCATCCAGAATCCCTCCAGACCCTTTAGATTCCCAGCTTCTCCTCTTCAGGTCAGAGGACTGGAATGGCTATAGCAGAAGCTTGGTTTTGAGCTCATTGACCAATTTCTGTGTTGTTTTTGAGGTTTATGTTTGGATTATTGTACAGTTGGAAGATCCTAACATGGTCCATTATAAGATTTCTAACAAGAGTCAGTGACTTACTGATTTTTCATCTGTTGGTATTTAATAGAATCCATGATGCCATGTATCTAAACAAGATGTCCAGGGACCTCCAGCAGAAATATAGGCCCATGACATCAAAAATACAGCTGTATATTTCATTGTACACATGGGGTACTTTTTATCTCTGTGTTCACCAAACCCATCTTGAGTGTTTGCTTCTAAAAGCTAATTTTTTTGTTTCATCTGACCATAGAAGCCAGTGCCATTTGAAGTTCCAGTTGTGTCTGATAACTGAATATGCTTTAGTTTGTTTTTGGATGAGCTAGGAGAATTTTTCTTGAAACCCTCCCAAACAACATGTGGTGATGTAGGTGCTGTTTGAAAATTTATTTAAGGTTTTCTGAACCTGAGACTCAACTATTTTCTGCAGTTCTCCAGCTGTGATCACTTTATTTACTCATAAGAATTTCTAGTGGTGCCCATAATTGTGTCCAACAAGTATTTGAGAAAAACCTTTATTTCATAATGATATTTCCCACCATTTTAAATTCTTATTATCTAATGAAAAGATACATTTGTGATTTTTTTTTTTTTTAAATAAAAGATCAAAAGGATTAACAATGCAGATTAATTTTCACAGTCTTCTTTGATCACATTTACCAAGGGTGTCGATATTTTTGGCCATGACTGTATGTGTAAGTTGCAGTTTGTGTAATAAATGGTGAAATTAAAACATTTTTGAGTAAAAAGGGTTTCTAGACCAATTTTTTTGTGTACTGGATAACAGACAGCTATTGACGAAAATGAAAATTATTGTAACTATTTTGTCTCTATGTATATTATATATTATATATATATATTTATAAAACATTCACAGTACCTGATTTTTGCAGTGACAATGAAAAGCCAGAAATAAATCAGACAGAAGTCAAAGCAAACAGAGACGTTAGCTGGAGACTTAGACCGGATCAGCTAAATGAGAGTCATATTACACACAATTTGCCATCGACGGAGCCATTTCATGGCAAATTTGTGATGCTGTGGCACTTATTTATTTTGTGCCGCTATGCTGCGCTTGCACTGATTAGCTCCCTGGTAAACCTTGCCTGTCACCAGTGGTTAAAGAGAAAGAGGGGGAAGAAAAGAGAAGGGAAGCAGGAGGAGGCGGGATGAGTCTTCTGAAACATTTTGACACTTGAAACAGGTTTAGCTTCAGTAACGACTGCTAATGTGCACGAACAGAAAGCTCAAGCTAACTCACATGGAAAAGAAGAATAACTGCACAAAACCCATCCATGGCTTATATCAGGTGTAGCAGGATGGTGGTCAAATATTTATGCACATGTGTCTGGCAGAACGAATCCCGTTCAGAGATGCATGCGATGTGCTGAGTGTTGAAATCATGTGGATTGAGAGGGATTATAGAGTTGTGGTCTCTTCTGAGCTAAACATAATTTCTCACTTCACTAACTCAGAACTCACTAATCTCAGCTGCTGTTGATTTATTGTCACATTAGGAGTCAAATCAAGTGAATTTTTGCTTCTAAAAAGCAGTTTTAATTTAGCGAGTCACTGTAAGGATGGATTGACACAGAGCACAAAGTACATCAGGATGTACTTATTTGGCTCATCTGTTTAGGTTCATCATCAGGGCACCTGTTTGAAAACCATCAATATTTTTTCACTTCAATAAGTTGAAGGTGGGAAAGAAACACTACAGATTCAAGTTTTGAACTACAGTTTTTTTTTGTTTTGCTTGTAACAGCACACATTTGACAAGAATCATTTGAGCAGCTGTTGCTATGGAATCTCCTCAGGTGAGCGTGACCTGTTCACAATCATCTATTTAGCAGCAAGTAAAAATACACACTAACTTTTAAACTTATCTTCTGTTTTGTGACTGAAATGTAACTTGTAATTTTTTTTTACTGGGTTCATTTGTATCACAGCTTTTGCAAAAAGTATTTAGCAGATCAACTGTTTTTAATGATGATAATAAATAATGCTTCTTAAGAATCAAATCATGATTTCTGAAGGATCATTTGACACTGAAGACTGTAACATCAGCTGAAAATTCAGTTGTTTCATTACAGGAATAAATTACATTTTAAAACATATTCAAAGAGAAACTAGTTATTTTTGAAATTGTAATAATATTTCACAATATTATGGTTCACTGTGTTTTTGATCAAATAAATGCAGCCTCCGTGACCGTTAGTAACTTGATTATATAAAACCATTAAAAGAAAAAAACTTTTACAAATCTTTTAACAGTAGTGTGTGTATATGTATATATAATATATATAGTATATATATATATATATATATATATATATATATATATATATATATATATATATATATATATATATATATATAAAATTTGCACCCTGGTCTTCGGACAAAAAAGCGCAGACCTGGTTGGAGTCTGAGTATCATAAAAGGATGAGATGACACAGTGAGAAGTGAATCAATGAACACATCTCTGCCTCAGTCACTCAACAGTGTCATAAAGAGGATCTAAAACTATTCCCTTTCCGTGTCTACTGACCCCACTTACCCGTGCCATGTTGCAGATCCTAAAAATGCGATTGATAATGTCCTCGTCAATGTCAGCGGAGATGAATTCAGCCTGAATGGGGCCGTAGCAGCAGGAGCCCTTTTCTGGCCAGTACTGCATGCAGAGCTGCAGCGAGGGAGAGAATTACAGCGAATCAGTACACTGAACAGAAGTTCACATCCAGACAACGTGACTCAATAATGTTCTTTGAAATCTAAAGAGTGCAGGAGAACATGGAAATAACTCAATAATTCTAAAGTCCACTAATCTGAACTCAAATTGCAGTGTGCCAAAGAAATCTGTTCCAATGATCCCTTACTTACTCACTCAAAATTAAATGAGCCACATTATGATGAATCAGATTTCCCTTGATCTTCTGAGATAAAAGATAAAAATATACTGTAACTTTCAGAACTATAATCTTCCTCCCAAGTGAAAAAAATAAAAGATGAAACGTCTCATTTATAACTTTTCTGAAAAATAAGGTTATGTTATGAAAAACTTTACATAATATATATATATAACTTATATATAACAGTGTTAATTTCGTTGACTAAATATTTTCGTCATTATTTTCGTCACGAATATATTTTTGCGGATGAAAACGAAACGAAAACTAAAAAAGAAGGCACTGATGGAGACTAAAACTATGACTAAATTGATTGACATTATCGTCAACGAATAAAGGACGAGACGAAAATAGACTGTGACGAAAATCAAATCAACAGACGGGAGAGATGCGAGGAATGAACAAAAGAACCGGCAAAACGGAACAGGCAGATTGCATGAGAGAAGAGAACCAATCCGAGCCTGACTTATTGAGACGTGAAGGTTTTCAGTTTTTAAATGAGCTCCCGGGAAGACGGCATTCGAAGAGGTGATGTCTAAAAGAGCGACAAAATGTCCACAGCTCACTTCACGTTTGACGACGAACAAAACAAAACAAAGTGTAAAGCACGCGGAGCGCTCATTCGTGGCAAGAACACAACCAATTTGAAAAGACATTTACAGACGAGCCACCTGGACTTTTTCTCAAATGTAATTTCACAACGATGTTCTTTTGTTTATTGAGCTAAGCAAAACTGGAAAACTGCAGTGCTTAAATGTTGTAGCATTAAATATTACGAACTGAAAAGTACTGTAAAATAGCCCCTTCTTCAAGTTAGATGCTAATACGTAATATTATTATACATACATTTGATTAATACTAATTTTTAGTATATTTTATAATGTTCTACTTGTTGACAATATCACAAATATTTCTATATTAGTCATGTGAAACGTGAATGTTCAAATCCTATCATTATACATACTAATCTAGCAATATTGTAGTATTTAAAACATACAATATTGCTAGACAAATGAATACCTTATAAAATCTTGTTACTTTTTTTATCCACCCAACTTATTAAATATTTACTTTAAATGTATGCACTTATTGTTCAGCTCAGCTGTAAGCTTTAAGGTCCTGGACCTAACTTTATTTTTCTTTTATTGATGGTCAATTGGCAGCTAGTTATTGTTTACATTATCATGATAGTGTTTGTTGCTGCATAAAAGCTTTTGAATCGAAATAAAGACACAGTTAGGTTGAAATAAAGTTGAATTTGTGTTTTATATATTTTGGTTAAGTTTGTTTCCTATACCAGCTGTAAAAAATTGTCTAGTAAGTCTGTTATTGATTTTAGTCTTATTTTAGTCGACTAAAATACCAAGCAATTTTAGTCGACTAAAATAAGACTAAAATTAAAACAAATCAGATGACTAAAACTTGACTAAAACTAAAAAGAATTATAGTCAAAAGACTAATACTAAAACTAAATTAAAATTTCGTGTCAAAATTAACACTGATATATAATATAAGTTATATTTCATATATACACTACCATCCAAAAGTTTGGGGGTTGTACTATTTTATGCTCAATGAAGCTAAATTTATTTGATAAAAAATATAGTAAATGCAGCAATATTGTAAAATATTACAGTTAATGTGGCTGTTTTATAATTGAATATATTTTGAAAGGCAATTTATTATTATTGACAAAGCTGAATTTTCAGTATCATTCCTCCAGTCTTTAGTGTCACATGATCCTTCAGAAATCATTCTTATATGCTGATTTGCTGTTCAAAAACATTTCTTCTTATTGCCAATGTTGAAAATGGTTGTGCCACTAAATATTTTCATAGAATCCTTTTTTTAATTTTGTTAAATTATTTAATGAATAGAAGGTTCAAAAGAACAGCATTTATTTTATCAGTTTATTTGATTAATCACTTTTGATCAATTTGATGTGTTTGCTGAATAAATGCATTCATTTCTGTAAAAAAATAATAATAATAGCAGACCCCAAACTTTTGAATGGTAGCATATACTACTCAAATCCCATCTCCCAACATCCAATTGCAATAGATAACAAATGGAGGTGAGGGTCAAGGACTTCACATACCTGTGCAGCATCCATTTCATTCAGCATCACAATAGTGGAGCAGTTGTAGTCGAACACTAGCCTCCAGAAGTCAGCCACAGTGTTGGGCAGAGGGTGCTGCGTTACGATGAACGCCGCCGGCTGTTTGTGGCTCTAGGACAATCAATAAGAGAACAAGTTAACTCTTCCTCCCAGCACTGAAGAAGTCCCTGAACCCAACACATCCCAACGTGCCTCCCATGAGTAAAGACCGAAACTAAACCGAGACCTGCAGAGGGACAGGAAACACAGGGACTGAGTGATAACCTTGCAAAGAGATCCATTGACAAGGACTGCAGAGGTTTCGTTTGAGACAAATACACACACTCTGCTAGCATGGGTCGGCCATTCATTTCATTTGGCTACTTATCCTCTTTTTTCATCTTGTTGTTCTTTATCTGAGGTGCGTGTCTTCTGTCATGATTATGCTTTTTGGATGCTGCGTGAAGATGCTGGTTTACGGTACGAGTGTGATTATGATCTATGTGTGGAGATTACAGAGATGTGATCTCATCTTGTACTCTGTTAAATTGGCTTGTTTATATGAGATTGTTACTGTGTGATCTCCAGGCCGTCCTCAGGGATTTATCAGAGTGCACTATGGGAAGCGCTGTGATATAATGTTTTGAGTTATTTACTATATAAAAAAATACTTAAAGTTTTAGAACTCAAAAAAAATAAATAAACTACAGCAAAACGGTAACCGCAAGCAATTTATTTGAGGTTTTTGTGAGTGCTCTTTTTATAGTTTACATTTTTTTCTGTTTAATCCTAAGCATTGGAAAAAGGATGTACATAAATTAATATCTAAATTCTGACTAAAATAAGTAAATTATAGTTACAAATGTTGTTTGGGTGTATAATAAGTGGGAAAAATGTATATATGACCCCTTTAAAGTTCAATGCAAGACTGAAAACATAATGCAACTATACTAGATTTTTACATTGAACATAGTTGGCCAGGTAACCTCTAACAACAGCAATCAATCTTACGTCCATCAGTGCTGCATTGATGTAATTGCTGGACTCGCCATCAACAGAAATGAGGAAAGGCAGGCAGCGGTCCACCGCGAGGACGTCCATGCTGCGGTTCTTATCGTGGTTACGCGGGAGCAGACCTACGCTGCAGTCCTCCGGACGGACACGCGGTGTCACTATATTCAGAGTCTGAAGAAGAAGACAAGGACTGTAACATACACCTTTAAAACATAGAAAAACATTAGGGGTAACACTTTAGTATAGGGTCCAATTCTCACTAATAACTAGTTGCTTATTAACATATTGGCTGTTTATTAGTGCTTATAAAGTACATATAATGCATGACATCCATAATCCTACCCAATACCCTAAACTTAACAACTACCTTATAAACTATTAATAAGCAGCAGATAAGGGGTTAATTGAGGCAAAAGTCATAGTTAATGGTTAGTAAATAGTGAGAATTGGACCTTAAAATAAAGTGTGACCACATTAGGCTGCTTTTGGTCTTTCTTAGGGAAAAATTGTGTCTTTATAAAAACCAATTCCGCTCGCACTGCTGGACCAACCACAAGCAATGCAAATATTTTAGCAAACTGAAGGTCAGTCATTACTTATGTATTAGACAGACTGAAGAACAGAGACGTTGAGGGAGAGAGAGACAGACAGTGAAAAAAAGCTTACAACAGAGAAAGATGCAGCGCTAGATAGAAAGATAAACGAAAGATCTTGGAGGAAAGAAGGAAAGAAACATATTCATCATATCTTATGAAACACCTCACAGATCTAAAAGCTTTGCTTCGCCCTCAGACGGTAGTGGCTCACTCATTTCACAGGGAACACAAAACATAAAGGCACCAAAAAAAATAGCTCAGCTCTGGGCTTTATGGGGCTTAGCAGTTAGCCGATGGCTTGTAAAGAAACGCTATGAGTGAGGGTGTCTCATCGTTAAGTTAAATCAGTTAAGGACGCTGCAGCACTTTGCTGATTGACTTATTCAAATGCGCTTCGAATTTCGAAGTAATCATGACGAAATCGCACCAGAGAGCTTGATGAAGTTGTTAGAAATAGCTGTAAGGCCTTCAGCCATAATAGAAGACTACCAATCGAAAGCCAAAACCTTGGAGGATTCTTTAAATTAGGCCTTTACGTGGGCTGCTTCTGTTGCTCGCGCATTACAGTTTAAAGAGCCGCATTACGCTTAAAAAATGTATGTTCCTGACCTAAAGACTCTCTTTACTATCTCATTTGCTCTTCCTAGACTGTAATGAGATTGAATGATGAGCAAATAGAGGCTGATAAACTGAGAAATCTAATTTTTGTAGTTTCACAGATTGTGCTCAAAGTCTGAAATCAAATCTCACTATGAACTCGAACATATCTCTTATACTAAATACTAAATGATCTGAGGTGTGCTATCCACAATAATGTTTTAGGTCTTTACTTTTACTGCTTGTCTCATTTGTGTCTCCTGGGTTGTGAAAGAGCAATTTCCATCTGGACATATTAATTCACTTATTGTTTTACTGTGCAAAGTGTTAACTGTTGTACTGATGGTATAGTAACATTTAAGAAGCAATCTACTTATGAAAGACCAATCCATTCGTGTAAACTGCTCACCTGAAACTCATCTTTGATCTGGCTGGAGTTGGTCTGAGGGTCCAGTCTGCTGATGTTGTAGTAGATGGCTCTGAATTCACACACTGGGATAGCCGTGTTCCCACACAAACATGCTTCCAGTATGGCATCATGCACAAACACATACTGCTCCTGCAGAGAGAGAGAGACATATATATCAACTCTTACTAAATTTTTTTTACCAGTTTACCACAACATATCAGTGAAAAGCATATATGAAAGCACCTTGTTTAAAATAATGCATGAATCAAATAAATGCAGAATTGGTGTGCATCAGACACTTGAATGGTAGTTTTTAATACCTGTATGTGTGTGTCTTCTAAAAAACTGTGATTTTTTTTTTTTCAGTGAACAGTTTTATATTTAAATGCAATTATCTATTTAATTATAATTAATCCATACTAAAGTCACTTTTTCTTCTGCTGATTCAAAATATTCTGACAGCTGGTAGCTTGTAAGGCCACGTGAGAAAACCTCTCTTTGGCATTTTAGCGCATTTATTAATAATAAAAAACAATAATCAGAGCTCTTAATTAATTAAGGGTTTGATTTAAAATTTGACATCTTCTAACCAGCCAATCTACATAAATCATGATCATCCAAACACATCCGTTTAAAAAGCCTGAGCTCGAGCTGAGAGTGATCGCCGCACAGCATCATAGCAAATCACCGGGGAAATATGGAGCCGATGCTCCCACAAATGTTAGCATGAGAGCGGTGCATGGACATTGAGATAAAGCACAGTTTGCTGATGGCGAAATGACTTCAGCCTCAGGGATGTTTTACATGGATTACAGCGTTGCAGCTTCTGATGCCAAAATCCTGCGGTGACAGCAACGTCCCCCAAAACGGTTCCAACTGCGGCCTTAAAAATGGTATTAAGGGGGCACTCGAAGCACCATCCCCATCCTGCACCTAATATTAAACTCCTTCTTAAACCCTGGCCACAAATATGGGCTGGAATTATCCATATTTTTACCCAACAATGCCTCCGGCTTAAAGCTGTAAATGTAGCCCTTTGATCCACACTAAGCTAAAGTCAAGCTGGGCTGACCTCTCGTACCTATTACTCCATAACCTGGTGAGCACTTCTGCGTAGGGCTGAGGACAAAAGACCAGGAAAAAGCCTTTTAAAAGATTAATTGCTGTGTGTTGTATCTGTGGAGGATTAGCTTTGAACGGAGCTGAAGGCTGACACAAATTGCCTCCCAGAAGCCATTATCACCACCACTGTGTTTAGTGTTAGTCTTTTAAAAGCATGCTTTCCTCATCGCAAAAAACATAGAATCGAATAAAATGGCATGTTGACTTGATATAGTGTGTTATTAAGTGAGCATGACTACTACTACTAATTATTATTAATATTTAAACAACAACAATAATTTATTATTATAAATGATAATAGAAAAAAATCATCATTGTACTAAATAATTCAGAACAATGGGTTTTCACATCAAATGCTTGAATGATTTTCAAAAAAAAAGAAAAACATTTTTATCCACCACGAGGGGGCATGACTTGGAATTCCAACATCCAGCTAATTCTGGGAAGGGGATCTGCCCGTCAGGAGATTAATGTAGGGAAGAGAAAGGTTATCTAAGTTTTAAGATTTAAACAGATGGCTTCAATATCATCTTCACAGATTGAAGGGTTTAGTAAAAGGCTATGTGAGTGAGGTTCTGAGGTTGTGATTGAGAAGTATGTAAACTAGTGAAAGGGTTAGTAAACGACTGTGTGTGTGAAAGAGTGAATCATTGAATATAAGGATGATTGAGGAAAGGAGTGAGTAAATAGGCTGTGCATATTCTGGCTGCCTGAATGAAGCTGAACAGACAGTAAGGTGCATTCTCACCTCCGTCTGGACCATGTTGACTCTCTGTGAGCGCAGCTCTCTGATGCAGTTGAAGATGTCCACCACTCCTTCACTCTCGGCCATGTCCAACATAATGTCCACTGCAATGAAGCAGCCTGTTCTTCCAGCACCAGCACTGCGGAGATTACACAAGAACAGGCTTATGCTTAGGCTTTTGAACGCATGATCTATCTATCTATATTACACAACACATTCATAAGACTGAGATTTCTGCTAAGAATCAAATGTTAGGTGTTACGAAAACAGGGTTCTGGCTGACCAAGATGCTTGTGTGTGTGAGAGAGCATTTGGACAGAAGATGTGCCACCAGTCACTCTAAAACAACACACACACACACACACACACAGGGCAACTCCATGGTGTCACAGATTGGCCGTCACTCACGGTGATTAATGGTAAGAGTGGTAAACAACTGACAAATAGAAAGCAAGGGACGGAGAGGGATGAGGCAGGGAGGATGTCCTTTACACCTCACATCCTCAGTCATTCATTCATTCACTATTATCATCATCCCCAAATCACCATACGTTATAAGCATACTGTATTCGAACTGATATTCATTGTAATTAATCGTCAAATTTCTAAGACTTCTAAATTACATCTACATTATCAAAACTTTTCAGAAAAAAAAGAAAAAAAAAAGAAATAGTTGTAGACATTCTGCTACATCCCTTCCGTCATCTTAATTGTCAGTTTATATTTTTTCGCAAGTAAAATGCCTTTAAGTATAATGGTGAAAATGTCTCTCTTCAGGTCATGGTTTGAAATATTGTGAAATAAAAATACAGATTTTTATAAAGCAAACATAAGAAAATATTTTATATTGTTAGTAATATTTTAAGATAAACATTTAATGGCCTGAAGCTACACTCATTAATGTACAGTACTGCATTAAAATATATGTTTTGTCACCAATAATATAAACTACAGAGATGTAATCATAAAACTACAGATATTTCTATGCATTTTATGTAAGTAGTCTGCTATACTAATATAAAGATCTCACTGTTTTACATTGTACATTTATTTTTAGACTTTTTCTGGTTTCAATACAATGTTCTTACTATCATTTAATATGTCAGGTTTTACAGGATTAACATATGCAACATAGTTTTTAATCAAACTGCTGAAAAATACACAGTAAAAGACCTAAAAAATTACAACAGAGCTTCATAAATAAACCATATTACTCAGATGTTATATCATAAAGTAAACTTTTGTATACTACAGTTAAATATGGTACGTCAGTTTGTGTTGTGTCAGGTTTGACTAATATCCTATTACTGACATTAACCCTGCGAGCAGCAAGGACATTCTGCTAAAACTCCTTCTGTGTCACATGGAAGGAACATTTGGAATGTTCTGAAAAACTACTGCTTGAATCCAAATCTTAAACTCTGCACTAGGAGGACTTGACACTTGGGCTAATCCGCTCTGAAAGTCTCTTTGTCACATCTGCTGCGTCTCTGGGATTGCAGGGCCGACTGCAAATTTACTCTGCCATTTCACAGTCTCCTGCTGTCACCTTTCATTCTCAAACCTTCTTCCCACACGGCCCCCAATTACTCCCCACAACTGTGAGAGCGAGTCTGTCGGTGTCCATCTGTGAGCATGACGTGGGCATGTTGTGGACAGATTCATTGGTGAATGTCTATTCATGTGCCGAAGCGTCCTACGTTAGTGTGAGAATGTGAGTGCTCGTGAATATGTGTGAAAATCAGCTTCTCTTCTACCTCCCTTGGTTCTTTAACTTGATACATGAGAAGTTAGTTCTGCTGCCAGCAAGTGTTCATCTGGACTGACAAATGTTTGAGATAACATAAAAATGTTTAAATACATTTAACGAAATCAATGCATTCACCTAATTTCACATTAAAACTGTTTCAATTCACTTAAATCGCAAATACTTAAACGGATAATAAAACAGTAGCTGATTCAGAAGCGCCAGATTGTCGTAGCAATGTCAGAATTACCTCCTCTCCTAGGTTCACGAAACACTCATCCATAAAATGCGTTACTGTTCTGTTGTAACTTGTAAGTAATCTTAAAGATTCCTAAATGCATATACTTTGGTAACGCCAAATAAAGTGTTTTTACTTTTGCCTTGATACACACGGAATCTCCCTGACATGGCTGCTTCAACACTAACTGTGATTTACTGAAACCACGGCTTCTTTCTTTGCATGAACATTTGGGCAGTATTACGCAAATATTTCCGCAGTGATGTAGAAATGTGGGGGCGTGTTTAAATGAGGTGTTTTAGCGGGGTGTTGTAGAGTCTTAACTTTGATTAGGAATATCTCTTTGGATTTGAGACTTTAGTCTTTGCAACTTTACAGATCTTCTACAAGCACCAAGAGCTTGTAACACTCCAAAGAGAAAGGAAAAATTGTAATCACATCATATGACCCCTTTAAATTCTAATTAATCAACAGACCTCTCACGGTAGATTAATAATCAAACCATGAATCCAACTTCAAACCAGAACTTTTGAATTGATAAATATATGTAAGGAGACTGAGAAAGGGACATAATGAAGTAAATGCAAGAGATGTTTAGATAAGAGCGCACCTGCAGTGTACCACGATGGGTCCTGCGTCTGGAGGATTGAGGAACTTGACCTGGCGGATGAAGCCCAGCAGGCCTGTGGCGTAGCAGGGAACACCGTGATCAGGCCAGCTGGTGAAATGGAACTGCCGGATTTCTCGAATTTCATGGTGACCCTTCTGCAAACAGGAGCATGTGTTAAACTTAATATCAACAGGTGTCATCATCTGAGGGTAAGAGACAGGTGATCATGGTAAAAGATGGCTAGAATTACAAGACCCAATAAATGCATGTCAATAACAATTGATACCATGTGTTTTTTAATTATTATTATATATATACACATATATATATATATATATATATATATATATATATATATATATATATATATATATATATACATACATTTTTTTTTTGTGAGTGTATAGAGTTTAAATGCCATGATTCCATGGGAACAACATTATGGACAGCAAAACAACTTTCAGAACTTTGTGATCTTCCCTAAAATTAGTGCAGAAAATATGATGAAATGTCAGTCAGGGCCTTATGGTCAGTGTCTGAACCACTGCACAACTACACGCATGGTTCGATCTGTGTGAGTCTTGAAGCTTTTCAGACACCGTGTTGTGTTATAGTACATTCCCCCATTACTTCCTTACTAACACTTAATGCTCTGATAAGCTTTTAATTATAATTTGGGATTGAGAGCGCCATAATCCGTGCCTGGAGGTGCTGATACCACCAAGTGAGGACCTGTATAGACGTTTAATGCAGCTTGTGTGTGTGTGTCTGGAGAGTGTGTGTGTGTGTGTAACTAAGCTGCTATAGATAGCGGAAAAAAACTCTCTGATGTCCAGCAATTGAAATCCATGAATGCAATCCATACCTAGACACATAAGGACACTCAAAAATGGTCTTAAAGGAAAATGCCACTGTTTTTCCATATTCCACTATGTTCTTCCCTCAAATTAGACAAGTTGAAATGTACCTCTCCCATCTCAGTGCGTGCACTCAATCACTGTAGTGCACAGTGCCACTATGCTAGCGTTTAGCTTAGCACCATTCATTCCTTAGGATCCAAACAGCGATGAATTCAGAAGCTACCAAACACTTCCGTGTTTTTTCCCTATTTAAAGATGGTTAAATTAATAGTCACACAAGTAAGTATGGGGACACAAAACATACTTTTATTTTCCTAAGTGGATAAAAATATGACTATAATGTATGGCAGAGGAGCACTCAGGAGTGATGATATTACTGTTTCGAGGTCGAAGTGCTGCAAAGTGCTCTTCCGCCATACATTATAGTTATCATTTTTTATCCACTTAGAAAATGGCCACTGTTTATTTTGTGTGACCATATTTACTTGTGTAACTACTCATGTAACCGTCTTTAAATAGGGAAAACATGGGAAGTGTTTGGTGGCCCATCCCTGTTTGGATCCTAAGGAATGAATGATGCTAAGCTAAATGCTAGCATAATGGCGCCACACGCTACAGTGATTGAGTGCATGCACTGAGACAGGAGAGGTATGTTTCAACTCATCTAAGTTGAGGAAAGAACATAGTGAAATATGGAAAAACGGTGGCGTTTTCCTTTAAGGAAGAGTTTACCAATCCATCTAAAGCTGAATATTAATAATACCTTTCTTAACATTTGAAATCTAGAATACTGCAGTATGTGGGATTTGTGTCACAGACCTCTCCAAGAGGAACATGTAAATATATAAATACATTTTTTTTCAATTAAAGAAAATTGGAAGGGTGTCCTTAATTGTGGCACGATGCAAAAACAAACAAACAAACAAACAAATACCCTTAAATGGTCCTTAAATTTGGGTTAATTTCCTAATGTAAATATAATTTAGAAAATATAATATATACATAACATACTAATATATAAATATACAATTTATATTAAATAATTAAAAAAACAAATGTGTTTGTTTGTTTGTTTTGGGGATGAAATGTGTCCCAGACATGTTTTCATTAAATTTCAGAAGATTTTTCCTTTTCTCTGGAGAAATATCTGAGAATCAGGAGACTTAAGTAAAAGACCCTGTTTGATATCCATTTGATCTCATTGCTGTCTAAGAGAAACCAGAAAACATCTCTAGTCATTTTCTGCTCCCACTCATTATGAAGCACAACTATGGGCTGAGAGGAGCATGTACCCTAACAACTCTCTTTCAGAGTTGAGGTTTGAAAGCGTTTGAAAGGCAGCAGCCTCGTGAGACAGATGGATTGAGTGATTTAAGAAAGTTGCTGATGACATGCTGTTCCATACACATTCTCCCCCTCAAAAACGTCTCACAAACACTAATTTCTCCCACTTTCAGAGCTTTCCTACATCTGTTCCGTTTGGATTACAACACTCAACAACAAAACTCTACCCGCTCCTGAGAGCTTTTTTTGCCATTTGCTTTTGTTGCAAAATATTGTCTGTTGGTTTACGTTAAGATCTCATAAAGTTTGTTTGTTAGAACATTGTGGTTGTGTTTTTTAAATTTATGCATGATCTGACATCAAGCTGTTCATGTATGCTAACAACAATAAAAGTGATTGAGTGAGAGATGCATTATGGGCTTTAACACAAGCTGATGGTTCGTATGGTAAGGATGAACATGAGACTGAACAGAGAGATGCATGCAGAGAATGCTAAAAAGTTTATTTTTAATGTACTTGAGAAACTGTTAAACTATATATATATATATATATATATATATATATAACTCGTTTTAAAATAATATATTTTTTTAAATACTTGCATATGTAGTATATATACAGTATGTGTGTATGCACATATTTAAGGGTAAATTTGTCAAAATTGAGATTTATACATTATGACAAATAAATAATCTTTCCATTGATGTATGGTTTGTTATGGACAATATTTGGCTGAAATACAACTTTTTGAAAATCTGGACTCTGAGGGTGCAAATAAATACAAATATTTAGAAAATCACCTTTAAAGTTGTCCAAATAAAGACCTCAGCAATGCATATTACTAATCAAACATTAAGTTTTGATATAGTTACAGTTTTTGATATATTTACAGATGGAAATGTACAAAAAATCTTCATGGAACATGATCTTTATTTAATATCCTAATGATTTTTGGCATAAAAGAAAAATCATTCATTTTGACCCATACAATGTATTTTTGTCTGTTTAGATCGACTTTAGACTGGTTTTGTGCTCCAGGGTCACATATATGTATTATACGTATTTATATTTTTTCCTAATTTATGAAATGATTTTATTGTTAGTTGTTTTTATTATTAACATTATTTTTTATTTTCAATAAATACTCTTAAATCATTTATAAAACATTCATTATTACATGGCTCTGTGGAATTCTTGATTCTGATTGGTCAGTCACAAACGCAGCTACTGCTATTTTGCCACGATTGTTTAGTACACTGTAGTGGATTAGGAGATATAACTAACAAACTGGCAAGATTTTAAAACATTTTCATCTTAAATCAATACTTTTTATTGCCTCTATTATTTATGTGGTGAAATGTCATATAATAAGTGGTTTGACTGCACTCTTTCCCTTAAATATCTGTCTAGTATGAACTTGCCGTTTGCTAGCAACTCTTTTCTTTGCGGAAGCTTTGCGTTTAAATATTTCAACTCAAATCAATATTTTGTGTCTAATTATTTACTTATGTGGCAAGTAGCCATGTAATAATTGAGATAATGTACATCCAGCCGGTTGTTATCACATAATAACCCCCTTCGGGGTCATACAAGACCCCAGCTGGCTGGATATACATGATCTCTTACATTACATATAGGCATATTACATGGAATTTTAGCATGTACACTGATACAAGGAAACTTAGAACTCTCAAGCAATGAGACATTTCACATGAGTGTAGATGGAGGATGGGGATTTACCTTCTGAACAGTAAAAGTCCTGATCACATATTCTGCAAGAGGCTCCGTTTCAATCAGTGTCACTTTAATGTCTCCATACAGCTCGGTCTCATCAGGCCAATACCGGACACATTTCACCTTAATGGACACATAGGAACCCACACACACACATTATTACACAACATCTGCATCTTAATTTCTCTGGGTATTACTCTATTTTACAGCAAGGTCTAAGTCAAATTGGCATTTGCAGAAACTGTATTATTAAACAAGTCCCTGATGGCATTTTGAAAACACAGAGAGCTGTAATTGGCCACCTGTCAGACAGGATGCTATCTCTGAATGAACAACCCCTGTGGTCCGAATTCACTGGAGCCAATCAGTGAACACCTCTCAATTATACTCAACGTGACATCAAACTGCTCTCGCTGGAGATATTGTGAAGGACCTGTGCACATTAGGCTCCATTTTAGGATGTCCTCCAAAATGCTTGAATCACTTGTTTAAAGTTTCCCTTGTATATAAAGCAATACTTATACTTTTTTTTCCATTTGCATTTATTTGGTGGGTCAATCTCATGAGTTCTTGGCATATTTTGTGAGAAGTGGTTTAGACTCTTAAAAATAAAGGTTAAAAGAGTTTTCACAGATATGCCATAGAAGAATGCTTTTTTTTTTTTTAAAGCAAAATGAAATGTGTTCTTCACACTATTTTTTTTTTTGTAGTGTGAAGAACATTTTAATAATTTAAATAAACTTTTTCCACTATAAAGAACCATGGATGATAAGGGTTCTTCATTGAACCATAGATGCCAATAAGGAACCTACATGTTTTAAGAGTTTACAGAGCATCTAAGATTTGGGAATGGAACCAACAACTTTGACTGTGCTTGCTATTTTCTATTCTTTGAGATGTGGAAACTAATTGCACATTTGCATGGATTTCTTGTTAGATGTTACTTCCAACGCCCACCTCACAGATTTATATGTGCGCTCCATTTAACCGGGAGAGCATAGTTAAATGTGTAGCAATTGGAGGAGTGCTTCGTAAATAACATTCTTAATCCGGTGATATTTATTAAGGAAAGAGATAATTACAAGAACCCTACCCTGCCCACTTCCACCAGGTTGGTTACCATGACGATACTGGCAGAATTCTCTTGCCAAATCATCCTCCAGAAATCCCTCACAGTTTCCTGCATGGGCCCTACAGGAGAGGAGGAGGTACACATTTAGAAGATCACGCAACACTCACAAAACAACTAGAAATAAGATGCAATGTTTGCTTATGGATTCACAGACAGTCCCTGAGGGAGAGAGCATCGCAGACCACACTAGTATATCATGGGTTATTCTTTCTTTTGAAGATGGATGAACAGTGCAGGTTAAAAAACCTAAAGTACTTAGTATTGTTTTGCAAGTTTACAGTATATTTTGATTCATTATTTGTTTGGTTTTGCACTAATAGTAATATTGCATTATTATAAATATTATGGGCATATTATGGGAAAATGCAAGGGGAAAGAAACGTTGGCTTGTTTAAAATGTAGATAAGTTTCTTCATCAGAGCAGATTTGGAAAGATTTAGCTCACCAATGGATCCTCTGCAGTGAATGGGTGCCGTCAGAATGAGAGTCCAAACAGCTGGTACAAACTTCACAATGATCCACAAGTAATTGTGGATTATAATGTTCTGATGAAGAAATAAACTCATCTACACCTTGGATGGCCTGAGGGTGTATAAATATTCAGCAAATGTTCATTTTGAACTCTTCCTTTAAACTGTTCTTTATGGTGTGAGTTGGTTCTAGTAAAGGGTAAATCCATGTTTGAACATCCACATTTTTACTCAAATCGTTCAATCCTAAAAACATATATCCCCCCTCCCACAGTAAAGCTATACATAAACTAGCAAACAACACTAACAACTGGACAACAACAACAGCTAAATAGATTGAGATGAAGGGGGTGACATCTTTTAAAATATGAAATATTAATACCAATTTCTACTATTTCTAGCAGAGCTATGGTGATATTTTGCAGTGCTTGCTTTACATAAAAACAAACAGGATCTCAAATAGGGTGACATTCAACTTAATTTGCAAACATTTTACCCTAATACAACCAATAAATCTAAAAAAAACAACCTCATTTATAAATCAGAAGCGTATGAAGTGCAAAATGAATTCACAACATGATAAAACTGTATGCTCAAACAATGTGACTCAGCATATCTGACAGATGCATGTCGGAAACTAGAAAAGCTACTGTACACTTGTACTGTAACTACTTTTAGCTAACAATCAAAAGCCAACATATAGTCTAATTAATTATGCTTTATATTTTGGATATGATGTGTAGAATGTGTTCAGGTCAGAAGACGACTTCTGGTTTTTCTGATGCTGTGCATTTGTTATGTGTTTTGTTAATTACCTTGTGTGGCTATGTAGTGCCTTGGTCTGTGGTAGCCCTGGGAAACAGAATGAAAAAGGAGGATGAAAATTATTCAAATGAAAAAAATGTTATACCTGCACAAACAGCATGCAACAATTAACTTGCTTAAAGTAAACTTAGTTTGAATCCAATTCACTCAATGAGACATTGTAATTTCACCTTTCTCTCGTATTTTAACCACTGTGAAACAAATTGGTGACCAGTGTAGCCTTGCTCATGTCAGGCTTTAAAGCACCGCTGTGGTTTATGAACGGAGCTGGTAATTGTTTTATTATCAGAAATGAGATTGGGTGGCCTGATTATAGCTGCTGCGGGGAGAAAAGCCTTGCGCTGAAGCATACCCACGCGTGTTTACGTCTCGTTTTGTAATGATCACAATCATATTGACTGTGTCATTATGGTGTTTAGATCAAGTTAGTGGATTTGGAGCAGCCAAGGAAGCACTTTCATTTGAGCTCTCGCTCGCTGTGGACATGGAGCATTTGCTAGAGTAATTTGCAGAAATCCCCTGTATCCTTCATTCATTATAAGCAAGGCTCTCAGGAGCGTATCACATAAATATTGCATTAAACTAAGCCCTTCTTTGACAGCAAAGAGTGAAGTTTTAAGGTGGTTACACAATACACAGAATTTAAAGGTTAACACTTTATTTTAAGGACCAATTCTCACCATTAACTAGTTTGCTTATTAGCATGCATATTACTACCATATTGGCTGTTTATTAGCACTTATAAAGCACATATTACTGCCTTATTCTGTATGACCATATTTTAGATCATTTTAATGAATGATATTTTTCATAATAAAATAATAATGAGTTAATAAATATCATATTAACAAAGTATAATCCTTTATATACACATTTAAATGAACATATTTGAATTTCTTAAAAAGAAATAAAGATATGTATGTATATATAATGTGTCATACTCACGTCTATATAGTTGGCGTTTATGTAGTCAGAGTGGGGGTCTCCCTCCAGCAGCTGCAGTCGGACACGAGTGTGATCGTCTGTGGGGTCAAATATTCACAGAAGAGCCGGTCTAAAGTTAAACATACACTTTAAAGGGGAGCTATATATGCATGAGCTGGCCAGGAAACAATGGCACTGTATTGTACTGTACTGTGTGCATGTCATTTTCCCAAGCAAGAGTTTTGTGTGGGAAATACATTTGGACAGAGAAAAATCACAAACTCTACAAACATTTCTGCTAATTTGCAGTTGTAAAACCTCAACATAACTTTCTGCATGAGGAAGACAATTACAATTTTTTTTTCATCTATAATGATGAGAAACAGTTCTTAAAAAAGTACTTGTTTCTAAGCAACTCAAGTCTGGGTGCTCCAAGTTCAGCATTGCACTCTAGGAATTGACAATAAGAATCCAACCATTTTCCCATCCAACAAAGTGGATAAACAGTTGGCCAATGATGTAATTGATGTAATTTCTCCAGAACCACCAATCTTCATCTCTCTTCGCTATAAACACTTCACTATAAACACTTTTAGCTTGGGTACCGAGTCTTTCCTCCCTTGAAAGGTAAAGCTGCATGTCTTGGCAATTATGACAACACTTCTGGAAAAGTGGAAGAAGGTGGAAACGGAAAGAGAGGAGGGGTAGAGGAAAGGTCTGACACTAGCTCCGCAAACCCGTGTGGCGTTCTGCTTTGATCACATGGAGAATGCAAATGTGCAGTTGAGGCATGTCGACTCCAAGCTAGCGGATGTTCTCTGATGGCAGGCAGCTCCGCAGAATCCCTCCTGATTTCTCTCCGTCATTTGTTCCGAGGAGAAGTGAGTCCGTGTCTTGAGTTGCAAGTGGGTCGTGAAGGTTGTTTACTTTTGGACAGCCCCTCCTTTCTGTCCAAACCTGCAGTGTTTCTTATTCTGTCTGCTCAAAATTCACCAGCTTATGTTTTTTAACTTCAGACTTTATTTGCTGCTCCTCTCTTGCTCACCTCACAAACATCAGCTGTCTTTCACCAGTGCTTTGGTCTGTCTGCTGACCTCTCTGCTCCCTAAATGGGAATATGCGCGAGTGAAGCAGAACAGAGGGAAATAGAGGGATGCTGAGAGAGAGCGAGAGAGAGACGGGGCTAATTAGACGCCACTGAGTCAGTTGTCATAACAGCAAGCGCTCGGCAGGGATCTCCTCCACAGTGAGGGGCCAGACACAAAGCTCTAATTGGGAGAGAACGACCAGACTACAGAAGAGTGCCGTGATGCATTGGTACAGCAGTTCTGAGTCAGCCTGTAAAACTATCCAGATGTCTGGGTGACCTGTTTAGACACGTATGACAAACGTTACAGTGACATGATGATGAGTAGGGTTTGCCTCAAAGTTGTGTTAATTCTGCACAGTATGCGGAACAGACATGAGTTGGTGATTCCTCATGTCCTGCAGTTAAATGAGCATAGGTGTGCCATTACGTTTCTAAGTGGTTAGGGTTACTTTTCAATGCTTAGACTGTTTTCTACTGGGGACATGATTCATATTGAGCTGCTTTTTTGACTTGGGCCAGTAAGCAACCACCCAGAACACTTCACCAATCTAGCCCTAGAAATCACCTAAGCAAACATTTAGCAACGCCATAGCAACCACCCAGAACATCCAAGTAAATCTCAGCAATGTCCTTGCAACCACCTACAACACTATAACAACCACATAGTAATATCCTAGAAATCCCCCAGAACACCCTGGAAATGTCACTGCAACATCCTCAGCAACCACAAAGAACACCACAGCAACCCCAAATCAACACACACAACCACCCAGAGCACAGCATCAGGTGCACCGCAACACCCTAGCAACCCCATATCAATGTCCACAACTCAGAACACCCTAGCAACTGCATAGAATCACCCTAGCAACACCCATATCAACACCCACCACCCAGAACTTCCTATCAGCTGCATAATAACACCCTAGAAACCCCATATCAACACCAACACCCCAAAACACAGTAACTGCATAGCAACACCCTGGCTAGCATATCAACGACCACAACTCAGAACATCCTAGCAACTGCATTGCTACACCCTAGAAACCATCCAGAACAATCTAGTAACCCCATAACAACATCCAAGCAACCCTCCAGAACACCCTTGAAACCACATTAGTACACATCCAGAACAATATATATATTGATATTGATAACCAGCATGACTGCAGCTTTTTAACGAAAAGATTCCAATATATTTTACATTATTCAAATGAAATCAAGCACTGAAACATTTTAAGAAGTGTGTGAAATGGAAAAACAAATATGTTGAAAATGAATGAATGACAAAGAAATAAATTCAGTTATATAGAAGAAGCATCTGCAAACAAATTCTGCACAAGCTTTTCTCCAAACTAACTTTCCCTTTCTGAGCCATTTTTGCAATGACTTTCAAGGTCACTAAGATATTTCAGTGCCATGAAATTCAATAATTTTCAAACTCATCACAGTTTCCAAATACTTTCTAATTATGCAATCATTAAACGACAACAACAACAACGGTTAAAACAAACAAATAAACAAACAAAAAACAACACATGCAGCTTTAGGCTAAAATCTCTGGCATAGTGGATCTCAGGTGCACTGATAACATTAAAAATCCTCTATCGTTTTGTATCTTATCCTAAAAGTAAATACCAAAAAGAACAACTTGGTACTTTTGTCTGTTTAACAGTACTGCCTTCAAATTGTCAGCAGTCTATTAATCAGCGCTCTCAAGCTTTTGTCCTCGCCGCTGCTCTTCTATATAACCTCAGTGTGTTGTCAGCTTGCCCCAGTGCATTATACACCTGAACAGCCTATTAAATCCCTGCTTGGCAGAAAAGAGGTTCCAGTGTCAAATGGGCCGAGTACTGTCGCACACACCTCATGGCGTGAGAGCAATGCACTCTAATCCAGTTTAATCCATTTCCATCCGCTCTGGGATAAGACGCTTTGCTCATGAAGTCTACCTGAGAGGGCTTTAGAAAGAAGCAGAAGTGTTTATGCGAACGCATGAGCTTTGAGAGCTTGGTGTCAGGACAAGTGTCATCCTAATCTGAAAAGGATTCATTTCGGAGGGTTGATTTGCACCAACGGCAATAAAAAGGATCTATTTGTCAACATATGCAAGGATTCTTATTAAATAAATGAACTTCCATCTGTTATACGCAACATTTTGTAAGGAAGTGATCCTATTAGTTTATATAATTAGATAAAGGATACAAACATCACTCTCTCAATTCGTTTTTTATAACCAGTAATGGGATTTAATGGAGGTCAAATGCATGGAGACTTTTGCTGGCCTTTTGCACTTTTTGAATGTTTTTATTTAGAAGTCTCACGGAAACTTTTGACTTCACCAGTCAAAAGTGGAATTTCAATATAAACATTTCTCATCAAAATGAAAACGTTGATTCTCGAATAAAGCATGACAGCTTTTCTGAGCTATGAAAGAGCAACCTCGAAATATTGATGATGTCTAAATCGACTAATCATTTTAATGTAAATGAGGTATGAATATGACTGTGTTTACTCTTGGTTAAGAGCATTAATCGATGACGATAAACAAACAAAAGCGAGAGTGTAATACACTACACAGCTCATGTGAATGCTAATACTCCAGCTTTGGTCAATACATCAGAGGAGAATTTTTTTCGCAAAGACTTCAAGGCAAACTGAGGATTCTGGCAGCACTACGTGAAGGGAATAAATGTCAGAATTTGAGGAACTCAGAGAGAAGAAATGAGAAGGTGTCTTCATCCAGACACACATATCCATGCATTCAGAGCACTTAAAAGACCAAGACACACTTTCCTTTGTGTTTGGACTAATGAAAATGAACAACCTGGATATTTAGTATTCAGAAGGTGCCTTACCCTGCATATTTTAACCTCAGATCCACAAAGGCATTGATACTAACAGGTTAAAATGAGTGACAGTTTGGATAATGGGCCAATGTGTGTTGGCTATCCATTGGGGGTTTCATCCCTTTTCATGGGATGGTTGCGTGATGTTGGTGCTCGTTACATGAATTGCATCATATGAGAATTTTATGAATTTAGTTGAAATTGCCATGCACTACAAGTAAATTAAATAAATTAAATTAAAGTAGAGCTAATAAATAAAGTGACAACAAAAATAACACAAAATATATATTTTGAAGAACTTTGGGGTCCAAACAACATTGAACCCAATTTACTGTAACACTAAAACTTTTTATATCTTTTTTAGGACATATCATACAGATTTTGAACAATATGAAAGTGAGTAAATGACGACAGAACTTTCATTTTTGGGAGAACTATGCCTTTTACTATCCCACCTCATGATATCTAAGGTAACACTGAATGTATCAGCCGAGGACAAGGCAATCCCAGAATGCATTTTGACAAACTTAAAAAAACTAAACAAAAGCTCTATATACAGTATGTACATAGGATGATTTGAGATTTGAGATTCATCAAATTCCTGTAAAAATACTATAATTTTAGGCAGGCACTCAAAGTCCTCTTTTACCAATCCATTAAAAACCTTCTGCTCTTTTTCTTTCTGTTGAGTTCTCTGTAATGTCATTGTCCTCTGCTTTGGGATAAAACCCATAGGTATGCTGTGACTCATCTGTTCCTTCTCAGACCTGCTGCCAAAGCATTTCCTGCAATCTCAGTCCAAACAGAGCACGCATCCGTCAAACAGCCTGTGCCAAATCATAGTATGCTTGCTATGTGCACATACCTCCCTCCCAAGCATAATTGACGAAATATACTAATGAGGAATCATCTGGAAAAGATACAAAAATCTTAGCGTACACAGAGAAGCAGAAATTGGTTTCGATGGCGAGCAGGAGTAAATACGAGCCTTCTTCCTACTCCCCCACCCTCGTTCTCTGATATGTAAATGTTTGCCAATAACAGTTTATTTTGGGTGTAGAGTCTCGTGAATTATAGATGACCATATGGGCTTGAATGGCTGACACTGGCTGTTTAAACACTGAAGAGATGAGCGAGACCAGACAGATGTCTCTAATTGAAATGGCTTTCCTCATCTCCTATAAATTGTCAATGTTAATCAAGGGATGCATGGCCAATTTTGTTTGTGGGTTAATTTTTTTCTTGGCTCAGTTTGTAAGACATCGCTCCAATTTAGGGTGGTTAAACTATCATTCACATAATGAAATGCTTCACAAAACAATGCCCTCCTTTGACTGGTCGACTAGAGATTTTTCAGTTACTTAAAAACCCATTATCCAAGTCCAAATGCAATGCATTTGGTTATATTAAATTTAGCCATGAGTTAAAGCTATATATATATATATATATATATATATATATATATATATATATATATATATATATATATATATATATATATATATATATATTAGTGCTGTCAATCGATTAAAAAAAATTAACTAATTAATCGCACAAATTTTTAAAATTAATCACGATTAATCGCGATTAATCGCAATTAAAAGACTGAAACTTTTTGGATATGTAAATGTAAAATGTAAATAATTAATGTAAACTCAAGACAAAGAAACTATTTAAATTCAAAATATGATTGTTTATTGGAATTTTTGTTTAACTTGTAACACAGATTTTCTCATGTAAACAACATACCTGCAATAAACCATCAATATCCTCCAAATTAACTGTTGGCTTGAAAGCCATATTTATTACAGAAATAAAAACACAGGCATGTAAGTACCATTTGAATTTCAAAACAATCAATGCCAATAAAAAACAAAAATGATTTCCATGTTGAATTCTAAGTGGACTGCAAAAAAATTCCAAAGTATAGTCATTGCCAGTGCTTTAAGTGGGCCAGTACACACCGGTACTCAGTACAGCCACTTCCAAATATAGCTCTTGAGCGTACCGCCACCTCTCCGTGCGCCCAGAACGTGCTTGTAGCGTACCGGTACGCTCATTTGGACATCTGTTTTAATAGAGGTTTTAATCTTTTACCTGCACTGCCGATTTTCAGAGCGCCCTTCACAATGCAAGCTTCCTAATTCATCCCACCCAGAGCAGAAACTACATTACCCATTCACCCTTAAGTTATACAAGTGAATAGTGCATGTGTCGCTTTTCCCACTGTTAAGTGTCAACAACTCAACGTGGCCGGAGAAGGTGTGTGAAACGCGTTGTGAGTTATACTAAAGCAAAATCTTGAGTATTTATTGTATGATAAACATTAAAAACTGTCTGCGGAGGTTGAGTCGTCCTGCAGCCCCCGCTGGCTGTTCATTGGCTGCAGCATCTTTTTTCTAAGTTCTAAAAAAATACCATAGACGGCAGGGCACAAATTTAGATATTCATTTATCTAATTAATCTATAGCCTATGCACAAAGACAATATGATATTTTTGTCCCCTTTTTGTTTTAAAGCTTGATGAAGAAAGAGAGCGCAAGTTGCTGCAGCTGAGGAGGACAGTGATGCACGCGTACAGGGGTGATTGACAGTTCGCGGCACTGTGTACAAAAAATACTCCGCTACACAATTATTTCGTTATTTTCGTTTAAGCTTATTAACGTTAGCGTTACAGAAAGGTCTGATTTACGCACTGTTACAGTCATTTTTTTTTTTTTTTTTTAAACAATGACATTTGAGTTCATGATTTTAATGTTGCTGTTTCTTGTGGCAGACTAAATGAAGAGTAATGTTTCTTGTGGCAGACTGAAGAGTAATACTGAAACTTTCCGTCTAAAAGTCCTTCCTTGGTCTTATCCATATTTCATTGCACGTTGAACACACATGGCCACAACTGGAAATAAAAAAACTGCAACCGCGTTAATTGCGTTATTTTTTTTTAACGCGTTAAATATTTCAAATTAATCGAATGCGTTAACGCGCTAATTTTGACAGCACTAACATATATATATATATATATATATATATATATATATATATATATATATATATATATATATATATATATATATATATAAACATTCTATATATATATATATATATATATACATATATATATATATATATATATATATGTATATATATATATATATATATATATATATATATATATGTATATATATATATATGTATATATATATATATGTATATATATATATATATGTATATGTATGTATATGTATATATATATATGTATATATATGTATATATATATATATATATATATATATATATATATATATATATATATATATATATATATATATAGGAGTTTTTGCAGTGCTCTTCTAGAAAACATAAGAATGTTTAGGTGCTTTTAAGCAGTCATCTAACTAAAAACTAAATGCTACACATAACTACAGGCTAATGTCACAGTTACAAGCAAGGTACCTTCCTAGGGACCTGGTGTTAAATAAAGCAGACATCTCCTTTATCTCCATTTTTCACATTTTTTCACATAAAATGATCCTTTGTACTGATGAACAGCCTGATGGACAGTTTTCATTGGCAACCTGTATAATTAAATGGGTTTAACTAATAGCAAATTCATCATAATACCCGCTGGCTGTGAGCGACTGACAGGTTATTTCATTTGGCCCAATGTTTCATCTCATTTTAAGAGCACCATGACAGAGACAACTAAATCTTGTAGAAGAAATATAATGTCAACAACCAGATATCATTTAATGGCGCTATATTTGCAAAATAATTACCAAAGTCTATCATGGTACTACTCTGGCAATAGCATCATGTTTTGACATCTTCAAAAGTATTCTTTGAAATATCTTGGTGTACCATGTATACATGGTACTTCCATGGTATATGAACATGGTGAAACAGGATTATGTTAAACTATGGTACTTAAAAATATACCGAAATTCAAGTTCCATGGTATTTACATGTACCAATGTAGTTAAAAGGTAGTTTTTGGTACTTTTTTTAATGAAGTGGTCGGTACTGTGCACTTCTGTGAATTTTTGATGTGGTCTTACCTTAAACTTGTAAATACAAAGAATATGCTAAGGTATGTCGAATGTATCATGATGTTACCATCTGATAACTCGCCGTAGTAGAGTACTTCCACAGTACTTTTTAATCATAATGAAAATTACAGCCATTGGTGAGGCTGAGGTGTGAGGTGCAGTTATCAAGGTGAAAGAAACCCAGAATTTGATTTAGGAATTTTGTTAAATACTATTTAGGATTCTTTGTTGTTTCAGTACTCACAAGCGATGATGTTGCCGTAGCGATTCTTGTTGCGGTTTTCTTCCTTCTTGGCAGTTTCCCATGGTGCCGTTTGTCCCTCGGCCAGACCCTGGAATCAAATCAAGAATATTTCAACATGTTCATCCATTACAGAGACTGCTTTCACACATATGCATATCATTTCTGATAGCTAACATACAAGTCAAACTTTTCACACTTTTCAGAAATAACAGGCCAAGTTAGGTGCCTCTTGTCCCTTGATATCACTGAAAGACTTGTGTGTGTGTGTGTGTGTGTGTGTGTGTGTGTGTGTGTGTGTGGAAGGGTCTGGTAATTGTAGACTTAATCTTTAGCCTTGGGTCAAAGACAAGACTCTGAAATGTCAAACAAGAGCACTGAATGGTGGCCACTTAAAGCAGCAGTGCAATCTTCATCCTGTCCAGCACACACAAGACAAGCCATTTACTGTGAGAGATCTAAAGAAACAGTGGTCTGCATTAAAGAAAGACTTCATGGACAAAGTGATTCAAAACAAGCACATTTTAAAGATGAATTGGAGGGGGGATGGTCTATCTTTAAAAGACGTCTCTATGAAAGATCAACCATAGAAAATCGAGTTCATTCACAGACCTCATAATATGTGTATTCTCTATTTGTTTTATTTTTTCCACTCTCAGGAAAAATTTAAGCGGAATTCAAATTCATGTTAGAACATCCAAAAGATCACCAGAAAATTCATTAGATTTTCACAATGTAGTGTTATTGACATGAGCTTGCACACCGTCAGTCAAATAATTAATTATAAATTCAGTATTAGTTTGTAAAATTAAATGGGTTTAACTCAAACCAAATGACAGGCTACTTCATTCGGCCACTGTTTCATCTAACTTTAACAGTGATCTTTTAGGAAAATATAATGTCAGTAACTATATATCTCATAATGAATGGCATCTATAGTATGAATTGTATTCCATCCATCCATCCATGTATTGCTTTTTGGTACTTCTATTAATGCAGCAGCATACTGTATAAGTAAGTAATTAAATAAATGATGAGTACTTAATCTAAAAATACTATCACATAATGAACTGTGATGTTATATGAACAAAAGTAGAAAACAAATAAAACAAAAATAAGATAAGTTAGTAGTGTTAATGAAAACTATGAACCTTTTTATTTTCATCAAACAAAGGAGACAAAAGTGTTATTGTGGACTGCTCTACATGCCTCTACTAGGCGAGCTTAAATGAGTGGCCAGATATCAAAAGATCAACTCCCCGAAATCAAAGCTTCACTGTTATAAGGATACATTCTCTGCCCGGTATTTTGGCAGAATCTGGCAACCATTCGCACACACTCACTCCTCATTGCAGAAGATATGAAATGAAACACCAACAAACAAGCTGGAGTTTAGCGATCTACATGAAAGTCTTCCTTCAGGCGGTCTGTGTGTCATGAGATCTTGACTGTATAGTTTGTGATTGTGTTTGCTGAATAAACGCACTTACTCAACTGCTGTTGTTTTAATAGAGAAATAGGTTATTGCTATTGTCATTTGGAATTAGTGGAATAACTTGGAATTTCACTGTTATAATATTTTTCCTTTATTTTAGCAGTTTTCATAATGTAGACAGAGTGATTGCATAAGTCTTTGGTATTAATTTAAATAATAAAAAGCCTATAATAAATCAGTACACTAGATATTGTAAAACACACAATGCATTTTTCACATGGCAACAATCATTATGATTATAATTTTGAGCAAAAATTATTTTGATCAGTTTAACCATTTTATACATTTGAGTAAGACTAAGATTAAATGAAAAATGGCTGCCAAATATTTAATTAATACTGCTGTAAGGTTAATTAATAAGAATTTTATTTCTAAAATGTCAAGTTTTCATTGACTAAAACTAGACTAAAATGTTGAGTCGACTTTAGTCGACTAAAACTAAACAGGATAAGGTTGACTAAATATGATAAAATCCAACATGGACATGTAACACGGGACTAAGACTAAATAGCCAACAAAATTAACATTAGAAGTTAGAAAAATAAAAATTATTATAAAAAATGTTTTCCATCATGCGTCACTAAATAGATTGTTTTTCAACTAATTGACTGTTCTGGATGGTTAAATCGCTCAGCATCCGACGAGGTCATTAAAGTAGAAGAACTGTTTTTCTCTCCCATGTCTGTACGATGGATCCCATCTGGAACTAGTGAAGCATAGAAGCCTGAACATACGGACTGTATCATCTCTACTGTACTGTTCCTTCATGTGCATTAAACATGATCAGGCACCTGTGAAAATCGAAACCTTTCAAAGCCTCATTTTTTTTAAATGCTCTTTCATGTGTGAATTAAATCTGATCTGGCAACCCTTCCAATAAATCAGTCACATTCATGGCTAGGGATCCTGGAATCTGGCAACTCTGCCCATGTTCTCATTATAATCACAGTATAGTCAGGGTAACAGAGTCAGTTATAGAAAACCTCTCTGTCTGCTTGACAGAATGTGATGCTAAAACTGTTTGAAGGCTTCTTAATGATACATTTTGAGACATCCGGAGGGAATCGCTGCACGAAAAGCTTTAAACTCCTGTCTTCTGGCAGTGAGCTAAACTTATTTTTCATTTGTTCTGTATCGGATTCCTCATCCACCCTCCAAAAATGTCTTCACTGGAGCCTCTCTCATCTTCTGATCTTCTGTTTTCGATATTATTAATACTTTATAGAAGTGATGAGAAGACAGTGAAGGCGTGTTTACTGTGTGTGTGTGTGTGGACACGAAGACAGCAGACACGCTTTAAGACGTCTTCCTACCCCACACTTCCAAACATTTCATAATGCTCTTCAGCAGCTACACTTTCTACTCTTCATCTTTTTTGTTATTTTGTTATCTAATGCAATGACATTCACACATTAAGTGTTGACTTAAGTGTCCAAATACTTTATGGGGCCACTGTAACCTTCTCCATATTTATACGTACCGTGAACTTCTCGTTGTTTCTTCTCTCTCTAATGTGAGCACAGATGCAGAATCACACATCTGGCAGGCTGAAATTAATGATGCGATTGTGCTGACATACACACACAGGTGGCCGTCATCAGCTTTTACCAACATGATCAGATCTGCATCACTCCCTGTCCATCATATCTCATCCCTCTCCTTTCCTTCTCTCTCAACTCTATTTGTTAGTTCCACTTTACATATCGCATAAAATTAAAGATGCAAGATATACTGTACTAATGCACTAAAACTGAATATTCTTAAGTGAGAAATATTAAATTGTTTATTCTGAAGTATTTGCATTTATTTGACAATTTAAATAATATTTTCAAGAGTAATTATTTTACATTGCTTAACAGCATAAATCTCTGAATTGTGAAAATAAATTAAATTACTAACTAAATTAAAGTAAACAATTAAAAAGTATGAACACTGTATAAACTGTGCAAACTGTGAAATAAGATAGATTCAATTAGTTCAAATGTATGAGATTTAACAAAAATCATTATAATTAATATATATATATATATATATATATATATATATATATATATATATATATATATATATATATATATATATATATATATATATATATATATATATATATATATATAATTATAGCCACTTAGCTTATTACATATTCAATTAAATAAAAATAATAAATAAAAATATATTGAATTAAATATTTAGATTTTATTTAATTTAATTAAAAATAGCAACATATTAACTTACATTCAATTAAAATATTAAAATAAATCAGTCAGATTGTCTACTGATGCTCAAGTCCAAATATGAAGCATTTTATGAGTGGATTTTAATTTGCTAGCCAATTAGCATATTTTGAAAGGGTTAAAAAGCAAAGTTAAATTATTGGGTACGAGTAACATTAAAATCTCATTTGCAGTAAAAACCACCTCCAAATTCACAGTAAAACATGCATTATGGGAACGCAGTATTTGCTCCTAATGTGCTTTCGCTCATATCAGCTAGTCACAAGCCAGTAAGCAAACACTCCATTCAACTCAGTGTAAATGTATTGAGTTTCTACTCCTTCACTGCATATTAGGAAAAATGACTTATTTTCGGAGGCAAGGATAGAGATGAGCTGATGCAAAAAGCTGCCAACTTCATTTGCAGGCAAACTTGTGAGGCAAATCTGGGTAGAACAGAGAGGCGATAACAAAAAGGCGTTATAAAAATGTCTGCCTTGATGAATGACCCTTTAAACATGGAGGCACAGGGTCTGGTGCTATCAGACTTCCTATGACAGGCAGGAGCTGCCAGCAATACATCTATCTCATGCTTAATTCTACATTTCAGACGGCCTAAAGCAGCCAGTAAAGCTAAGTTAGTCCTATTGCAACACTAAAATTAACTGAAAATTGAACTAAAATTAACCTATTATAACACTTCAAATGATCAGTTAATAGTTAGGACAAACCTCTGTAACATCTAGATCTCCTTCAAGGTTGGACATGCATTATCCTATTTCTGGCATTCACAAATGAAATTGTGAATAAATAAATTGGACAGAATAGACACTAAACAACATGCAGATCAATTTGTTATTTTGTATCTCCGAATAATAAATCAGATGAATGACGGACAGAGTCATTCTTTATGAATGAGAGTCTCTTCTTTAAAAGTGCAGTCGTTTCCCTTTTAAAGATGCCTTCAATCTAGATGATTGAAAATTTGGATACAGAGAGTGTCCCTTCCTTTCTAATTCACTGATGTCTCTTGTTGCCAGAGCCATCCATCAAGACTGTGTCTGAATACACAATAAAGTGCCAAATATGATTCATACTTATACTCAAGCAAAGTTCTCTGCTGACTGTTCATACAGTACTCTCCTTTAATAGCCTACCTGAGAGTATTCCTACATCAGTGAGCAAAGAGTTCAGAATAAGTGATTCCAGACCAGATTTCATATTAGAATTCTAAACAAAATGTTTAAGAACATGCCATCACAGCTTTGCTGCCATTTTACAAATAATCTCAAAGTATAATAATACTACAGTAGTTACTACAACAAACTATTTCTCTCATCTGGGAGAAAAAATATTTGAAATAGTAATTTTTCATAAAAATTCTGATTTCTCAAATTAAAAGAAAAAACTTTACGGGGCATATTTTAACGATCTAAATGCAAAGTGTAAAGCGCACGGCGCAGGTGCACTCAGGGTGCATCCACTTTTTTACGATGGAAAAACGGTTGACGTGCCTGGGTGCATGGTCTAAACGGGTTGTCCCTATTCTCTTAATGTGCATACACACACACACACACACAATACAGAAAAAAAAACTAAATACAAAAAGATTACCAAGGTAGTTATTTATTTTTTTTTTTTAAGAATAGAATTAGAATAGTGATTGCTAAAGTTAGAGGGTCAAATGAAGATGAAAGAGATTGATTCTTGAAGATGGCTAAGGACTCAGCTGCTCGGATTGAGTTGGGCAGGTCATTCCACCAGAAGGGAACATTTAATTTAAAAGTCTATTAAAAGCTATTAAAGTGTGGTTTCTGAGATGCCCTTTGCCAGTAGGGTTGATAGGAGGATCTGGTGGTTAACCGTGTCAAAAGCAGCGGACAGATCAAGCAGGATAAGTACTGAAGATTTGGATTCCGCTCTTGCCAGTCTTAGAGCTTCAACAACTGAGAGCAAGGCCGTCTCAGTTGAATGTCCAATTCTGAAGCCAGATTGGTTGCTGTCAAGGAGGTTGTTGTGTGTGAGAAATGTAGAGACTTGGTTGAACACAGCTCGTTCAAGTGTTTTTGCAATGAAAGGAAGAAGGAAAACTGGTCTGTAGTTCTCTAAAAGAGATGGGTTGAGGGTGGGTTTCTTAAGTAGTGGAGTTATACGAGCATGTCTAAATGATGAGGGGAAAACACCGGTGTGGAGGGATGTGTTGATGATGTGAATGAGTGCAGATACAAATGCAAGAGAAATGGCTTGAAAGAGATGAGATGGAATAGGATCAAGCAGGCAAGTAGTAGGGTGATTAGAAAGGATGAGTTTGGAGACTTCTGCATGTATATATATATATATATATATATATATATATATATATATATATTTAGCCTTCAAAAAAAAAACCTATCCATTGTAATCCTGTAATTTTTTATATTTGGCAAGTTTGTGTTCTGCTGTGCGTCCCTGTGTTAAATAAGCAGCATGGACACTCTTTAAATAACAAAAAATTAAATAAAAATTGCACCGGACTTTAGACCAGGTTGGTCTATGGCACAGTCTATTTTCAGCTCCTTAAAATAGCAATGCGCCAGCAATGTGCCTGAACACACCTGTTTCTTAGACCAGCATGCCCATGGGTGCACAAATGAGCGCAAATGCATTTGCTAATTAAACAACGTGGCGCTGGATGGGAAAATGCGAATGGCGACGGACTGAAACTAGCAAACACACTAGCGCTGCACCTTGTGTCTTTTTGGTCTTTTGATCACACAAAAATAAAAATAACTGAGCATCAAATCAGCATATTAGAATGATTTGTGAAGGATCATGTGTCACTGAAGACTGAAGTAATAATGCTGAAAATTCATCTTTGACAACAGTTACATTCTAAAATATACCAAAATAGAAAACAGTTATTTTATGTTATATAAAAATCTCCTTTCAATGCATGTTTCATCAAATTAATGCTGGCTTGGTGAGCATAAGATATTTCTTTTGGAAACATCAAAAAGTCTTAGTTATTTCCATACTTCTGGCTGGAAGATTATAAAGTGTAGCTCAGTATCTTATTTTATGGTACTTTTTAATGCTTTAAAGCTTCAGTCCACATTCATTTTAATTGCAAGGACAAGTGCGGCCAGTACATTCTTTAATAATACATCAAGCTTGCGTTTCCCAGAAAAAAAAAAGTTGGATTGGAATGACATAAGGGTGCGTAAATGGTGACAGAATTGTCATTTTTGGATGGCGAACTATCCTTTTAATGAAAACAAATCACAAAGTGAAGCTGGAACTGCTACATGGCAGCTCAATCAAAGCCACTATTTGTAGGAAATATATTTAGAAGAAAAATAAATGACCTTATCAAAAGTTTATTGCATATCTTTCTATTGTTGGCAGCATCTTTCCTCTAGCGCTATTCAAACAAAATAACAAAGCCTCAACGATGTCAATTTGTGCTTTCCCAATCGTAAAACGGTCCCTATTACAAAATCTGTACCTTAAAAACAGAGAAAAATAAGACCACACACACACACACACACACACACACACACACACGCACACACACATACACACACACACACAGATACAAATGTGTCTTTAATTTCAAACGACAAAGAAAACCATCATACAGATGCAATTTCAATGTTGGTGACCTTAAGTGAAAAGAAGTTCTATTAAAGCGAGTTTCTATTAAAGTATTATTAAATTATTATTAGAGCAGATCATGTTTGGAGACTGCAGAGATAACCCGAGGTTAGCATACTTATTAAAAATCTTGAGTATGACTTACTATTGACTCAAAGGTCTTTGAATATACCTACTAATAAAGGTTTAGACAGTGAAAGATAATTGGTTTTATTATCATGGGGGCTTGGTCTTTTGTGGTCCACTGTGTTGGCAGATTTTTCAAGAAGCGCTTCTTATCTCACACGACCTTTTCTGTACAAAATGCCAGCATGTCATCGAGACACTGACCTGCTTCCTTTAATAATCACAGAGGCACTTCAATTAGTTATTCAAATGTGTTTAAGAAATAAAACAATATGAAAAAAGACAGGGCACTAGCAAAATCACTCATTATCGAGTGATTAACAAACAACAAAAAAACGTTTGACATTTTAATAACCCTCTCAATAAAACCGTTTTAAGATTCATTCCACATCATTCTTGGGCTTATTGTGCATGCAGAGGCAAAAGCAAATTTCATAGCTGCACGGCTGTGGTAATTACTGCAGATAGACTTGATCTTACTTCAAATTTAGTAAACTAAAAAGCAAGCAAAATATATTTGAGAGCTATAGCAGAGAGAAAGACTTTCAGGAAAGTATCACATAAAGATGGCTTCACTCTTTAAATGTAGCAAACAGCTCAGCATCAATATTCTTTTTTCTACTCTGTTCATAGAAGAAAGTTCTGTTCTTATTTTTTCTTGATGTCAGTCCCTCAAGCTCAAGACTTCTTACCTCATACTCCTCTTTAAAGCCATAACCCTGCCCACACTTCATCTGGGTGATGTGTTGGAGCAAGTCTGCCACTCTGATGGCCGGTTGGAACTGGCCGGCCTGGTAGGACATCTCCACCGACTCACAGCCTCCATATGGGTACGTCTGGATGGTCATCGAGGGCTGGGACATCTCACTGTGGCTGCCATCTGTGGAGGAACAATTCACAATCCTTGAGTACCATCACAATTTTCAATTGCCAGCTGGAAGGTTGCTGGTTTGATACCAAACAAGGCAAGCAAGGCACCAACCCTGGATTGCACTTTCCTATATTTATGACATAAAAGTAATTGAAAAAAAACTCTACCAGTCCTGGTTATTTTATGTTATGAAACAAAATCCATCACTCTATAACATAAAGGTACCATTGGGCAGCATTTACAGTTTACCTAGAAAAGGCATAATTCATTTCTACATCCTGTTGGATTCACAATCTCCCATGTATGTTACAATCTATCAATGTAAAAGCCTCAGGCAAAAATGGAAACACTAGAAGATTTTGAAATTTTAATCAATAATTTACAACATAGGTTTAACTGCTATAATGAAAAGTGCATATCTGTTTCAGACCATCTAAAGATTACACTGGATTCTTCTAAATTTTCCCCACTGCTAGTGATATTATAAAGCTTTCAATTACAAACCTAGACAAAGCTAATTTTTTTATATTAATAATAATAATAAATAAATAAAAATAAAAGTGTAAATACACATTTTAAATGTGATACAAATTTAATGACCACCTCAACTCTCTAATATATAATACTAGTCAAAAGTTTAGAATAATTAAGATTGTAAATGTTGAGAGAATATTTTCTATAGTGTATATGATCTACTGTACCATTTAAAACATTTTTTGCACATTTAAAATGCTCACCAGGGCTGCATTTATATATTTATATAAAAATGCAATATTGTGTAATTTTATTGCAGTTTAAAATAACTGCTTTATATTTTTATATATTTAAAAAAGTTTTTCATTCCTGTGATGCAAAGCTTGATTTTTTGGAGTATGCTAGCATAAAGATGAGCTCAAAGCAAACAGACGAGGACTAAAATACACTTCATTTTGCATTTATGGGAACTAGCCAATTGCATCACACAGATCCTACATAATCTGTAAAACCATTCAAAAAATGACAAAGAAAATGCAAATATTAGCAGTCTAGGATATCATGTTGTTCTCAAAAAAGCACAGCTTTGTTTACTGTGCACTAATACCTCTCAATCAAGACCAAACCCCTGAAAGCTCGGCTAAGACCTCGACTACTGAGAGCTATCTGAGTGTCATTCAATCACAGCTCAGAGCAGACTTCACTTATGCATAACAATATACTGAGATGCAGACAGTGCGTCCTTGCAAACTCTCTTTTATTAGAATAAGACTGGGAAGCAGTTTATTGATGTTAACGAGCTTTTTAAATAGAGGAATGGAGGAAGCAAATGACAGAGAATTTTTAATATGGTCTGCTTTAACCGGCTAAAGCATCATTCAGAATAACAGAGTGATGGAAAATTACTTGACAAATTATTAATATGGCTATTTGCATCTTAATTGCCCTGAAAATTCATTATACACAAAAAATGTAAAATCCATACCAAACATCACGCTTTCGACATAGCAAAATACAAGTAATTAGGACCGTAGTATTTTTAGTGCCAGTAGGAAAAAGCGGCAAAAATGTATTACGAAGAAAACAATTATGCCAGAATCGTAGCCTCAGGACACAAAAAGTAACTAGCAGAGAGATGCTAAGACTGCTCAGTGAATCTGAACTGGTTCACAATCAGCACACAAAACATCATTCGGATCTGACTGAACTGTGAGCTTTGATATTTGTTTAGGAATTAAAACAATTTGCCTATATTTTGCATATAATTTGCTGCTTATTAGGCAGCAAACAGTTACGGTTCCCATTGACTTCCATTATATGGACAAAAATACAGTGGAGGTCAATGCTATATTACCATCATTCTTCAAAATAACTTCTTTTATGTTGCACATAAGTAAGTAATACAAATTTCATTTTTGGGTGAACTATTCAATTTACTTTTTTTTTTTTTTTTTTTTTTTTTTTACCAATATTTACATTTCAAGTCAACAATTCAAGACAAGAGCCAACGAAAAGCTTAACATTTTAAGCTTGACAGTTAGACATAAACTGCATAAACTGCGTGAATAAATAAATGCATATGTGCATTCATAAAATGATAACAAATATTCACAAAACCTTTACAAATTTAGTTCTAAAACAAACTATTGTTCACAAAGTAAAAATATTTGAAAATTACAGGTCATAATATTCATATTGGTCAATGCAAATGTATGGTGGAAAAATATGTTATTGACTTAGGCGCCAACATATAAACACTAAAAGAGAAAAAAAGAGTAGTATGAGATTCTAAGGTCTCTCAATTTACTGCCCCTCCTTTTGCCTTTCTCCTTCCCTCTATCTATCATTTTTTAAATTAATTAATAATTCATGTGTTTTTGTCTCAGCAGCATTGAGTCAATCTCAAAGTGGTGGCCCAGTGGGTGTATTATGTTGTTAAAACCACGCGTCTGGCACATCCAAGCCTGAGAAAGATCGAAGAACTCCTGCTCTAGATATGAAAGGTCAACTGCACATTTAAGGTGACTTCATATATGTAGATTATGGATAATTATTTAGGTTTAGTAATTTTGAATCTTCAGGATGATGAGTTCCGACAGTTATGAGTTAAAAAAAGAGAGTACAGTTCATAAATAAATTATACTGAATCATTATTAGATTTTACTGTGAGGTCCTTTGGGATAAAAACACCTAAAGATGATGGGGAACATAAATCATGCCTCCCTCGATCAAAGATGAAGTGTGTATTTTCTGTACAAAACAGTAAAATAATTAAATTGTCTGAAGAATGTTTATTCATTAATAATGTTATTACAGTAATAAAACAAAAACACATTTAAATGTGGAAATGTGATTAATTGTTTTATGATGTTTATGCTTTACATCTTCATATTTATATTCCTATAAAAATGCATGAAATAATATGGATCAATAATAATACTTTGCATACTTTTTTAATTATTAGTTAGCTAGATGTGACTCACACAGGGCAAAAATGCATTTTTATACAAAACTCTCTACCATGTCTAAATCATTTTCTAATATATTGCACATTTTCAAATTCTAATCATATCTTCTAACACAATGTTCTCTCTGCATTCCTCACAGGTGCAAAAAAAATAGGTTTTTGATATGATAAAGTAACATTAATACTGTTTAAAATGAACGCTATAAAAAAATAAATAAATAAAAATACAGTGACAGTTTGAAACATGAAGGTTCTTTTGCTAAGAACCTGAGGAGAACTGACTTCACCCCCCCCCCCATTAAAATATTAAACAAGGATCATCATTTTGAGAGATGTAAAAATACACAGCATGTCCTGCAACAGCACAACTCCAATGCATGTATTGGCCTATATTACCGTTCTAAAATTCCTGTCACATTGACTGAAAGAGAGAAAGACAGACATTGGCTATGCCAAGTGACTATTCTTCTTTCGGATAAAATTGTCTAATTTTGGTCCTGTTCTGTCCCTTAATGGCCTCTTCATTTGAGCATTAACTTTTTGTTGACATTGCATTATATGCATTCAGAGTATTAGAGCTAAAATCACATTAAAGCTCAATTATCAGCATGCACAGTTATATTATGATAAAGTGATATTGCCATTAACAATAATTACCTGACAAGTCACAACAAAACACAGGTGACTAAATAATGATGTTGTAAATGACTTTCAAATGTCATATGTGAATGGGTCTCTTATGGCTGAGGGTATATGGAGGAAAATAAACGTGAACTATAAACCTCTTAAATAATATGTGTATACTGTATGTAGAAAGCGCTGTCAAGGTAAAGTTACTTGAATTATTAGCAAAGTATAATAAGTGTTAGCACTGGCATTGTCGCAATATATAAAACATTCAATAAGATGCTTCTCTATGTCAAACTTTTTGTCCTTGGCTACAAATTTGAAAAAGTAATCTGCAAGTAGACTCTTTAAATATATACACTATAATTCAAAAGTTTCAATACTTTTATTCAGTAAGGATGCATTCAAATGATCAAAAATGATAGTGGAGCGTTTATAATGTTAAAAACGTTCTATCATGGTTTTCACAAACATTCAATTCAATTAAACAGAAAATGTTTTCAACATTGATAAGAAATGTTGGAGTAATGGCAGCTGATAATTCAGCTTTGCATCACAGGAATAAAATGCATTTGAAAATATATTCAAATAGTAAGCTATTTCAAATTGTAGTAATATGTCAACATGTCAACAATCTTATTTACGTCTATTTTTTTGTTCCTGTAAGTCTCCTAAGCTATGAAAGATCGATCTTTGAGTAATATCATTCCTCTGAATGCCATTATCAGAGTTAAGCTGGTGTCGCCAGGCGTCTTTCAGCTAACCAGCAGAATCACAGACATCCCTCAGTGGGTTATCCATTTCCAGCCTCTAAAACTATTGTTTCTCCATGAAACCAAACCCTTCTCTCTCTCTCTCTCTCTCTCTCTCTCTCTCTCTCTCTCTCTCTCTCTCTCCATTCCTTTCTCTGTTCCTCCATTCTGTTTTTTTTTTCATTTCCATCGATCCTAAAGATATCTACACTCCTCTACAACATCTAAATCTTTCACTCTTTATCTGCTCTAAAACACTGCATGCACCCTATTTTCTCTACCATTATCCTCTCTTTTTCTTACACAATGTTCTCTCTCCCAGGTGCAAAACCTAGACTACTCATCAGTAACCTTGATGATCATCTCTGCGTGGATTACAGGAGAAATGATTTTAAGAAACACGTCTCCCAGTTCCTGTATGTGATTACAAAGGCTTTCTTTCTGCACCGTGATCGATAGCCTGTAAATGAACTGGAAGCCCCATATAATAGGCAGGTTTATAAATGATTAGGGGCTGCCAGTCTTTCTCAACCTCGTAATCTCAGAGACATCGTTTCGGCAGGGAGCATCTCCAGAACAGAAATATGACCGCCCTCACTGGGAGCGAGAGATGGGGTCTGTAAAAAAGAATGAAAAGACCTTTTTCTTCATTTAATGCCTCATTCTTTTATCTGTACAGGTGGCTTTATTTATCTTCTCTCCATCTCACTATCTTAACCCTCGACTCGATTTCACCTTTTCAATTCTTCTTAAAACAATCAGTACTTATTGCAGTGCTTGCTAGGCTCTAGAATCAATTCAACCTTTGTTTTGTAGATCATTTCAATCTTAAGTGTATTCTCCATTCTTTTCTCTAAAATTGTTTACTTTTAAAGCAATTTAACATTTAAGCGAAATGGTCTTATTACCCTGACATAATGAAAAAGCAGGCCAATATATGAGTTCAAACAATAAAATCACCAGAGAAAGTTACTTCCTAAGCAAATCCTTATGTTTTTCAACTAAATTACAAACACTTTATGTGGAACAACATGCTCTGAAGAATTGTGCACAATAAAACTTAGAGAAATCAAATTCATTTTGATTTTTCATGTGGTCCAGGGCTTTTACAATCTTACAAAAAATTATATTTCAAATATATGCTGTTTTTTTTTTTGTTTAAAAAAAAAAAAAAAAAAAAAAACCTTGTCTCATGGTTTCCAAAAAAATTCTAAGCAGCAGAACTGTTTTCAACGTTGATAACAATCAGAAAAGTTTCTTGACCAGCAACTCAGCATATCTGAATGATACTGAAGGTTCATGTGATACAGACAATTTAGCATTGCAATACAAGAATAAATTACATTTTAAAATATAATCAAATAGAAAACTGTTATTTTAAATTGTAATTATATTTTACAAAAAGTTACTGTATTTTAGGTCAACCTTGTGGAGCAAAAGATGAACCGCTATATTATTGAGGTATGAATTGTTCAAACAGTGTATTTATGCATTTACTCACTTGCTTTCCTGTAAAGTGTGACTGACGCACTGCAGCAGAGAGAATTTACATCTAATTCCTGCTTGCAAAAAGTCATTCCCGCATTTTTTTTAACTCTACAGTCATGAAAATAGACATGTGCCATTCTGTGTATGGTGCTTTGGAAATTATTCAGAATTTTCAAAATCCCACTTGTATTCTTTTCTTCTGATCCATTCCTTTCTTCCTCCTTCCCAATCCTCTATTAACTCCCTCTCACTGCAATTCATCTTTTATCCTCCATCACCTTCTACTGCACTCCCTTAATCTCAGATTTTCTTCTAGTATTTTTCCGTTCATCCCTGGACTTGGGATCAGAATGGGTCAGTTTGGCATGAATGTGAATGTATGACTGTGGCATGTTTGACATCCAGTTTACACATATCTCACAGTCCACATTGTCTTGGTTCAGTTGATAAAACACCTGATTCAAATCCCCTAGTGCTTGATGTTTTTTTTTTTCTCATTTTGCTCTCCCTCTCTCTTCCTTTAATACACTGCCTGTGTGCTCATTTTCTCTTTTCTCCATCTCCAAGCCGTCTCCACCTTCATAACCTCTGTAAATACGTTTGCTCTCAGTGGTCTATTGGCGTTGAGTGTGTATGTGTATAGGGGGAGTCGTGGTCTTCGCTGCTGAGTGTAGCTTAAAGCGAGAGTTTTCAAACTCCTACTAGAAGCTGTCAGGATCAGAGGTGCGTGTTTAGAGACCCCTGCATCTGAACCTTTTAGAGTGAACCTTTGAAAGGAGCTTTTGGACTGAATAAGCCCCGAGCCCACCGAGATATCTATCAGAAATCCCTTTTCAAAAGCTGACTGTAAAGAACGCTTTCAATATCTCCTGAAGAACGAGTAAAGGATGAAGCTTTGCGTGACCAGGAAAAACTTGAAAGTGTCAGCAGTGGAGCTGAAGTACTCTAGTTCACTCTAGCTGCTAAAGGGAGTGTGTTTTCATCCAAAGAACGCCAGCCAGTGAAGGTAATGACAAACATGTCAAAATAATCTGCAAACTCTTACTGTAAATTTGGGACACTGATGAAATCCAATTACTATTTGATCTTTTGCAAGTATTTCTTAAAGGTTTCACTGAAGATGAATAACTGGAAATTATAAATAATAGTGAGAAATAATGATAAATTGAAACACAAGAAAGAAAGAAAGACAAGTGAAAAAGAAATTAAAGGAATAAATGAACTTTAGAGGTAGGAAGAAAAACTGAACTAACAAATGAAAGATTAAATGAAAGAAAGGAAGTAAATCAAATCAACAAACAACAAAAGACAGGAAGATGAACAAACAATCAAAAGAAAGAATGAGATGATAAAATGGATGGAGAGAAGGAAGAAACAAGGTAAAGACAGAATGGAAGGATGGAGAAGTCTTCATTATGAGCTATTGCCATTGGCTGTGAAATTGTCAATCTGCCTTTAAAAATACATGAGGGAGTGTGAGTAAGTGAGTGATGTGACATTCAGCCAAGTATGGTGACCCATACTCATAGAATTTGTGCTCTGCATTTAATCCAAAGTGAACTCACACAAAAACCGTGAACACACACCCGGAGCAGTGGGCAGCCATTTATGCTGCGGCCCCCAGGGAGCAGTTGGGGGTTCGATGCCTTGCTCAAGGGCACCCAAGTCATGGTATTGCCAGCCTGAGACTCAAACCCACAACCCTAAGGTTAGGAGTCATACTCTCTAACCACTAGGCCACAACTTCCCTCGTCATGGGAAGGAGTGTGTGTGTGTCACACACCAATCTGCCAAATCTGAAAATTAGCATTCCGATGAACGATCTGATTCAAATCACTTTCCACACATTGGGATATAAACGTAGACTTTGTTTGAACTGACAGAGGGCTTTCATTCCTCTAATCTGTCTCAGTGTGGGACGGAGACATCAGTGTGAGGAGAACACCACCGACTCCTCACTTAAACCACATTCAGCTGCCACTAAATTACAAGCTGCAGTTAATTTGATCGGACTTGGACGAAAGTCTCGGGCACCCGCTTTTGACTTCAACGATCAATGTTATGATCTTTCATCATCTGAACCCATTCTTTATGACTCTTGAATGAAACTATATGCTTAATAGTGATTCACCTGTGAGTATTCATTTTGTCATCTTCATTATACATTTACATTAAAATACACAGAAGACACTGTTTAACATAATCGATGTGTGTAGAACTGAACAGTGTGATTTAGAGTCAGCAGAGGAGGAAAAGTGTCTTACCTATGGATGCTGTGGCAGGGACCGGCTCCTTAGAAACTGCAATTAAAAACAATAAAACTTGACATAAGTGCCACACAACTTTTGCTGTAGAGTATTGTTCTGATATTTTTAAGGGTTAATAAAGCGGTTGTTATTGTAAACTAAAAATATTACAAATTGTTTATTTAAATAAAGCTGAAATTAAATTAAATAATATAACTTCATTTAAAGAAATAAGTACTATAATTACTTAATAAATACATTAATATTATAAAATAATAAATTACTGAAATAATACATTTAAGCTACATAGAAATGAAAATGCAAATCTAAATATTTTGAAATACGATATATATATATATATATATATATATATATATATATATATATATATATATATATATATGTGTGTGTGTGTGTGTGGGTGTGTGTGTGTGTGTGTATATGTATGTGTTACACTGTTGAAGTTCAGAAAAAAAATAATTCTGTCATTTAATTACCCTCATGTTATTCTAAACCTAATTGTTTTTCTTTCATGTAACAAAAAAAGAATATAATGGTTCTATCAAAGCTTCGAAAAGGATGCAAAACACTATCAAAATGTATATCATATATGACTGCATTATATTCCAAATCTTCATGAGTTGATACAATGTCCAGTTCATGAATCAATCATTCTTTTGAGCTAGATATTTTCAGTTAATCGGTTGATCCATTTCACAAAACCAGTCTGAATGAATCGTTTGCAGACTAATTCAGTTTTTGAGTTTTATTTTATTTTTTTAATTTTTTTAAAATATGAAATATATGAAATAAGAGTACTGCATTATTACTGGCTACTGAAAAGCATCATCAAATCAAAAAGTAAGTTGTAGGAAATGTTCAGAGCTTTGTGAGGTTCAAGTTCTGTGATTGGCTTGCTGATACATTATACAGTTCAAATCTTTTGGTTACCAGTCCAGGAATTGTTCTACATGGACCAATTCAAAATAGGAAGCCACACACCTGAGTAGTAGGAGTTGAGGAGGGTTTTACTCTGGAGGGCTTTACCCGGGATGGAGAAGGAGCATGGAGAAGAGGCGGCTGGGAAAGACAGAGAGAAGGGCACTTAGTACTTACACACGCTGCACATGTCTATAAAACACCACATCATGTCCAGATTAATAGCTGTGTCATATTGTGACAGAATCACAGTGGCAACAGAACAAATGGTTTTTAGGTCTCTTTCCAGGAAGGAGGCTGATATTGCACTAATCAGCTGCATCTTTCTGCAGTCAACAAGACCTTTAAATGTCATGGACTATTTTGAACATATACACATGAATATCCTAACTCAGAATAAACAGTGGATTTCTAAACAATAAAAAATGTAGACTGAAAAAAAAAGTTTACAAACAATTGCAAAGAAACAGCAAGTAACGCATTGATTTAAAATGACATTTTGAAGTAGAAAAACTTAAATAATAAAATATATTCCAATAATCATTGTTTTATTTACACCTATGAAAAATATATAGATATTCTTACAGTGACTCCCACTACAAGTGAATGAAAGTCACAAAACACACTCCTAGAGCTTCACTCACTCCAGTAACCTTCTTTTACTCTTCTCAGCTGAAGCCCATATCACTTTTACGTTCCATTTTAGTCACCTATCACTCCAGATCTCCCTTTACACAAATCCCCATGTGTCACATGTGCCGGCGCATATGCATTTACTCACATAAGGATCTCTACAGAATGTGTTTTGGAAGCAAAAGCTCACGGGCCAGCAGGGTGAGATCGAGAGCATTGAAGAGTGGAAGGTTGAGGCAGGTGTCTTTGTGTTCATTTAAATGGTAATGCAGCTAAAATGCTGAGTGTGTAGGCTGGGATCACTATGATCTCTATTTCACACATCTTCTGCTGCATCGTCTTCAAAAAGCCCAGATGGAAAAATATATATATAAATAATAATAATGATGTGTGATTGTAACTGTGGAGCCAGTGAGAGGGAGGACTGGATATAAAATGAGAAAAATAAAATTACAATATATGAGATATTAAGGCCTGCAATAATTTGGTGCCCACAGAAAAGGCTTCAGAAATTGGAAGGCATGTCATTTACAAAGTTCAACACATACTACACTCCAAAGATTTTCCTCCTACAATCAGTGTAAAACTGTGAAGAAAAGCAGTAGATTCCTGGGCCAAAAAAATTGTAAATCCAGCACATGCACTGCTTTTCAAGCCATATATATATATATATATATATATATATATATATATATATATATATATATATATATATATATATATATATATATTATCAAACTAGTTTTTTATTTAAACATTTAAGAATTGTACATTATTTTAATATTCTTTCATTTTAAGAAAGTTATATTATATTTTAAGACAAAACAGTGATTAAGAAAAATATTTTTAAATAATACAGTCAGAAACAAATAATGATTTTTGCAATTCCAACACAGATATTACCCACAGCATGTTTAAAGTTTTAGATGAAAGTGTATGGTCTCTCATAGTGTATTACTAGGCTTTTTTTTTAAATGTATTTATTTTTATAAAGAACTGCTCACAAACAGCAGTTATGAGCTGGACTGAGTTCTAGATTGTTTCTGTTCCAACACACGTCTATAATAAAGAGGCTGTACTTGTTCAGTAATAGTGACTCTCAGATCATTAGATACATAACAGATACAACAACAGCCTCCAATTACTCTGAGCCTGTAATGATCCGAAATAAACATTCAAATGAACTGCATTTGCACATCCACTGACCAATGACATTCAAAAGAACTGAGAAACACTAAACATGCAGAACACATTGCCAATCAGTGTTGATTTTAAAGGAAATAAATGTGATCATTATGCATAATGACATTCTCTCTCTCTGTGCATCTTGCTCTTATACTCCGTTGCCCCCTCTTCTTCCAGCTCCATTCAAATTACTCTGTACACAAAGGCCACAGTGACATTTTGTGCAGAAAGCAACTCAGAAAGACCCATCCTAATTACAGCCCTTTCACAGCATGCCAGAGCCCACTTAAAACTGAGAATGAAAGAGAGAGAAGGAAAAAACGCCTAGTCCAAATGCCACTTGCTATTCTTCTCCAGCACCTCTTAAAACAGCACGTCAATAGCAAAGTCTCTTGATATGTAGAACGCTTTGGTCCATGCTATTAAGTTACAAAATAGCTCTCTATGGTGGGCGACGTTCAGATGTGTGATGGGCAGGTGTGAGACAGAGGCGTCCCGTCATTTGGTTTCCTGATGGACGCTTAGTGAAAACAATCAAGGAGAATGGTGAGTTGTGTTAAAATGATAGATTGTTGACCGCTTTTGACCCCTTTTAGGGCTTGCTGAGCTCATCAGTGTGATGGTGGGACATGCAGGAGGTTTGCGTGATTACAATAATGAGTCTTGAGATTGGCTCACACACACTGCGGCTACTCCAGAAGATCCTGGTATTTGGGGAACGTGGTGATTATATGACCTGTGGACTTTGACTTTTGAGACTGGTGGAAAAGAGCAAGAAGTTCTCTAAAGAGAACCTGTGAAAAAGGTCTGATCGAACAGGAAGTTAATACTCTATCTTTCAACAAATCATCTGATGCCCATTCATGTTTATTCTGAGCTATAGTTAGTAGTAGGTGGTTGGTTCATGTGCCACTTAAACTAATTAGCCTTTAGTAGTCTGTCACGCCACATTAAAGAGTGTCAACACACCTTTATTATTTTAATTTCACGATTAAATTGACAGAATTGGAAAGCTGAGATCTTCAGAAATAAACAAACCGTACTGAGATTATTGGACGGGAGGCATGATACAAATAATGTTCAGTAAAGATTGTGCACGTATGACAAATATTGCTGTATTGTATTCCAGCTCAATAGTTTCAATGCATTGCTAATTGGTTCATTTGTTTGTTAATCTATCCATTTATTCATCCAAGTATTAATTTATTCATTCATTACATTTTTCATTTAATCATTTATTTACATGTGCAATATTTCACTCATGTATTAATTAACTTAAATGTGTTTATTTATTAACTGATTTGAACTTTTTGTTCATTCATTCATCCATTCATTCATTCATTCATGCATTCTTTATGTGAAATTCGCTTTTCTTTAATTTGCTAATTTTTTGTAAATTAATTAATTGATTCATTCTTTCATTTGTGTCTTCATTCATTCTTTCATTATTCAGTGGTTAATGCCAATGCCCTTCTCTAACCCATACTGTTATTAGAGCACAGACACATTCAAAACAAACAGAGATTCTACAAAAAAACAGGGCAGACCAGTAATGTCACAGCACAATATTTGCTGAACTCACAGAATCCGTTGAGGTCCTGGTTGCTGGTGGAGAACGGATCGTCCTTGTGTAACGTGCTGACTTTTCCAGTGCTTTTATCTGCTGTGCCTACAGGCCCCATCTCTCTCTGCGTGCTGCTGTTGGCCGTTTCCTTCTGTTTTTTAGCTAGTTTCCTTCAAATCCATCCACAACAGGACACAATTATACATAAGATCAAAATAAGATACTTCAGTGTCATTGCAATGCTCTTGGCTAGTGCAAACTGTTAAACTAATGTCTAAACAGGTGAAAGAAATCACTTTTTTTTTTTGGATTAAACAAAGGCTATTAAAATCAGTTATCAGCTTCATTACTGCTAGACTTGCTGGTTTTAGTTTAGACATTTATGTATTGCATAAACGGAACAGTATAGGAGTATAATAATAACAATATACATCACTTAACCAAAGCACTGTCACAACACTGCTGTAAACTGACATATAAGATATACAAGACAAACACACACGGACAGACACTGGGCACATGGAGGACAAGACGTGAGCCATCGTTCTATTCCAATGGCATTGATTGAAATATTTATGTAACATAATCTAAAATATATATTCTGCAGTGATATATGCCCACAAGTGATAGAGAACAAAAATCACAAACCTACTCAAATCAAGAGAGAGAAACTCAAAACCTTGCCATGCAGAACAAAGCTAATTGAACACTACAAGTCTATTGATCAGGAAAAAGTTGTACATAAACACATTGACTTGTAGATAATGCAAACAAATACGTTAATGATATATTTATATATCGTAACGCTTTCTCATAAAGGGTCAGTATAGAATTGTTGAAATGAGCAGCGCACATATGGATGACAGCTATAATGTTTCATAACTACAGATGTATATCACTATGAATGTATTTGATCCTAATTAAAATTGTGATATGTTGAATAAGTGACCTAGCAGTTCTTACTTTGACACATTGAGCTGTGAAGTTGAAAAATGTGGTTTGCAACATTTCCTGTTCTCATTCCACCGATCAAAAAAACAAATAATCTTCAGCAGTCTTTATAAAGGCAGCAGACTTCACTTCTGCAGGTCTTTGATTTGTCTTGCTGTTCATAAGCTGAGGTCTCCCCACACTTGCAGAACTCCAAGGAAGATATTACTGTCAGCAATGGATTGGAGTCATCCAATAAAAAGACTCTGATTCTCCAGGTCCCACAGAACACCATTTGACCTCAATATGTGCTTGCTTCTCTTACGGGGACGAGCTGATATTAACTCTTTGTTTTCTTATTTTCTCTGCTGGGAATTTGAAAAAAAAAATATAAATAAACCCTAATAAAGATTCAGCTTCCTCAAAAACCAGGGCAACCTTTAAAATTGGGGCCATTTTAGCTAGGTTGGGAAATAAATTCAGTAACATTGGTCTTTGGTGAATGAGGATCAAAAGAGGACGGAAAGTGTTCAGAAGCAGGTCTTAACACCAAGAAGCAATAAGAGAGGGCTCACGACTTTCCAATTAAGCAGCAAAGTATCAATGTGATGGCTATAAAGTGTTGAGATTTCATTGTAGAAACTGCAATGCACAAACTCTATACCAAAACCTAGTGTGCTCCCTGCCTATTCAACAACCCATTGGCTCATCCCACAGTGTATGCTGAAGGTCACAGTATTTTGTAATACAACAGCCATCAGACAATAAAACCCACTGATTGCTGCATTAATGTGTCTCGTTTCAAGTGTCAAATTCTGGACATATTGCAAGTGGCATAAACTATAGATAATCCTTAATGAATGTCAGCGCAGCACTTCATTAAAAGTGGAGGCTATAATATAGTTACTGTAGATCACCATAAACAGTATTTATAGCACCAAATTTTGTTAATGTTTTTTTGTAAAAGAGAAAGAGAGAGAGGGGGAACAATAAGGGGATAGCTGTAAAATCTGGCTTGATTCATCATTCATGCATAAAATTCACCAAATGTTCTTTAATAAGCATATCACACTTGGTTGAGCTAAAACTTGAATGGAGGATATAATACAAAGACATATGCATTTCTGACAGCAGAACATGCAAAGTCAAGGCAGCGTGACTTGTATTAGTAAGCTTGTAGAAGATTTCAAAATATCCTCTATATTAACCACTATTGTTCACTTGTAGGGCATGGTGTTAGCCAGGACAAGGTCATGGGTTTGATTCCCAGGGAATACGTTGTTACTTTTATATTGATGTGTTTGAATGCACTTAAGTCACTTTGGATAAAAGCATCTGCCAAACTTGTAAATGCATGCACACACAAATCGGTGGAGTAGACATGGTGATGCATCAGGAATAAACATTACTATAACCATATACACTGAAATTTTTTTTCAAAATAATTTTTTCACATTTTAGAGTGGCCTGTTATTGTGGCCAGCCTAAGGCACACCTGTGTAATAATCATGCTGTCTAATCAGCATCTTGGTATGCCACACTTGTGAGGTGGATGAATCATCTCGCAAAGGAGAAGTGCTCACTGACAAAGATTTAGACAGAACTGTGAACAATATTTGAGAGAAATAGGCCTTGTGTGTACATGGAAAAAGTCTTAGATCTTTGAATTCAGCTCATGAAAAAAGGGGGCAAAAACAAAAGTGTTGTATTTAAAATTTTGTTCAGTGTATATGGTGATGGTAATGTCTATTCCTTATGCATCACAATGTCTACTCCATAACTTGGTGTGTGCATGCATTTACAAGTTTGGAAGATTCTTTTATCCAGAGTGACTTAAGTGCATTCAAACACGTCAATATAAATTTAACATCGTATTCCCTGGGAATCAAACCCATGACCTTGTCCTCGCTAACGCCATGTCCTAAAAGTTAACTTTGTGCATACAAGCAACTGAACAATAGTGAATAATATAAAGGATATTTAGAAATCTTGAAAGGTGCTAAGGCAAGCATAATGTCTTACTATCTTCTCAGATGCATGTACTGTTGCATGCAAAAGTACAAGCAGTGCTTAAAAATAACATTTTGCCACATCTGCCAAAGCCTGATGACTTGAGTAAATTTAGTGGCCATACTTTAAATATTTTCCAGCCATAAAACTTTTGTTATTAGTATTATTAATAATAATTATTTTCTTCTTTTTTATATTTAAGTTTTTTTTTTTTTTTGCTTTCAAAAGTTTAACTATAGAGCTTTTAGTTTGGCAGAAAACTGCAGGGGATTTAAAATTTTTTTTTTTTTATTAAATGCATCCCTTTAATTGACAACAGACATGTACAGTACTGTAAATGATGCTCATTACAAATTTGGGAAAATATTTGGGTCCTGTTATATTTTCAAATGCACGTTATAAGCAACTGAAACTCACAGCACTTGCAGAGATTGGGTTTGTGTGGAGCCGCATGTATTGTGAACCGAGCCTCTCTAAGTTATCATGAGCTGCTTATGGGAAAAGTTCACAACACAGCACATAAGATTATAAATTTATATAATAACAGTACAGTCTTTGCAATTTGATGATCACACCAAACCATACCACGTTCTGAGGCATGGTTAGAATTAATAAAAACACTTACCGGCAAAGTGGTGAGTAACACGGTTTGATACACTTGCCAAAAAATATTTTTACTCGCATTTGGTACTTGGAGAGTGTTAATTTGCACAAAATTACAAACCGGAAGTTTTTATTATTATTTTATTATTATATGATTTATGGGAAGTCAAAATCTCTTTCCTATCTGGCTTTTTTTTTAAAGTTTGTAAGTGCAAGGACAAAAGTGAAGATGCACATTGATCGCTTTACTAACTCTGAAAATGCATGCTGATACATAACCCTGCTGAATATGAGAACGACTCTGTCTCTGGATTTGGGGAATATATTGGCGTCATGGTTAGCTTTAGCTTGTAGCTGTCTGTCTAGGCCCTCTCAGATGATATCCTTTTGAAGGAGCTCCTCCTGGCTGTGTTCTTTCTTTCATCTATATTTCAGGAGCAGGGAGAGAGTGGTGAGAATGCACATAGTAGTCTGACTGTGAATCTGAGCTTTTAAATCCTTTAATGCATGAGGTAAACATCCTGCAGCAAGGCTCTGTTGAACACAGAGCAAATGAAAGAATCCTGTGCAGTAAATGCTGAGGCAGGCATAACCGTAAAGGTAACGCCGAATAGTGTAATGGAAAAGTAATAAAAAGTAGAGGTGGAGTCCACAGACCAAAGAGATTTGACCTGAACTAGCATGAAGTCAATAATAATTAGATAACAGTGGAGAAACATCAATTTATGTGCACATGAGTGCAATTTATAACTGGGACTACTTATGTTTCGAAGCAATCTGAAAAACTTGTAGGTATATAGTGCATAAGATGGTTTATGGGTCAAAATTGACTGTTTTGCAAGAAAATGGAAGTTCTGCGATGTTAAAACATTGGAGCAAAGTGTGATATATAATACTGACTCAAGAGTTAATTTCAAATGTAACTTGTCTTCAATTAAAAAAGCTTACAATTTAAAAAAGCTTTGTCTGACATGGCAAAGTTGGATCTGGTACGAATACTAATTGTCACTTAACTTTAACTTGATTTTCATTTATTTTGTTCTCTCACTTTTTTCTTATAATGAACTAAGGAGGTTTTACTATTTCTCAGGGATTGTTAAAAGTACTTAGTAAAAGCTATTAGTAAATGATGAACAAAAAAAAGGATGGTTGGTTATGTTCTGTATTTAATGCTACTTACAGGTAATAAGAGTAGGAATATGCATTTCTTCTGGAGCAGCAAGATAAGAACAAAACAAAAACAACAACAAAAAAATGTTACAGAATTTAAACATTTAATATATATATTTAATATGAACATAAAAAAGTTAATATAAAATGTAAACAATATTATAAAAAGCAAATTAATGTACAGTCATTAGATATGGGAATACAAAAATACCACAATTAAAATAATAATAAAAAACAATAATATAAACCAAAATAAAAAAGGAACCAAAAAAAGGATAAACACATTGATTAGTGATCAGTATTGTAAATAAAGAGATGCATAATGATAAAAAAATAGTAAAACTTGCCACTGTTACATGCTGTTTTATTTAGACAAGAATATGCAATGCAGCTTCATGTAGCTATGCTATAGATTTCTGTTGCCTGAGACTGTAAGTTTAGGTTTGCAAATGGCCTTTGCATCAGTAATAGTAACAGTAAATCTGTAAAAATGATAATTTGATAATAAATGAAATGTATGAAACTGCACATCTGGCTCCCCTTCAAGTGAAAAAAAAAGTGTGAAAGAGAACAAAAAAAAGGAGTAGTTTACTGGTGGGAGTGTGTGTTTGGACAGCTAAAGAGATGAACAGGAAAGGTGGGTGTTTCACAGACATGTTGTAGCTCTGTTCTCTGTTAAGAGCTCAACAGAGACAGAAAGAGAAAGGAGGAGGACAAGAGACACCAAAAGCAGTTGGCGAACACATCACGCATTTGCTACTCCGAAATGAGGCCTTGTCATCAGCGTGTCTCAGTGTTGAAGTCTCTGTGGACCGGTTCCTTCCAGGTAAAGACATACGGCAAGCTAGGACAGCGATAGCAGCCTGATACGATAATAAAGACCAGATGGTGTCTGCTAATGGTGATTCGATTAACTGTAATACTGGTGATGATATGCAAGCGAAGTTGTCAGTTAGTGACTTTGTGGCCGTCTGCTTCCTGACTGCGCTCACTGCTTTTCATCGCTCTTCGGAAACATATCTTCCATGAGGTGCATGCTTCGTTTTTTACAATATACAAATGAAAAATTTTGCCATTTTAGTCAAACCATATAAATCAATCAATAAAGAATATAAATTAAATAAGTTGGAAATTAATATTAACATTTTATTATATTATATATATATATATATATATATATATATATATATATATATATATATATATATATATATATATATATATATATATATATATATATATATATATATATATATAGTGCAAACCTTTACACTGAATTAAAACAATAAATATACTGTATATATAAAAAAGTAATCATGTTTCGACCTGTGTTGTTGCATTTCATGCTAACAATATAGAAATATCTCTCCAAATTTCCCACCATGTATGAAGCTGCTAAAGAAACCATATACAGTATTAATAACCAGAGTTATTAACATGTTTGTACACTACAAATAATCTTCAAAACCTGCCACTTTGCAAAAACCTTTCCAATAATACAAAGCCGAATATCCATGCATCAGCCTGTCAGAGTTACTCTTTGGCACACAGAGATGACAAAATTCTCACTTTGTGTATCATAAAAACAAGCTATAGCACCCAAACTGCACGCTTTATCGCTAAAGCAGCGCCAAAGTAAATATATTTAATGACCCTGTGACTTCTCTGTAGGCAATAAAAACACAGTTTGGATATGGGCCGTTATGGAAAATGTGTTTTGCAATGGGCTGACGGTGCTAAAACAGATGCAGACGGCTGATGCGTTAAGCGGCATGCATATGCAGCGGGGGCATCCATCTTTGGCCATTTCATCTCAATGGCCCTTTAAAATGGCCTGCTGACATTGTTCTGATGATATTAATAAAAGAGAGCGAAGTGAAGAGCACCACGGCGGGTGAAGGTGGCCATAAATATTAATAGAGTAGAACTGTGAGAAGCTCGCAGCATAAGTGGCCTCTTTATTATGTTGTGGTCTCTCCCGTGATTTATCATCATTCCTGAATCGAGACGCATTTCTGGTGTGAGGAGAAAGTGTGATACACACAGTGATGTTATATGCCTGTACTGCCACTTTACACTAGAGAAAGACGGGGTAAGAGAAAGTGTTCAGAACTTGACAAAAGATTGGTTTGTTTAACAAAGTGCCAAAGACTTCATACATCTTCATTTCAGCTAATGACTGTGAACGAGACAGCGTGGATTATTAGATCATAAAATCGATCATTTATCCATTCAGGCTTGAATGCACACGCACAATTGGCTGACAGGCATGTAGAAGTGTGCACACATGGATAGATTCACACGTCTAATCAGGACATGCCAAAGATTTCTACTGCATTTATATAAAACTAATTATGACTAACCCAAAATTTAGCTCAAAATAATTTATTTATATATATATATATATATATATATATATATATATATATATATATATATATATATATATATATATATATATATATATATATATATATATATACAGTAATCGTTAATTATTTTTATTTCTAAGGATGTCAGATTAAGCTATTCACACATACACATACAAACTGTTACTACCATTAACATAATTATTTCAGATGGCAATACCATGGTACTTTGCTAGTGTATATACTACAGTAATTGATGCTCACATACAAGAATAACTACAAGAATATAATAGAACTATCATGGTACATGTGCAAAAACATGGTTTTACCTTTGTAAATGTCAAAAACAAAATTATTGTCGTAATATGTGCCTGAATATAGTAATAATTTATGTCTGTATCTGCATGGCACTTCAAGATACTTTAAGTAATACAATGGTAACACATAACTGATTTTATTATATAGAAATACAATAATACTTTCTTATGAACCATTCTACTAAATCATCTCTCTCTCTCTCTCTCTCTCTCTCTCTCTCAATGTATTATTCTATAACATTGCCCTCCTATAGCAATCATCTATTATTTATGTCAAATAGCTTTAAGTCTCGGTCTGTCATCGATCGAAACCATGAGCTACACTGCCGTGTGTTGAGTGCAGGGCCATACATCTCTTGGTGTGTGTGCATATGTGTGTAAGTTAGTGTGTGTTTAATGGTCTGGGACTGAGTAGTGTCCACGATCAACTCCCTCATCACTTTATCGTAATGCTGACTGAGGGAGAAATTTACCAAAGCTGTGCTGCCTACGCATATGATTACACACTGAATCATCACATCTGTCTATTATCAGCAGGGCTAATCGGAAGCCACTATATTTCACATAATACACCTGGACCTCATGACATCTCTGAAAAGTCAAATCTACTTCCATCTTTTAGGATTTTATGCAAATAAAGGATCCCAAAATTAGGAAAGTTTATTTTTAACAGATCATTTCAGCATGGACTGTTTTATGAATCTGTCACAAAGAGTCTGCCACATAATTGTTATCCAGAACATGGAAAAAAAAAAGGAACTACGTTATAAACTGACCACAAAATAAACTAAACTTAACTAAATACAATGAAATTAAAAAGTTAATCACCCCTTTAAAGATGAACAAGAATTCCAAACAAGTCAGTGCTTCCACATTAGTACCTTGAATACATCACAGAAATTGCTATTAAAAGCAGCCGATGCATGTCAGTTCATGGAATATTGCTATGAATATTTCAGCACTGTTATGTTTAAGGATTTCAAAGAGACCTTTTTAAACATAGGTTTATGGTTCTACAACATTCTATTTAACAGCCTGAAAAGAAAACCTACAACACATTTCTAGTTCTATATTCTGAAGAGCTACTTTACAGCCTATACAATTCTGATGCGAAAACGTACCATAAACCATAAATCGTTTACCTGTTACTGATGCCCTCTCTAATCAAAGCCAAACGACCTTAAGCACTGACTTTATAATGTGTTCTCAGTAATGCTGCAGTTGTGTGGATTTGGTAAGATTACAGAAAAGACCTGGCAACCTCAGAGCTTTAAGCTAAATCCTCAATCCAGTTGTTTGTGTAGGTGTCTTGGCGTGGGTGTAATCACCCTTTGCCTTCATGAACATAGCATATTAGCTTAACAGCGCAGTGCAGCACACGAGGCAGGGTTGAGACAGTATTAAAGAGGAATAATTACCAGCTAGTCCGGATTGCAGTATAAAGTGTCATTTGAAGCCACTCTCCGAGCGAATCAAGTGCCCTTTTCACTGTAATTGCTGCACCATGGGACATATGCTAATGCTATTTATGAGAGGGTGATCTAACAGGCAACAAATAAACTTATTTTAATATGGTAATGTAGTGACATTAGAACCACCCTTAAATTTCCCAGCACAGATCACTGCAGATTTCTCTAACATTTAACGGTGACAATGCACAACAACAAGCAATTAAAAATAAAAAAGAGTGAGAATGCAAGACAAAAAGCACATTAAACACAGGCCACACTTAAAGCGAGCAAAAGTGTAATACTTTCACAATTAACACCAATAACCACTATTGCTCTGTTCCAAAACCTAGTAAACTGTCTTCAGAGACAGCATTTTAAGGCATCACAGACGCTCATCAGATGCTGCCTTGTAAGCTTCCTTGCTTTCAACCTATCCTTGATGTATCTATCTCATCAAATTTTGTCTTGTCAAAATTTGTCTAACGTCAATTCCAGTTTTTTTTTTTTATGTTTACTGTTTTTCACTCATCTCATTATGCATTTAGGGGTTGCAATACAATGATTTTTAATATTCGCTATTATTCATCTTGCATTGGAAATGTAATTTATTTTTTTACCAAGCTCGTGATGTATTTTGGGATTGCATTGAATGTATACTGCCATAATGACTTTGAAATTAACGTCAGCATACATTAGCACACTACCATTATCATGGTGTATAATTTAATATTCATATACATTTTCAATTGTATACATTTGATATATTTTGATGCTAATAATAATCAAGATTTTTTTTCACATTGTTAATTTTATCGCCTTTTATCATGAAAATCATGATACATTCAAAACAATCCTAAACTTGATAATGCAATAAAAATCTCAATGCTTTAATTTTACTCAACATTGTGCTATTTTTAGGCTTATTAGATTATTGCAAGGTAAATTCTCCTAAAATAAGTTATGACTCACATGTTGTGAGCTATGAGTTTATATACGAGTTCTGCATATGTACAACACTCCAAATCAGTCCATTCTTTAAGACAGCAGGTGGCTAAGAAGGCAGTAGGCAGCAAGGCAGCTCATCAGGTTTGGGAAAAGAGCTTTATTTAATCACTAATGCAAACAAATCAAGATGATAGTTTTCGTGCATGTGCCAAAATGTGACAAAAACCAAATAAATGTGTAAAAGTGTATAACATGACACAAATGGGATCAAATAAAAGTAAATGGTGTTTTGATGGGCTCAGGATGCGCACTGTGGCTAGAATTAAACATACAATACCCCACACTTAGAGTTCTCCAGGTGTGGATTTCTCTAGCAGACGTAGCCCAGAGGAGGAGAAATAAAAGACAGGGTATGAGTCTAGAGGTTAAGTAACACTCTCTCTCTCTCCCACACACACACACACACACACACACACACACAAACATCACCTTTTCATACTTCACAGCATATAATATCATTAGCATCTGAGGGTTTCCTGTGTGGTAGACCAAACTGTGAGTGTATACAGTGCGCTGCATGCAACTCATTGAGTTTTGACTCTAGCTGAAATGGAGAAGCTTGAGTGAGCGGGTGAGATGGAAATGTTATATTGTCCCATGCCTCACATAGAAACGTCTCAGAACATTAAACATCTGTCTACATTTTGAGCCGCATTATTTATCTTAAAAATACACCATAGTCAGTATACAGTACATCTGACATTACCATGTGAGGTTAGTTTTGAACTGTCAAGAACATGAAGGGAAAAATTTTTAATTGTCATGAAACAATCTCACAATAGTGAAAAAAAAAAAAAAGCCCCAAAATGACATTTTTGTTTAAATACTTAAATTTTGGGTTTAAATGTGACCCATACATGCTCTTGACAGCTTTTCTGAGACAAAACACAAGTTTTATGAAAAATAAGTCTTGTTGTATATTACAGGCAGCATACAGAAATGTGAAACAACACATTAGACTTTACTCATGTTCATTTCAGGTCGAGTACAGTATGTTTAGTTATCCAAAGCGAACAGCACCAGAGACAAATCTCCTGTGATTCAATGCTAGCAGAAGGCCAAAATTCCACTTTTATCCATTATTAATTACAATCTATCTTAGGCTTGGTCAAAGATGCCTGAGGGGACATTTACTACCAAGAAGAAAAACATCAATTTGCCATTAGACTCAGCCTGTCCACTCCATTCATCCTTGTATTATTAGTTTAAAAATGAAGTCCATCTCTCCTGCCTTTAAAAAAACATGCTTTACACAAGCTCTGAGAGATAAAAAAGCATAGTTTATGAGGTTGCAAGCATTTCTGATGTCACAGAAATAATTCATGGTGACCAAAAGACATCTAAAATGCTGCAATTCATCATCGCCTGACTTTAGTTCTGGTGTTAGTGGCTTAAATATGAATGATCAAAAGAAGTCGAGGGATAAGCAATTTTATCTTTTCTTGTGAACACAGAATGTGTTCGTGTGAAACTAGAGTGCAGACATCTACAATCATCACAAATTGAATTCCTGAGTCCTCTGAGACTTAAAATGTTCAATTCTAGTGCCCTATAGTGTCTGTTCGAAACCTTATTGAGCTGCTTCCCTAAACAGCTGAATATTTCCTCAAAATTCAACATAATATATACTTAAAAACTGAAGATTTTCCCTGCCTGTATGCAATGATATGGCTGACCTTTCAAATAGAAAACTGGACATGGACAACACTGTGGTAGTCACAAATTAAACAAATTTTACAGTGCCATTAGAGATTGAAGTGAGAATTGTAATTCTAATAAAATTCTAATTCAACTACTACATTTAATTAAGGTGGATAACAGGATGGAAAATTGCAATTTGAATGAAATACAATAAATATTATTTATTTCTTCAATTATTTTATTATTTATTACATTTATAAAACATAACAAATTTTAACCACAAAAGCTTTTTATTTAAATAAAATAAAAATTATTTAATTATGTTGTTTTGACAAAACATTTTTTGAAAGATTTAGATTTTTTTTAATGCCTTAAATTAATTTTGAAGGTTTATAAGCCTTAGAATAGACAAACGATATAGAACAATAGATACAATGAACAACAGATAGAATGATAAAACAACAAAACCATGGCAAATTCAATTCAAATTCACATTGAAAAGTTAAATCTGAATTTTACACAACATTGCACAAAATAGTCTTTTACTAGTACAGAAAGATACAACTACTTTTAAAAGGTACTAAAAATATTTTATCCAATATGTGCATGCAGTATGTATTTTTGTGTTTCTTAGTTTGGATTTGCTAACTCAGCATCACATAAACAAACTCTAAATGACTGTCTTAAAAAGTAGCTGCCTTTATGATAGCAGACAGAGAAGCAGCTCAGGTTTTCAAACCAACCACAGTCTGAGCTATTTGTGTGAATCCAGACTTGAGGAACTCTTGTATTTGCATACGTATAACTTCTGCTGCTATGACTCCTAAACATAAAAGCACAAGCTATTATTGTAATATTCGAGCCTCAAGTTTCTGCCTTATGAATAACAGAACAGCATTTCCTTCAACGACTGTGGAAGATGAAAACCTACTAAAGCCGTTCATGGCTAACCTTTTGATTCCCGCTCTTTTAATAGCAAGGATCTATCATTAAGTTTCAGTGACACATTAACAATGATGCTGTCAAGCTCTCCTTTGCAATCCATGGTAATTAGAGCTTATTGATTTAGCTGGTGGTTTTAACCACTATTGTAATGCGCCCGGTTATCACCTATGCCCTTGTGAACAATAAAACGTGTTAAAAAACAAGTGAAAAACTCCTAGCTTTCGGTTAATATAATATCATTTAGACATGATCAACTTCATCAGCTATCTTAGGAATGCAGCGTGAGTGCAAACTCTAACTATGCAATGAAAAAACAAGAATAGCATTTCACAGCAGTGTGGTTCTAGTGTGATTATAGTTATTCACTAATGTCCTTCTAATGTTACACAATTTTCAAATTAGTAAATGTTTTTTAAGGAATTTCAATCAGTTCTTAAAGTAGTTTTTTTAATGTTAAAATACTTTCTGCTGTCATGGTTTAATATACAGAGATTGCATATAAAAAAACAACAACATAACACACACACATTGAAAATGATTGCATCCCCTGATGGTATATTTAATTTTAGCACTTAAATGAATTATGCAAATGAAGCAATTGTGCAATGACATTACTAGGACTTACAACATCAGTATTTACACTTACATTGGCTCTTTGAATTGCAGAAAGTGTGCTTCACTACAGCACGTGTCTGGATATGTGCCAAGCTATAATGCTCTTCTCCATTATTTGATGAATTACTGCTGTCATGACCACTAGAAAATCTACATAAACATTTTATAATAAAATTCTGTTTAGCTCCAGGTTTTCTGTGGTCAATAAAATCACGTTAATTAAATAGGCCCCAATGCTTGTGAAGCACTTCTGCATTCAACAGAAAGCAGTTGTACTTGGCAAGAAAAAAAAACAACACCAACTTGTGACTGACTTTCTCAAACTAATATATGATATGAATAGCATACTGTATTTAGTATGGCCATTGGTCCATATAACACCCAGAACAATAATATATTATTAATAATTAAATTCAATAATGTAAAAACAGAAGTTCATTATTAAATACCTATAAGGCCAATATAATTATATATATTATAATTTATTCAATTTAATAATGTAAAATGAGACATGCATAAACCTATTTCATAAAATAGTTCTCGGTAAAATAAACAGAAATAATTTATTATAAACTATCTGTAAGGCTCATTAAATGGCAATATAAATAATTCAATTTAATAATGGAAAATGAGACATGCATAAACATTTGATTAAAATTCACTGAAATTCTTTACAAATATTTTTTATATGTATATGGCCAATAAAATGCCAATATATTATAAATAGTTTCATATTGCAAAATCAGGCATAATTAAAAAATATTAAATTAAATTATCTTATTTCACACATTTAGTAAAAATTCAATAAAATATTTTTTGAAAAAAAGAAAAAAAAAACAGGGAATTAAATAGCCTATCTATATAGTTAGATAAGACTGCAGATAGATTTTGTAACTGACACAAGGGAACTACCACTTACACAAGTACAGAAATGATGTCTGATATATTGTTCTTTCATCCTCATCCCATCTACCACAAACTTTAGTGTGGACTTCAATTTAAGGGGTTCAAGCCTTAAATAGCAGGTCAGACAAACACATGCCTAGACTAAATAAACTGATCCACAGACAGAGACTAGAGCAAAGACCTACGAGGCAGGAGAGCGGGGTGTGTGAGTGTCTTGTGCGGCAGGGACGGCAGAGACACGATGGGAAGAGGTGGGCTCTTTTAAGACACAATGACATGAGGGGGTGTGTTGGGGGGTGGACAGTAAAGTTGGTGAGAGGAAGTGATGTAATGAAAGAAAGCCAGTGTGCATGTTTCACTAGAAGACATAAGCAATGCTAACTATTACCATCAAATTCCGCCTTGGCTACTGTACATTCAAATATGAGCAACTCCAAATATAGTACAGACCGAAAGTTAGAACACATCTTCTCATTCAAAGAGTTTTCTTTATTTTCATGACTATGAAAATTGTAGAGTCACACTGAAGGCATCAAGGGCTATTTGAGCAAGAAGGAGAGTGATGGGGTGCTGCTCCAGATGACCTGGCCTCCACAGTCACCGGACCTGAACCCAATCCAGATGGTTTAGGGGTGAGCTGGACCACAGACAGAAGGCAAAAGGGCCAACAAGTGCTAAGCATCTCTCGGGGAACTCCTTCAAGACTGTTGGAAGACCATTTCAGGTGACTACCTCTTGAAGCTCATCAAGAGAATGCCAAGAGTGTGCAAAGCAGTAATCAAAGCAAAAGGTGGCTACTTTGAAGAACCTAGAATATGACATATTTTCAGTTGTTTCACACTTTTTTGTTATGTATATAATTCCATATATAATTCCACATGTGTTAATTCATAGTTTTAATGCCTTCCGTGTGAATCTACAATTTTCATAGTCATGAAAATAAAGAAAACTCTTTGAATGAGAAGGTGTGTCCAAACTTTTGGTCTGCCTATTGTTCACTGTAAAATTGATCTAAAAGTGTGTGTGCTTGTGTAAGCAGTACCTGCGTTTGAAGGTGAGAAGAACGCCCAGGAGAATGATGACAAACATGAGGATTCCCGCAATGACGCCTGCCATCTTTACAGTGCTGTCCACCTGTTTTTCAGGCTCTATGTCATTGGAATTCTGGGTAGATGCACCTTTAAAGCAACAAGTACATCACAAAGAAGAGAAAGGGCCTTTAACTAAGACAACAGCTGTCGAGAAACACTCTACAATGTCACACACACAAAACAAACAAACACAAAAATCAACTGAAAACACAAACAGGAAGCACATCTCACGTTCACACACTTTCATACAGTATGTACAACCAGTCCATAGACAGAAAACGAAATGTATTCCATAGCACACACGCAATCAATATCAAATTAATTAAATGCATTTAAATTCAGACAAAACAAATGCACAAGTGACACTGATCGTTACTGTGTGGCGGGTTTATGGCAAAGGGGAATAGTTTATTGAATGGTATTAATTAACAGGCAACAGACAAAAAAAAGGAGCTTTTTCAAAAACTGGATCACTGTGGTGAAAACATTTTAGGGCCTTTTGATTCTGGGTTAGAGAATGCAAAAAAAAATTAATAAATACAATTCAACGCAAGAAATGCAGGCATGAAATATGGATAGAAGAAACAAAAAGAGAATGAAGGCAGAGGAGGAGGGTTGAGATTCATGCAGATGTATGTGTGTCTGTTTGCATACTCGCATGCACGGCACCTTGCAGGACGTTTTGTTGACAATATATTGTTATTGTAATATCTGTATAAATCTGTACAACCATGCATGAATTTGAGAAAATACTGTTCAGATTAGCGTGGCTCCACACCGAACGGCTCATCTACTTTCATCAGGCATGTAATTGTACTGTGAAATTGCCATTATTGCTATGAAAGACATTAGCTGTTCGCTGTTGCCGTATTTATCTGTTGAAAAGATCATAATCATCTTTACATTTTATTCTCAAAGCCTGAACTATTACATTAACGACTATATTTCACCATATTATAATGTACAGTACATCAATCTTAATATGAAGAAAAAGGTTGCATAGACTTCAGAAAACATATAGATATAAATAAATGGTAGCATGTAATCCCTGTGCTGAATGATTATGTTATGTCATGAACAATCATGTTGTTTTATTTACCTCCACTTTTCCTTTAAGAGTATTTTTTTAACCTGCCAGTGTGACATCTTTAACAATCACCTGCATATTAACACATTGATCTCTCTATGTGGGTGGTCTGCTTTCATGAAAGCTCAATAATTTGATTTAGTATTTCCCTCAAACCGCACAGTTCTCTTTAAAGCATGAGCAGATTAAACATTCAACATTAAACGTTTATATATATTTCTGGAACTGTATGTTGTAGATCTAAACCTTCACAAAAAAAGCTGTATTTTTGTCTTGTTTTTCAGTACTAAAAATGTCTGTAAATATATGTAAATATAAATATAGATATTTAAAAAATATATGAACTTTAAAAACATTAACAACTTTTGTTTCTTTTGACCTTTGAAAAGAACACTGAGCCAATCTCTGCTAACCTTGCTAGTCTTTGGAATGTTTTCCTGCCAAACACATTTTGGCTCCATCTACAGCTGTCAGAAGGTGAATGTGATGGTCTATGCGGATGGACTGTGTGTTCTCCTTTGACTCTATCAAGATAGTAACTGAACTCCATGTCCTCCCATCTGATCTGATCTGACTGGGTTCAACAGTTCATAATTCACACACACACAGACACTCACACACACTTACTCCATGATGGGGTTCTTTTAGTCTATTTTCTGATATCATTCTTCCAGCGAGCACTATCTTCACGATAATACATCAATATTAATCTTGACCAACTAATTGACTCATTTTACTGATCCTTCAGGACACCAAATCTCTTCTCATTGAGCTATATATTTACCAGAAGAATTTTTAAAGTGCATTTAAAATTTACTGGTAAAAATGATAAATGTATATCTGTGTCTAATAAAATGCCCTCTAGAAAGAAAATGTCCCATCTGACCAGCAATAGCAAGCAGTAAAACATGGTTTTGGTGATCTGTCTTTAAGACTATGGTGACTATGAATATTCACAAAACACCCTTAAAAATATCAAGGGAAGAACATTTAACAACCATAGAACCTTTCCAATCCACAAAGCTTCTTTATAGTTAAAAAAGGTTCCTTAGATTATATAATTTTTTCACACTAAGAAAATAATGGATCTTTTACAAACTGTTAACTAAAATGTTCTACGAAGAAACAAAAATGCTGCTGCTGCAGAAAAAAAAAATCTTTTGGAACATTTTTTTTTTTTAAATGCACGCTTCACAAAAAAAAAAAAAGTTTTCAAGGTTTTCCAAGGTGAAGTATGAAATTTCTGAAAAACTAGCATCTTCAAACTAAATAGTGAGAGATTATGTTTTCCAACACATTGCCACAATGTATAATATGGCAAATACAATACAGAAACTACAGCTTTAATAGTTTTTAAGTGGTTAAAAAGTGATTCTAAGTTTAACATTTTGACAATAATATGGGTTTAAATGACTCACACTTTTATGAATCATAAGGATCTTAGCAATCAAAGAGCAGTGCTCCTTCAAGATCTGTGCTATTTTTTTTTTCACCATAAAATATTATGTAAAATATTGAAAAATAATCTGCCCTTGATTAGAAGTACTATACACTTCGCCCACGAGCCCTGCTTGTATGCCCAATAAAATATGCAAGTATGCAAATCCTTTTATTTTGAGGGGGTAAAATTGAGTATCAAAGAGGAATTATTATTAAAGCCCATCATATTAAGAATGAATCTATACCATATACAGGGGGCATTAGAGTGGGTGAGTTCTGCCATTTTAATTGCTGGCATTTTGCAATACTTTTCAGTTCTGTTAGCATGTGAAAAGGTGCTTTTGTATTACTTTATTTAAAGCAGATCTGTAGGCAGAGGGATTATGCAAGGTTTATGGGGGTGCATATCGCTGCTGACATCTCTATTGCCATTGTTTGGCAGTCGACAGGATTACAGACACATCTAACAGGATTATAATCTCAGATGGACTGGGATTGAGACCAGGCAGTCACGTGAGCAACCCATGATGTTAAATACCAAATACTTAGAGGATAATGGGTGGGATTGTAAATACATTTAGTTTAAAATCCCTTTTGTTTCTAATTCACAAGTGTATTTGGGTTTATATGTAAGCATGGTCTTGAGCATTTTGCTAAATTCCAGATGGGAGCTTTGAGAAACAAAGGTATTTGTGTAAACTGACAATTGATTTCAAGCTCAAAGTGAACATGCATAATTCATGATGCCTTTAGTTTGTTTATTTTGCTTGTTGTTGGAACTGCTGGGATAGTACAGCAAACACAGCTAGGTTTTTTTATTTTTTATTTTTTTACATAGTGAATATTACTGGCCTCAAAATGTGTCTGGAAAAGCCACACCTAAAAATATCTGAATTTTTTACTGCATAGAATGAAAATATCCAAGTTACACCTGCAATTAAATAATGTTATTTATTAATGTATTTTTTTTAAGTATGATATAAAAGTTCATTTAAAACTCAACTAACTTCTTTACTATAAACACAACTTGCTTTAATATGCTAACTAGTGCAATGACATTCATGCATATTAAAGTTTCAAGTGTCTAATTACTTTTGGGGGTCACTGTACACTCAAATTAAACTCTAAAAATATAATTATGAGCCTTGCATGTCAAAATATGTATTTAAAAAATAAATTGACGAGAGCTTTAGTCTGCATAATTCAGACGATTAGCCACTGTAATGGTTCACTAGCTGACTAAAAGTAAGCTATCTCCTTTGCAATGCAGATATCCAGTTAGACCCTATAGAAAAAATGTAAGATATTTTAATGCAAACAATTTGTAATTTCAGTCAGGGCAATTCGTATCATATATAACTTTAGAGTGAAATGGAAAAGCTTACACCTGTGTGTGTGTGCACATGTGTCAGAGCTTGACATCTGATTTGAACAGCAAAATCCTTCAATATACAAAATTAACATTAGGAATAAATGAAGAATAATATGAACACATAATGCAAATATAACAAATATATCAGCTAAATATACTAAATACTTCCTAACATGAACACATTGTATTTGCACAGGAATACATGTCTAGCTAGAATAGTAAATACAGACAAACATACACATGCTGGCAAACGCACTCACATGTGCACGCACTCACGCACACACACGCACGCACACCCACACGCACACACACACACAAGTGTAGGCTGGCAGGGTCAGTGTGTATGACTGGGGTCATGTTAGGTGAAGTGGTCACTTGCACATGTAAGGGGAGGAGTGTTGGAGGTAAGGCAACATATTTCACATTTTGCTCAGAAACTTATTAAGCTCAACAGTAAAAAAAAATATTTATATATATATATATATATATATATATATATATATATATATATATATATTAGGGGTGTAACGATACGCGTATTCGTATTGAACCGTTCGGTACGACGCTTTCGGTTCGGTACGCGGTACGCATTATGTACCGAACGGTTCGTTGGACTAATTAATTATATTTGAAAAAGAAATATAATGATATGCGTTCAACAAGGTAGCCCAATAACCCAAACGACGTAACAGGCAACGCCCCTGACACTCCCGAAGAAGAAAAAAACAGCAACTTATATGTTTATGTTAGGCTCAGTCAGGCGCTCGCTCACTCAGCACGCGCTGAAGGCTCGTTGCAAAATGGCCAATGCGTTTAACAGACTAGAAATACAGGATCCTCCAATAACCAACAGGTCTGGTGTTTGGGTGCACTTTGGATTCCCTTTAAGCTATAATGGTGATGGCAAGAGAGTGGTGGATAAAAAAAACAACGGTATGTCGCATCATATCGTCAACTCATTTACGCTGACATCACCTTATTGTGTCAGTATCTGGGAAAAGACGAAAAAAAGGAGAAACATGCACGCAACAAACTATCCCTGCAGCATTTAGACACCGGTATTATAGCTTACAGGGAATCCAAAGTGCACCCAAACACCAGACCTGTTGGTTATTTTAGGATCTTATATTTCTGGTCTGTTAAATGCATTAGACATTTTGCAACGAGCCTTCAGCGCGTGCTGAGTGAGCGAGCGCCTTAGGGGCCGTTCACATATCGTGCCTAAAAACGCATGGAAAACGCTAAGCGCGTCTTTCTCCTCCTTTCCAAAGCGCTCGGGCAGAAGCGCTCGGGCAGAAGCGCTCATGAGGCGTCTGTCTTTGCTAAGCAACAATGACGTGCTCTCTCCATGAGACGCGGAAATTTCAGCGAAGGATAAATGGATTTGCAGCTCTAAAAATCGCTTGCAGTAGCTCTGCTACTAAATTTATTTCAAAATTGCAATCCATATACAACTATGATCAGCTGTTCCTTCATCTTGGCTGAGTTTTCAATGTTGTTACGGGAAAGGATGAAGCTGATTGGTTAGTTCTTGTCACATGACCCGCGGTGCGCTTGCGGCATTCTGAAAAGTTGAGATGTTTTTACATTTTGCTATATCTAAAACGTACCGAACCGAACCGAACCGTGACATCAGTGTATCGTATCGAACCGAACCGTGAATTTTGTGAACCGTTACACCCCTAATATATATATATATATATATATATATATATATATATATATATATATATATTTAAATAATGTTCTGAGTGAAACAAAAATAGATTACTTTAGTCCAGAACAATATCAGGGCTGGGTTATAGAGATAAAGTTAAATAAAAAAATAATAATTAAATGTATCAATAATTCATTCAGTATATAATGTGTATCATCATATATAACATTTTCATAAATAAGATGTACGTAAGGATTGTTTTGAATTAACAAAAGATCATTTAAATTTCTATGTGATTAATCATTTCTAAGTAGGCAATTTTTTAAATTGATATTTATTATGGATTCAGTTTTTCAGAGCATAACAAGGTCATGAGCAAAACTATCATAGAGAAGGGATATCTGTTGTTTTTAAACATGAAATATTAATAATACGATCATTTAAAACATGAGCAGCACTGTACATTCACTGGGTCCCAAATTACAATAGTGTCAATGGAGTCAATGAGAACCAGCTAGACTTTTTAGTGAACCAGACATGCAAAAAATGCATTTAGATGCCGTTGGAGAGAAGCAAAATAAAGAAAAAAAAAGTCAAATAAAAAAAATAAAAAAGTAGAGCAGGAAACAACAGCAGAAGAAATGTGGAAGGGTGGAAAGAAGAAAGAAGAAAGAAAAGTTTGACTATGGAATAATATTCACCTTCACTGGGAATGACAAGTATGTAGGGCGTGGTATTTTGTCCCCTACCTATTACCACTAACACAAGGTTTACGTTCCAGGCCGGCATGCATGAGAGAAAAGAAGGAAAGAAAAAATAGTCTAAAGAATTATGCTTTCAACTCAATCATCTGAGCTTCCTTTGAGTGAGTAACATTTGGCTGGAAAGGAAACTGAAATGTCTAGGATACAACAGGTAGGCTATTTCACACGGGAACATTCATATTACTCCAGAATCATCTAGTGGAACTGACAGAGTAAGCATTAGAGTTATAGAAAACTTTGTAAATAGATTTTTTCATATGAATGCAAATATTTTACCAGTTGAGGCCTTATGTGGCTTTGAAAAATTTCGCCAATTGTATGAAAATGGGAAAAAATACAGGGGGGAATGCACCAAGACTGAATTGCATCTGCTGTTGTTTATTTACATTTGCATTGTTTTATCAACCGGTTCAATAAAGGAATTATGCAAATTAGGCAATTATGCTAATGAGACTACACAATTTGTGCTGAATTCTGAATTGCGTGTTACAGTTCCCCAGCTTGCGTGCCAGTTCTGAGTGCCAGGAGGAGGAGGATGCAGCATACTTCTGCAATTTTGACATTCTAAACTGATCTAATATACTACAGCTGTATCACTGCAATCCAAACACCTGAGAGGAATAGTTCACCCAAAATTTGCTGAAAATATATTAACCCATGGACCATCCAAGATGTATTCAAGATGTTTTGTCATACAAACAGATTTGGATAATTGTCCTTGCAAAGGGAAAAGCTGTGTGTTTGTAAAAAAAAGGTGTTTGCATTTAGGTGTTTGCATCCATCAATACGAAAGTAATATTATGGACAGAGGAAGCAACTATTTGATGCTAAAATCATATTCACGATGGATTTGTTTCTTACAAACATGCAGCTTTTTGCTTCACAATATTTTAATTGATGGACTAGAGTGGTGTGGATTATTGTGAGGTTTTTCTTAACTCTTTAGACTCTCATTCACTGCAGATGATCCATTCCTACATTTCTCCAAATCTGTTCCAACAAACAAAGTCATCTATATCTGGTGTTAAAATTGTCATTTTTGACGAACTACTCCTTTAATCAGTTATTTAAAAAAGAGAAAGTGCACTCCTTGATCACTAGAAAACGCAGGCAAACATAAGTTAATTTTTCAGCACATAGCACTGGGTTTCATGAACAAGGCACATCTAATGCACATAAGGAGACGTGTTTGCTGTCATATGAATGGCAATTACTTGATTTAAGGACAGTGCAGAACTATACCATTCTTATTAAACTAGTGGTGAGTGAATAAGTGGCAGAGTTTCTGCTTGAACACTGTGTGCAAAATTCACGCAACCATTTAGTGAATTCACCCCATAATTTGAATCTATTAAAAACATCCACTTTAAAAAGGCAAGGAAAGGCTGAATCTCTCCTATGTCTGTATCCAGGGCATCACAAAGTATAAAGCATGTCCTTCTAAAGCAGAAACACAAAAGTAATTGGTTTTTACAATCATAATAAGAACCCAACTCAGGATGGATCTATCTGGGATATGAAAGGAAAACAGGCTATGACTAAAAAAAACGAAACAAAAAATGGCTGACATGGAGCAAAATAAAATGAGTTCAGCAAAACAAACAGGTGTGTGCAGAAGCATTATTATTGAATAAGATGGAGAAAAAGCCAAAAGAAATGAGAGAAAACTGGAAAAGAGAGAATTGGGGGAAAAAAGGATTCTGTAGCGCTGCAAAGCTGTAGTGTCTCTTTATCTGTGATGTCCATTAAATAATAGAAAGTCTCTTGAGATTGCTCTGGTCTTGGAAATGATTATGTAAAAGGGTCTTTTTACGGAGAGAAGGGGAAATGAAATGGAGCAAAAGAAACTGAACAGAATTGTTGGCCAGAGGCAGATAACCATGCAGGTAAAATAAAATGGGATTTCAGATTCCTCAATGAAACCGGGAGCACTAATATCAGTCTGATGCAACTGAGCTTTGTCTGAATGTACAATTAAATGAAAAGGCTTCGTCCATTTTTTTTTTCTTTTTCATTATGTTTAGTGGGTTCCACTATAAAATCAAAGGTCTATTAAGAATACAGAGAAAATAACATGTCTGCTATTACATCAGCTTAATTCTAACCAAAACATTATTTCACTGAATTTGATTGAGTGTGTTGGGTAACAGGGATTTCTATTAGACAGAACTATCCAAACATCAACCCAGCCAAAGATCTTTTCCAAAGCAAGTCTCATCTGAACATACAAAGGAACAAGCAAATAAATAAACAAATAAATCAATAGTAATTAATACTAAAATGTTTCATTCATACAAGCTAAAAATAAGTGAAAAAATTCTCATACCTTTGGAAGCCAGTCGCACACAGTTGATTTTGGTTTCCTGGAAGAGAAGAGGAAAGATTGTGTTTTAATTAAACGTCAAAATGACACTGTATTGGGGAACATGGTTTTTGTCAAGCTACAGTGATCTTAGTAATTGCAACACAATGAAGTTCGGGTTATTTTCATCATGAGGTGCATGACATGAAGACACAGTTAATTATATAACAACATTTCTAATGATAGTGAAGGATTCACAAATGCTGGGAGAAGCTTAAATTATAGTTCAGTTTTCCCATGCATGTAAAGTCACCACAGCCAAGTTAAGTAAAGAAATTTAAGGTCATTAATGTGGTACAATTATAAAACATATGACCTGATTTGATCCTTTAAAGAAATACTTCTGATGGCATAACCCACGAAGCCATGTTAATTTAAAGCATTTTTTTTATATTCTATTCTATTCTATTCTATTCTATTCTATTCTATTCTATTCATGGCTGCCTTTGGAATGCCAGTTATGATGATAAAAATCTCACTTGCTTCCTCCGAATGGCACATGTGGCATGACAGGTGTTAATTAGTCCACAGATTTTGGTGTGAAGTCTGCATGGAAGTTTAGAGCTCTGAGACAGGAAGCCAGACACTACCATGTGTTTCTGTGAGCGTGTTTACAAGAGCCACTTGATTTGATTAGATTAGATTAGATTATTAGTATTTTATGAAGTTATATTGTATAGCAGCTGTATTATACATCTGAAAAGAGAGACAGAAGTACATGTTGTAATCTCAGCATTGCCACAGGAGGGTCTATACCAAATATTTTCTTCTGCACTAATTTTTCTCTTTTAAGTAAACTAATACTGTCACGGTAGAGCAACTGTTTAATGCTTTTATTTATATATAAACACATACATAGAGGCATCACGTATAGTAAACACAGAACCTCAAATGTGTTCTCTATTTATGTGTTGATCATTGCTTAGACCTAAATTGATCCTGTTGTTATCATTTAAAGCAATAATATTTCTTCACAAGACGGATAATATAGAATAATTTTACAACACCTGGACTTTAAACGAAGTGACAGAAAGTATCTTCAATATCTTAATTGGTGTTTTGACGATTAATTAGGTCTCGTGGGTTTGGAACAACATGACAGTGTAAACACGATAACATAATTTTCATTTTGGGTGGACTATCCCTTTAAGTTGCACTTGCAGTGGGCTGTCTGAGCATTCATATGTGTGTATGTGCACATGCCCAGAGTGTGCCTCTATGCTAATAAGTGCACTACAATTTGCATTAGACAAAATCATCTGCTAAATGACAGCCTACTACTAAATAAAACCCGCAAATGTTCTCAAACACACTGCACAATTTTTGCTATATTTTAGTACGACTCAACAACACTTTGTGGTTTTCTGCATAAATCATTCAAATTGATCTGTCAACTGATTCTTTACAGGTTCAGAATGTTGCTACCCAGAGTTAAAGCACAGACTAAATTAAACCCAGACCATGGCAAATACTTCTTTTTTGGTATTTTTGTGTTAGTAGATGTCATTATAAAAGTAATGTTTTGGAATAAAAGTTGATGATACAGCTAGTATGTACTTGACAAAATGTGGTCTTGCAGTTGTTATGGTATTCTGGGTGGTTGCTAGGTGGTTATGCACTGGCCAAAGTCAAAAGACCCGTATTCTGACCCCTTTATATGGCTCCAGCCACTCCTTCAGTGTAAGTCTATGGGATGCATCAACTAGATCAAACTAGGTCAACTGGTACTGGGATCACTTCACATAACCCCCAATGTACTTGTTACATCAAAAGAGGAATGGCATCTACGCTAATATTAGCCTGTTTCATTCTTATTCTGTGATCATCGTAGCCAACCAGATTCAGTCCATATCCAGATCAGGTGGATCAACACCTAGAGATGATGTCTACAACTCCTCAATGTCAGTGGAGACCATGTCAACTAGATGAGCCCTAGAGTAGATTTCCTGTGAAGACCTTGTCAACTAGACATACATCGGCACAAGAAAATGGGATCCAGACGAGTCCTCTGCTCAATCTGAATTGTTGCAGCCTGGAATTATACACACCATGCTCGTTTTGTCTGGCCAGAGGAGAACTGGTCCCTCAACCGAAAGGTTTTTTTTTTTCTCCATTTCTGTTGCCACTTTTGCCTTTGTCTTGTTTAGTTTGGGACACTTAATTTCTGACAATATTGAAACAATTTGAAGAGAACTAAATTGGATGATGTCACTGAATCAACAATGAACTGAAAAACTGACTGTTTACTATTGTCTTCCAACATTATTGACATACTATTTTCCTGTTTAACACTAAAGCTGCTTAGACAATTATTTATTTATTTTTTTTATGTATAAAGCAGTATATAAATAAAGATGACTTGATTTGACTTGACTTAAATGACTTACCCTAACAACAGTAATGAAACTTTTCTTTGCAAACACTATGAAAAAATCTATCAGGCAGTCTCTCTCCTAGCATTTATTATATACTTCACTATGCCTATCAGTGGCACTCTTCAAAAATTTTAAAAATCCCTTTGGCAACACTTCATTGCACATATCAATTTGGCTCACGGGAATCAAAACCATTATGAGTTGCTCAAATGCATCAAGTACTGATGAACACAAACACAACAATGCCCTTAAACTCACACTGTTGACACTGAAAAATGAACTGTCAATGCTGTGGAAGGGGAGGTTTGTCCCATCTGATTGCGGCACTGAAGCAGGGGGTGGACTAACACAGTGAGATGGAAAGGGGTTCATATGTGAACGGACTATCTGTCTGTCATAGACTGCTATCGGACATGCAGTGTCAAACACTCCTGGCCACTGTAAAAGTGGCTGAAAATAATAGTGATCGAGTTTTATGAGGACTTTCCATCCAGATTAATAAAGGGAGGCATATAAACAAGCTACAAAAAAGGAAGGAAAGTCTAAAAGAGGCTAGTAGTTAAAAACTATCACAGTTTAATTTTGATTATTTTTTTCAGTACTTTTTGTAATAGAAAAGGGTAAGAGGAAGAGGGTGAGGGCCGGTACTTCATTTCTGAGTGCAGTCGGAGCTCTGGGACTTGGGGAATGGGATAATAGAAGGGGATCCTTGGCTGATGGGAAACATTCCTACAAGAAGTGACAGCTGAGCTATACTGTCTGCCCCTCCAGTCAAATAATTCTCTGACAGACTGTCAAAGGCTTTTTAAGATGACCGGGTAATAGCGGAAAGAGAAAGACTGAGAAAGATGGAGAAAGAGTTTTGAAAAAGAAAAAAAATCTTTACAGATCAGGGAAGACTGCAAGGCCTTTATCTAAACATTTACTTAATTATCCTGACATACTGCAAAATTACCACTAGCAGATTGCATATCAGTACTGGATTTCTACATTTTACAAGGAAAACACAAGTGGTGCTGGTGTGTGCAGTGATGGTAAAGAGCTATGGCTCGTTGTCAGGGTGTTGTGAGGCAGTTACTAAGGTATTCTGAGTTGTTACCATGCCGTTGCTGTTTTGGATAGGATGTTCTATAACAAACAAAATAAATAAAAAAGGCTGTTGTTGAGAAATGGAAAGAGTGGGACATGCATGACAGTTCTTAAAGAAAGGGAAAGCAAAACACAGCTCTCTTATGACAAATGCCTAATGGTTAGCCAGAGAAGTTAAAGAATATGGATTTCATGTCACTGTTCAGCTTTTTCCCATGCCTGCTAGAGTTAATCCATATGTCAGCAAATTTGCAGTCAATATGTTTTCTAGTTGGTCACTCACTCAATTCTGAAGCTTGTTATGGATTAGTTAGCCATTACAGCAGTTATCTTGACACGCCTGCAGCAATACTTGCCCTATGACAACAGCGACTGCAACCTAGGAACACTATTATCTAACTAATAACTAGGTCAAAATGTGAACACATTGATTTCTGTCAAAGTTTGGGCTTCTAGAAGAAACACGTAAACACATATATGCTACAGACATGATTCATGATGAAACTGGGCAGCTTGATATCTAAAACGGAGTTACTCGTTTTCCATAGAAACCACCTAGCAACCACCCAGAATGCCTTAGCAACCACCTAGTAACTACCAAACCTCCCTATCAACCCTTGGGAAACACCTAGTAATCACCCTAAACTCCTTGGTAGCCACTTTGCATTACTATAGCAAAAATCTTAGTAGTCACCTAGTGACCACCCAGAACCAAAGCAAACACCCCAAACTCCATAGCAACCTCCCAGAATTCCCTAGCAACTCCTTACTGCCCATCCAAAACTCCCTAGCAAAAACCCACAACTCACTACCAACCCCCTAACAACACCACAGCAACACTCAAACCATTAGCTCCAAATCTTGGAACCCATATGTCAGAAAGACATTTGACTCCTTTGACATGGGCCATTAAGCAGCTACCTAGCAACTACCCAGGAAGCCCTAATGACCACATAGCAACACCCTGGCAACCACCAAGGACTCCCAATCCCTAACAACACCATTCCAACAACACATCAACACTCAAACCATTAGCAACCATAATTTCGGACCAGAATGTCAGTGAGCAACACCCTGGCAACCACCCAGAACACCCTAGAAACCGCATAGCAACATCCTAGCAACCACCAAACACCCTCTGGAGGTGAGGTCAAGAAAAGTATCACTTTGTGTTTCTCTTAGAAGAAAGCATAAATGTAGTTGCTTTCTTTCTATTTCTAAAAAAAAAAAAAAAAAAAGATTTATTAGTCATAATCAGCTTCTGCATGTCGTACAAACAGGCTGATCGAAAACCTCATTTCCTAGGAGACAAAAAAAGAGACGAACAAATTTAAGCTGAGTTCACCCAGTTTCTACAGCGTTTTAAACAGATTGTGAAGTGGATGCTTATAATTAGGAATTATGAACACAGGTATGAATGATTACAACAACCTCTTGAGGCAATCATCTACACATTAGGGGCTCAGGAGGAAAACGCTCCTGTGAGAATGAATAAAAGAAACGTGCAGCACAAAATAACAAAAGAAAAGTGGTATCAGCCAGTCATCTGGAGGTATTTGAGACAGCGGCGCTACTATTTCAGGAGATGCTGCTTTCGAGAGTAACACCTCCAGTCTGGTGAAGTATTAGCAGGAGATTTAGGCAAAAGAAACTAAAAAACAAAACAGAAAACAAAGACACAAGCTGCTTTTGCTGTCTATAGTGTTTTCATTCATACAGAGGACTCTGTTTTTCATAAAGAGCAAAAGCAAGCATGACAGATGACTGCAGCGTTAGGTGTAAATGAAGAAAGAAATGGCAAGAGATTCTCAAAAACAGTGTGAAAGTAGTGCGAGACGCTTCAAAAACACTCCCTACCACAGTGAGAGAAATATTTTGTCTCAGACCAAGAGCATCAATGCTATCAAATGCTGATGAACTGCACATAACAAAAGGAGGAGGGTTACACACTAATTAACCCAAGATTAAGTTTATTCCCATTTCATTCATGCAAATAGGAAGCAATTAATCATATTCATGACTATATGAATAATGCTTTAATTATTTCATTGCACTGACCAAATGGAAACTCAGCATTGTTTGAATGAACCAAGGCACACAGTTTGCACACAGGAAATTGCACATTATTATTATTTTTTATTTTTTTTATCAAGTTGTCCAATAGTAGCTTCCACACTCCAACAAATAGTGAATTCACCTTTTACACGTTGTCACTTTTAAATGCAAGCTGCTTTCCTCTAGAGTGTTTGTTCTTATTAGAGCTGCACGTCAGAGGAAACAATGTGCCACAAACTTGTCCTTTTACCTGCTACACATCAAAAACATGCTTTGTGGGTTTCATTTTGTTAAAAGCTGCATGCGTCTGTTTCAATTTCTGTCTATTGTGGGTTCCGCCACTTAAACGAGTGAGTGCCTCTTCACAACTCCGTATCCCTCTTTCAGAACAAAAGATGCCTGCAGTGGCAATTACTTGCTCTTTTAGCCCTAGCGTCTTCGGCCCTGTTCACAAGCACACCAGAGGGACAAAAGCGAGCAGAGGAATCCTAATTTAGTTTAGAGCAGTTAGAGACCACTATATCCTTGACTGTCCCTCTTTCTCTCTCTCACAAAAATGATGTGATAAAGTTTATCAAAAGTGACCTGGTGCAATTTTCAGTGCCAGGAGTAACTCTGTGGGCAGCTGTGCTCTGAGATGCTGTTGTTTATGGACTGCTACTACACGGAGAGAGATCAAGAAACAGCAGTAGTTCTGTCTTTAAAGGTAATGTGTCATTTTTGCTATGTCAACAGAAGATGGGCTCTTTTCGGGAGATTCACCAATGACTGGCTTTAAAAGTATTTTAACACCCCCAAAATGACACACTTCATCTGAAAAGGCCTTTAAAAGTCATGCTGACATTTCAACTCCATTGAGAGTGATAATGATGACTAGCAAATTTAATGTGGACTACAGTTCCCTGCTCATACTGACATTATGGAGCAAAGGTAATTCATTAGAGAGAATGGCATTGCACAATGTTTTTAGTTTCTGGTTTTGTTTAATAACTTTTACAGTGGCACCTACAAATACTCGGATGCTTGAGTGAGTCTTATATATCTGTAAAGGTTTATTAAATAATACAAACTAAAACAAACTTGAAATATACACTTATTTACTCTTGGTGTGATAATTTGTTATGCAGTGAAATCACATATTTAAGTGTCACTTGAACGTCCAAATACTCTTCGTAGCAACTGTATAAAGCATGGATATTGTTTTGTATTTTTCATGCATAAATATCATTACAAAACCGCACATAATGCGTCAAATCAATTCATGATTCTACTAATGACAAATGCTACATGAAGCCGGTTTGAATAGCTATCAGTATGATGGGTAATCTCTGCACTGACTTTCATTGTGCATTTCTTTGTTACCTTGCACCGTGGAAATGAAATATTTTTACACAGAGCGCTCCTCGAACACACTTGGAACAAGGTAAGTTGAAAACAAATCTGAACTACCAACCTAAATCCATATTTTATGCATGAATCTCCAATCAAATTATCTGGGTCACAGTCTGAGGTTGTTTTCGAGTGCTTTTCTCCAGCCGCCTGAGACTGAGAGATTGAATTGAATCAAATCCAATCACATAGGGAACCACATACTTCAAAACGCACAGCAATGCAGCAGGCCCAAATGGAGCCTTTGCTGAGCGTATTATGCCTGCTGAAACGCTAATGTGTGAATATATATCTAAATATGCATTAATATAAACCCATTTCTAAGACTGTCTTGTAATTTTGGATGGTACAGAGCAAAGGTTATGTTCTGTGTACTATTGGACTTATCGACGTACAGCTTTATGCTTTGAAACGTGATATCAGTTTTTTTTTCTCTACATTGATAAGACTTCTAATTCTTGTTTAAGGTTGAATCTCACAAAATACTTATACTGGTTATTATTCTGGATCGTATTATGTTTAACTATTTTATAATAAATAATACAGTTATATATTAGGATAAAAAAATAATAATAATGATAGTATATGCCAACAGTGTGATTTTGCTTTATATTTTTTGACATGCACTTGCATTTTGTTTTTGGATGGTCATGCTTCATAGCATTTGTTAGTATAAAACAAAGTATTTTGGTGGGTTATTTTTACATGATGATAATTGGGGGAAAATATGTTGGTCATGAAGTTAAAAAGTTGTTTCTGTGCAAAATATCATTTTAATTTTTTTTTTTTTTCAGTTTGATTTTGGGGTGAAATATGACCCAGCCAGGTTTTGGGAGATTTAAGTGTCGATCCTTAAGTGTCAACCGTTAGCAAGAACATTAAATTGGTATATGAAATAAACAGTAAATGAAATACTCACCCCATTGGCTTTGCTCAAGGCCTGAAAGTAAATGCTGTAGCTTTTGGCTGGTGACAATGGTGCGTTCCAGTAGCCATTATAAGTCTTGTTGTCTCCTATAGTAAAGGGCTGTACTACAGCAAGGCTCACAGGGGGGAGTTCAGCCGCAAAATAGTGAGGTGAATTCAAGATAGAGGCATTTCTGAAGCTAACAGGAATGGAGAAACACTCCAGCACATCAGTGGCTCGGCGAACTTTCTGCTTTCGTTCCTCTTGAACCACCACTTGATAAGCACTAGAGAGAAAAAAAAAAGATTAATTAGTGTGCTAAATATCAAAAACAGCGTACCCAATATGTCATTATTGTAGTTCTCGGATGAAGAAGCTAAATTCCAATATTTTTTTTTTTTAAGTTGACATAAAACAATCATTTTGATTTAGTTGTCAATTTTTATATACACATGAGCACATGCTTTAGCATTAGCCGCTTATGCTGCAGCTTCATGATTTGAGAAATATCTTCAGCTAGCGATGGCACATTCAAAAAAAGAGAGAGGGAGCGGTGCCCGAGGCAATTTAACGAGCCATTAAAACCATCAAGAACATCTCTTCCTGTAGCTTTCTAAGAATCACAGAAGGCCCTGTCAGCCACCAAAAACTCTCTAACGCTAACAACTAGCTGCTAAACATCTCTATTAAACTCTTTTCTTGGAATAAAAAAACCTTTTTAAACCTGCATGAGACCCAGAAATACTCCCCCTCTTGAGAGAAAACTACGAGGAAAGCGATGCGGTAGCGAGCCAGCAGAGGGAAATCTCTACTACAGTAATTAGGTGGTGGATTTGTGCGAATAGGGCTTTTTGAAAGTGCTCATCATGGGGAAGGACTGGAGAGGGGCATGTGTGTGTTTCAGTACACGGTGAATAGATAAGGACATCTTTTGAGCTCCCTGTGCTAATAGTACTTGTTTGCAATTATGTGGTCTTACGCCAAGAACATACTTCCCAATTATGTGCAATTAGGGAAATGTATGTTTCGCCGAAAAGACGAGGCAAATTATCCAAGCCTCTAATCTGGCATCTTTCATAAAGGATAATTTCCCATGACCAAAGAGGGCTGCCTGCTCTTCTCTTTCAAACACACTGGATCTCCATTTCAAACTAATGGCTTTAAGTGCACACTGGATGTTGTGTGTCTGCTGTAACCCTGGTCGAAAGCTGCTGTAATTATAAACAATTTTCAGTTGCTAATTTTTCATAAAGACGCATATTGATTGCCAGGATGGTATGCATTATAGAGCAAACTAACAATGGAAAAACATTTTTCCACTTGTTTAAAAAAACATGTATCAGTTTTGCAGGTTTATGTTTACCCTTAAATATATTCAATATAAATATGCAAAAATGAATAACAATTGCATAATATGATAAAATATAATTGTTTAAATCTTATGTTATCATATGTTGTCTTGCCAAATGCTAATACTAGGGTTATTATTGTTAATTAAAACTCAAATTAAAACCATTAAAAAACATGTTCATTTAACTTTTTTTAAGCTAGTTAACATTTCTCACTTCAACGCAACTTTATGTGGAATATAAATAATACTAAAACTGAAAATGTATATTTAATATAAGTATATATATATATATATATATATATATATATATATATATATATATATATATATATAAATATATATATATATATATAAACATTAATAAAAAAACAAAACAAGAAAAACTAACAAAATGAAAATAAAAATTAAAAACTGATTTAAAATATGAATGAAACTTCAATTCTTATAATATATTAGAATATGTCTCAATGAAACTAAAATAACACTGGCAAATACAACTCAGAACAGTCCATGCAACTTCATAATTGTCATAATTACTGATGGGCTCCCATTTCACATCAACTCTGCTGTTCTTCCAAGTCAGTGCCGACTTGCAATTTCGAGAATTTGCCAAAATCTGTTGCACATTCACAGACTGAATTTCCACACAGAGAAGAGCTCTGTTTGAGTGCCAAAACACAGCCAAATGGACCAGGATCCCCTCAAAGGCTTAGCATACAAATGATGCTTATTTGAATGACTGCATTTAAAAACCCTCAGGACCCCGAGTGAATCAACAGTAATGCACTTCTTCATTCAGACGATGCACTAGACCCCTCTTGGATGACTAAAGGGAGGGATCATGCGTAATTTGGTGTTTTCTTGGCTTTTAATGTGGTTCACATCTGTCTGCAGATTAAAAAGTTTTTCAAACAGACAGTTTTCAAGCATCAAAACAATAAAAGTTTAGTTTTTTCCCCCACTGTACATTAGAATGTGTCCTGTTTAATTAGATTTTTTTTTTCTGAGCATAAATGTATGACTATAATACATTTTTACTATGATTTACTGAAGACAACTACAGTTTAAAGTAAAAATAGTTCATATAAAAAAAAAAAAAATCTTGTCAGGCGTATTTAGAACTAGAATCATTATATGGCATTAATAAGACTCTATTTAAGGATAACAGGGCTATAGGTTTTACCCATTTGTCAGAAAGAAGCTTTTAAAAAATAATAATATTTAGTATGATCACTTATTATTTTACTTATTTTAATAAGTACAGGGCATATTACAGGTGAAGTACATGGTTTTATTCTTACAGAAACATATCTGTTAAGATAAATGACAATGGAACATTATTTCACCCATATTTTGACATTTTATTTTCATAACAGTTATTTGAAACAGTAAAGCAGACACTTTACTTGCTTTCTGTATGTATATAAAATCACTTTTGTAAATGTATTTTGATGTGGACACCAAAATGGGACATCTCTTCTTTCAAACAGGTATTAAGCAGACTGTCTACTAATAACTGATAGTTGATATGTATTTGCAAAGTTACTTATACTGTAGCTACTAGAATGTCTGAAGTTGACTATGGAATAAAGTGTTTTTTTTTTTTTTTTAAACAATCAGCAGGTGAACAAGTACTTAAATCTTTACAGTTGATGTTGAGGTCCAGTATATAATAACAGCCAATTAGGATTTTAAAGTCCCTTATTACATCTGTCCTCTCTGTATTCTCCCTTGAATAAAAGTGTCAAAAGAGCACACTTGACAAGTACTTTCCTAGATATAATGTCCCAAATGCAAACATTCTCAACATCAATCACATTTATGTATATGAGAGACGCTTTTATTCTAGGTGCTTGCATAACAAAGTGCACATTTCTTATTTTTTTTCAGTTCTCCAGTGTAAAACAAATAAGCAAAAGACTTTAAACAGGCCAGTGGCATGAGATGACTGCTCACCTGACAGGAGCCCCACGTGATTGGGCAGGTTTTAGGAGGACGGTGATTGTCGTGTCCGTCTCATTGAGAGGAGACTCTGTCTCATATTCAGGCATGGATGGAGCTGCAGACACATAGATTCATGTTAAAGGACACCCACTATCAGAATATAAATAAAGCACGTACTGTATAGCATAGCAGATCAAGTGGATGTCTAAAAAGCTTTGCACTGTTTATCGATTTAAGTAACATATGCATGAATTAATTGCATTTGCAAGAATAAAATTACCAATATTTTTATGCATTCTATTAAATCTTTGAAATGAAAGTGCATTAATGTAGACATTTCTTGCATGTTTTACAAACTGAGGGAGATGTCAAAATTGTTGCAGCAATGAGCTGATTTTTTGCGTGTATTGAACTTGGAACTCAGCTGCCTTTCAAATACACAAAAACATGTTTTAATATTATGCATAATTAATATTCATGTATTTGCAAAAAACACATTTCACAGTATTTACTCCTACGAGAAAGCAGACAGTTTTGAAGCCTGACTCAAAACGATCATCACTATGTAATCACAGTGTAAATGTCAATCTCTCATTACAATGTTTAGATTCAGTGAACAATACGGTTTTAATAAATGGTGTCTGGCGTGCTCCACAAATGCCACGTCATTATGAAACGGAACGAACTGACAGCCGCAGGCCACAGAAATGGGGTTGAACTTGTGAAGGATGTTGTTTACCATTCATGTTCTCATTATTTTGTGCACTTTACATTAACTGTATTCCAACAATATTTATGCCAATAACACAACTTGCTAATGAGATTTTTGCTCCAGCAAAGCTTCTTTAAGACACAAAAATGTCAAAATGACAAAACTAATTATGCAAATTCTAGAAATGCAAGTGGTAATCAGGTAAGCAATCAAATTAAGCTTATTTAACCCTGTCAGTTCATGTTCCCAGACATCATTTCATACATTATCATCAGTCTGTCCAATATCTATATCTATAAAGAACAAATGTCTGTCATACTGACTCAATTAAACAGGAACTTGAGGGCCTGTTTTACTATAATTGTGTATAATTCTCATTACATTTTTGGAAAATATCCAACAACCTTTGCTGAACCCTTAGCTGAAACCATGCCGTTCCTTTACCTGCAATTTTGGTGGCGATACGGGTGGTCACGGGTGGGCCGAAGCCTTTGTTTGTGCTGGCTTTCAGAGTAAAGTAGTATGTGGTGCCAGGATACAACCCTACGAAGAGATGATGGGTCTCATTTGGGAGTTTGAAAACCTGGCCACGTTGTGTTGTCAAATCTGCGCTGGGGTCCAGGGAACCAAGAGCCTTATAGGTGATCTAATGAAAGAGAAACGGCCGATAGATTTTTACAATGATAACTCCACAGTTATACCATAGTTTATTTGTCATCCCAAATACAGAAAAAAAATTAAAGGAAAGTTTTATTGAATGTTCATGTCTTTTACATACAATAAAAGCACATATTGAAATAAAAAATGCTCTGCAGTTTTGTTTCACTGACAAACCTGTCTTCCCTTATGAAGACTGCATACATTTTCAATGATTGGCAACTTATATATATAGGCCAGTGCTTTCATTTAATCTCATTGTTTCACTGTTCATTCATTGAAAGGAGAAAGTCATACAGGTTTGGAACAACATAAGTGTGAGCCAATAACATTTCATTTTGTTGTGAATTGTTCCTTTAAACATTCTTTTTCTTAATAACATCAACCTTTTGAAGCAGCAAAAGCAATTTGGTGCTGAACATTTTTGTTTTACTGGATCTCTTTTAGTTATTTTGGCATTTCTGCATTCAGATGTTCTCCAAATATTTGAGATAATTTCAGTGACTAGAAATGCAAAACCCACTTATATCAAGAATTCAATGAATAAGAAGCACATTCAGTGCACTGTGCTGTAAATACAAGCTGCTTATTAAAACACATTTACGAGGCTTTTGGATCTGCTTCGAATATGTACATTTTAGAAAACAACTTCCAGCAAACAATTAACACACCCAGAAACATTTACTAAACCTTCCATCTCTTAGAGAAGACTGATGGATATTGATGGCCGCAGTGTATGGGGGTAATCAAAACATTTTAGCCCTGACGTTTCACACTTCATAACCCCATTCCACAATTCAAATCAAATCAAATAAATTGACAGCTGGGTGCCTAGCAGGCCCGCTGCCTAAAAGCTTTTCATGCGTGCATAGTGGAGTGATTCAGAATGCCCTCTAAACACTCTCACACACAAACACACACACACACACATCCGTGACTGTCCACTGACCACAGGCAACAAAATAAGCAGGAGAAGCAAATCTGCATTCAAACCAAATATCACTCCAGAAAATCCACATACATACATGGGAGACGTGCAGATGCAATGATGAAACTTTTCAGATGTCAAAATATAACTTACAGTAATTTTCAAATGTTCTTATGTTCATCTAAAGGTAACATAAAATACTATATACAGTATACTTAAAGGGACAGTGCAACCAAAATCAAAATGTAAAATGTAATTTTCAGCATAATTACTCCATTCTTCAGTGTAACGTGATCCTTGATTGATTTTTTCATTGTCTTTTTTTGTAACTATAAATGTATTTCCTGTCACTTCTGATTAATTTAATGCATCCTTGCTGAATAAAAGTAAAAAAAAAAAAAAAAAAAAAAAAAAAACTTACTGACCCCAAACGTTTAAACAGTTGTGTACTGTATATTGATTACCGTGTAACTGTTGGAAGAAGCACCTTGGAAAACCTGTCTTTATGTTCCACAGAAGAAAAAGTTATACAGGTTTGGAGCAACACGAAGAGGAGTACAGTAAATAATGACAGAATTATCCAATTTAGGTCAACTATCGCTTTAAGACACTACTGCCTCATACACACTCTAATACTGGCTCACACACACTGGGGCAACTCTTATGGCGGTATGAATGTTTAGAGTTTTTTTTTTAAATAATATGTCAAAGAAAAACAATCCTGCATGTGATATCTTATACAGGACAAGGACATGCAGTAACACTGTCTGAATATACATAAGTTTTCCTTAGACTTTCATACATGTTGTTTTATTTCATGTCAAAGGATTGTTTAAACTGTACTAACACATTTTTATGTTTTCCAGCAGCCTAGTTTTGATTTAATATGCTATCATATTTATGATTTCATGTTGGGTCAGTAAATCACACAGCACCGCTGAAGTGTGGCAGAGCAGCCTGGTGTAATATACTGCCATGTATAGTGTGCATGTTATGGATTATAAATCAGTCGCAATAGTGAGTTATAGCGTGAATTTTACTTTTACAGCTGACAATGTACTGTACATGCTGACTGAAATGTTTAAACCCTCTTCAGCCACTGGTTGGACAAAGAGGTATTTCTGCTTCAACTCATGTCATAAGTTGAGCCAGAAGTTTAAGCATGAAAGAAATTCACCTTTAACATGTATTTTTTTTCTTAAATCCAGTTTAAGAGTTGCATAGCTACCAGTTTGACAGTTACTATTAAAATTAATAGGTTTTATTATAAATGAAAGGGCATAAGAAATTGATGACAGGCCTTTTATTAAAGGGGCTTTTAAAATATCATCTATTGCCTTTAGTGTAGCTCCTCTGTACATGTGTGCCCTTGTTCGGTGTTAACATACTCAGCCAACAGCAGGTCGCATTGAACATATCTCATAAAACACTGATTCATTACAGCCCTATGAAACCGAAAACGTGAGGTGGCTGAAGGGTATTGTTCCTGTAATATACAGACAGATGGATAATTCGACTGTAAGCTGCTCTCAAGATGTTATGATACAGGTCTGAGGTTGAGTCTAGCTCAATATTCTTATTTTATTAAAAAAAATTGTGATTAAATGAACAAAAAATAACAACAAAAACAACACAACAGCTCAAAGGCCAGCGTTGAGATCAATAGTCCTCCAATTACTCTGTCGTAACTTAAATGTCCCGATGAGGGAAAACACAAGGGATGATCAATCCTGTAGAAGACTGAAAGTATGAAATGAAGAGGTGAGGATGGAGGGCTCTATCGCTTACTCTCGTCTGTCCTCCCTCTCTCTTTTCAGACTGTTGTCAGGGGAGACAGGAAGTGTTGGCCAGGGGGCATGTGATGCCACGCGACAGGCTGCTAAAAGTGGCCTAATGCACTACTGAATGCACTCTGGCTCTCTGTTAAAAGAGCCGCTTGAGTTTAATTGACCACAGCTGATTTGAAAAGGGTTCATTTCCCAGTTTAGTTTGGCAGCGGAGATGGGAATGCAAAGAAAACTGCCCCGTTTGTAGGAGATATTGGATTTATGGCTACTTCGTTTTAGCAATGAATAAGAGAGAGAGAGAGAGAGAGAGAGAGCGAGAGAGAGAGAGAGAGAGAGAGAGAGAGAGCGAGAGAGAGCGAGAGAGAGAGAGAGAGAGAGAGAGAGAGAGAGAGAGATGCTGTTCCAAAACATAGTGAGCTGCTTTTTGAGGCATCACAAGTTTTCTATCGTCCTCTTGCATTATCTACACACATTTTATTCTCCCTGTTTAACACTGTAAAGCTGCCTTGACACACTCTGTATTGTATTAAATGGTAAATAAATAAAGGTGAATTGATTTGACTCTGATGTGGTTTTGGGGGCCAGGAGAAGTTTTGACATTTGTGCTTTTTTCAGTATCTTAAAATCATAATTCAGCACATACTGTGCTACAATAAAATGTAAGCAACATGAATGTTCATTCTTTGTTTCTGAGAAAACAACGTTTATGCATTTTTTGTGAAAATATAATTTTTTTTTTAAGACAGTAAAATACTTCCACAAAACATGCAGAACATTTGAAGAGTTTGATTCCAAAACTCAATAAAACAATGTTGATTAATTTGAGTAAAAATGTTTTTTTCTTTACCAAGAAAGTGGCAAGATGAAAACCATTATTTTCCATTTCAAACTTTCACATAACATCTTTAGGTTATAATAACATAATAAAAATTCAAATCCAGGTTTTGATTTTTTTTAAGATTTATTAAAAAGTCGTATTATTTTTCCCCAAAATGCAATAAATCTGTGATATTTTATTGTTCTCAAAATGGAATAAATCCATTCAATCAATATGAAAGTTATTTTTCATATTGAAACTGATAACATAGTAACTTGATCCCCATATGACAGCCTCTGAACTTGGTCAATACTAATCTTAAATTCAGGCACTGCACTAAAAATACATTCCACAGTCATCGCTTCCAAAATTAATTCAACAGGTCATCTTGTTAATGCTATAAATTAATTACAGCAGTAAAATAAAATTTTATCATGAACATGAACAACATCACATTAGACCACAGAAATTCCAAAATGACATTTCACTTACATTCAACTTCCACTTTTACTGGTAGTATTAATCACAGAATCGGCTTTACTGACGAGATGTGCTTGGCAATCACATGCGATTTATTGTGCAGCTCTTGTTTGTTGATCACAAAGTACAAAGTAGATGAGGAAAACTAGGATGCCAGGTTTATTCAAAGCACTCCCATTACTGTCTGTGACTGAGTGTGTGGAATGGTGCACTTTGATTGGTTGAGAGGATATATCACATTCTGCAAACAAGGGAGACTGGTGTTTGTTACGGTTTGAAAAAAAAAAAGTCACAATTTGTGTAAAATTAGAAATTGACTATTCAATAACAACCAGATACAATACTGATTTTAGTGGAAACTCAAAAAAAAAAAATAAATAAATAAAAAAAGTATTAATTTATCACGTTTTGGAACCAAATTCTTTATTTGTTCACAAGAAAAAGATGAGGTAGACTAAAGTTTTTGCTATAAAATGACGTGAAAAGCATCCTGCTTACTCATTTACAGAAAAAAAAATATTGATTTAACTTTTGATCAAAACATGTTTTGTATTAGAAAGGTCATATGTAGGTAAAGAGAATAATATATTCCATTCTCCACACTTATGCATTCATAAAACTAAATAAAATAAACCAGAAAAAACAAGAAAATACAGCACTATATAAATACAAAAAAACAAACAAAAAAAACAGACTCATATAATGATCAAGCACTTCCTACTTAGACATTGCCCACCACCACCATCTAAATATATATATATATATATATATATATATTTTTTTTTTTTTTTATGGAGAGTAAATCTGAAAATATTGATAAAATACAGGCAACTTATTAAAGTAATGTCACATCATTCTCTGCCGTACGGCATAAGAGAGAATAAAGATAGTGGAAAATGTCTATAGACTATAGAAATGTCACCCCCCCCCCCCCAAACATAAAAACATTACTTTACAGATATGACACAATAAGCTCATGGAAAATTTGCTTACTTCCTACTTAAATTCTTAATATCATTTAAAGATGGCATAAACCTCACCAATTTTGTCAAATCTAGTGACTAACTCACTGCATCAACCCTGTACCTTGTTAACAACTTACTTCTGACTACTAGCAATGATTCACTAATGTCTGCTGTTTGGGACTAAATAAGGGTACTTGAAGTTCACCGTCTCATCAAATAACAAACGGAAAATAAAAACTGCACTCTCGACATTAACCCAGATTTAGACCTCCCTCCAGCTGTCTCTAGACCAGACGTGCAGGATCATGAGCCCATTAACTGGGTTTAGCTGCTCTAGAGAGATAGGGGTTACTGGTTCTCTCAACTCGAGTGCTTGCAACTCAAGCACTTATTGATGGAAATGAAAACAACACCATGAGGGAGGTGTACAGGTTTTTCTCCATCCCATAAGGGCAGAACAGGCTGTTTATCTTCGTTAGAGGTGAAACCTTCCCCACTACATCAGCACACAGAACGACAGCTCCTTACTTACACTTTTTCTCTCATTTAGAAAGAGAGAGAGAGATTTTACTTACAAAAAAAGTATGGTGTTACCATAATACATCAATGCCAAATTATTATACCTGGATACATTGAATTACTACACTACACTGATAATTATAATTTAATTTATATACTATAGTATTTACACTTGGTTTAAAAAGTGAAAAAAAAAAAAGTATTGTATGCTAACATAAAAACCAACACCATAGTCATTTAACCATGGCAGGTGCCAAATCCTGCTGGAAAATGAAATCAGCATCTTAAAAAAGCTGGTCAGCAGAAGGAAGCATGAAGTGCTCCAAAATTTCTTGGTAAATGGGTGCAGTGATTTGGTTTACAAAAAACACAATGGACCAACACCAGCAGATGACATTGCACACCAAATCATCACAGACTGTAGAAACTCAACACTGGACTTCAATCAACTTGGGCTATGAGCTTCTCCATCCTTCCTCCAGACTCTAGGACCTTGGTTTCCAAATGAAATACAAAACTTGCTCTCATTTGAAAAGAGGACTTTGGACCACTGGGCAACAGTCCAGTTCTTCTTCTCCTTAGCCCAGGTAAGACACCTCTGATGTTGTATGTGGTTCAGCAAATTTCTTGACACGTCTGTGTGTGGTGGCTCTTGATGCCTTGACTCCAGGCTCAGTCCATTCCTTGTGAAGTTCACTCAAATTCTTGCATCGATTTTGCTTGACAATCTTCATAAGGCTGTGGTTCTCTCGTTTGGTTGTGCATCTTTTTTTTTTCTCCACACGTTTTACTTCCACTCAACATGCTTGGATACAGCACTCTGTGAACATCCAGCTTCTTTGGCAATGAATGTTTGTGGCTTACCCTCCTTGAGAAGGGTGTAAATGATTGTCTTCTGGACAACTGTCAGATCAGCAGTCTTCCCCGTGATTGTGTAGCCTAGTGAACTAAACTGAAAGACCATTTTGAAGGCTCAGGAAACCTTTTCAGGTGTTTTGAGCTGAGTAGCTGATTGGCATGTCACCATATTCTAATTTGGTGAGATGGTGGGCTTTTGTTAAATGTGAGCCAAATCATCACAATTAAAAGAACCAAAGACTTAAACTACTTCAGTCTGTGTGCATTGAATAGAAAGTTAAAAACAGCATTTATTTGAAATAGAAATACTTTGGAACATAATAAATGTATTTTCTGTCACTTGTAATGCATCCTTGCTGAATAACAGTATTAATTCCTAAAATCAAAAAAAAATTTACAAGGAAAAAATTACCATGGCATCATGCCCCTTACAAAAAAAATGCATGGCACATTGATGGTATTGATGGTACAGAAATGAATGTACCATAGCGTTATATCTGTTTTTATATGGTACTCGAAGGTATTTTCAAGAGTACCTTTGTGCCATCATGGAAGATCACAGTATCATGGAACATTTTGGTACATTTTTGTTAGTGTATTATAACCAAAAAAAAAAAAAACTAAGCAATAATAATCTACAAAAGTGCAGAGAGAAAAAAATAAAATAAAAATCAAACCTGGTATAATAGTATGGTACATTTTTGTTGCAAAAAAAAAAAAAAAAATATTGACAAATGGCTAAACTAAAATGTCAATTTAATTTCATAGTGTTTAAATATAAATAATAGCATCCATACAGAGTGTCAATTTCCCTGTCCATCACTCTTCCAAATAAAAACCACAAGACAGGTTCTCTCTGTAATCAAAGTGGGTGGTTTGTTTCCTTGATACTCCAGACAGGAAGCTGTCAGAAACGGTGTACGAGACACAGCGGAGGGGTGGAAGACATCACGTCATCGCAAACTCACAACATGTCACGCAAATTAAACAAAACAAAGATCAAGGACCAAACAGCCGCGTGTGCAGAAGTGTTCTGCTGTTTACTCATTCTCTTTTGCATGGAGATAAAGACACATAAACAAACAGGAGGACAAAAGACACCATCGCTTTACACGTCTCACTGTTGATTAATCTCCTTATTGTTGAGGATCTTCCCGTCTTACTTTCCCTGCCCTTTCATACGCACACTCTTATTTTGTCAGTAAAGCAATTAATTTCTGAAAGGCTTTGATGGTTTGATAATAGGAGGCTGTTGTGCAGTGAAATGAAATGAATGACTTTTTATTTGATAAAAAGTATGGATTTTAATGCAGGACACATCTCAGGTATTCAGAAACTGATCTGAAACCCACTGTGATGTGTATGTGTCATATATGGCAGGCTGCTGAGCTGTTCTTATAAGTGTAGATCAATGGACCACCCAGTACTTTTTTACATACATTAAACATTATACAGTACGTAGGGTGGCCTAGTGGCTGGTAACCAAAGGCTTACTGGTTCATTTCTAAAAGGGTTAAGCCATAAGAAATCATCTATTTATCCTTGTTCCAGGCACTTAACCACAAGTCACTCTACAGACAAGACTCTAAAGACAACTTTTCTGTCAAGACTACACTGTCTATATCAATTTATAATTAGAATTTGTTACGCAAATCGATATTGGATATTTCTGATATGCAGGTAAAATAACATGCATGGCAATAAAAGCATTGCATACTGTATATGCAACACGGTATGTGATAATACACACATAGAATATAACATTTAAAGAAATGCTTAAACTATTAATGTTATCATATACAGTATATTGCAAATAACTTTACAAATAACACTATGAAAAAAAAATGTTATTATGAAAAATATATACAAATTAATGTTATGATTGCAGTTTGTTGCAATCATATTTTATTTCCATTAGTCTCCAAGTCCAAACTTTCCTAAAGCTTTGAATCAAGAAACTTGCTTTTGTGACCCTTCCATTGCATTCACCTCCGCACCTTCCTTTCTTCTGATTCCGAGCTCTTTGTCCTAAGTCTAATTTGTCTGAATCACTAAAAGCGAGGAGAGGAGGCATACGACTGCTCAGATCTCCCGGATAATTCTATTGGACGCTTCTAATTAAATCAATGAGGGCTATTATAGCAATTATCTGGCAAAATGGGACTGCATTGTGTCCGCTCGATACATTTAGCAAATTCTGTCAATCTTCTTATCATCAGGATGGCACACGCTGTAAACCTATTTTAGTGATGTACCTGGATATGCAGAATGTCTTGCACCTGGCTTGTCTTCCTCATCAAATCAAAGAGAAAGTGAGGCTCTTTTGTAGCTCCATCCCACTCAAAAAGACACATTGAAGCTAAATCTGGATGTAATTTGTTTTTTGTCATGCCGTGACTTAATTTCCTCATTTGTAATGCGGATATACTATGCATTGACTAATAAATAATTAATTAGCAAGAGATCCGGGCTGTCAAACAACATTTCCTGTGACAGAAAATCACTTATTTTTGTGTATCCTGACACCTAATTTTATCACATAAATTTATTTTGATATATAGTTTTGAGACACATGAGACATCTTAAGGATGTTTGAATACGTGTTTTAAAAAAATACATTTTTGCAATGCAGGTACTGTTAAAAGCCATGACTTTTGTTTTGATTTAAGCATTTTAAGGCCTTAATGTATGGAAGGGCAACGTAAGTCCTTTTTAAGACCTACAGAAACCCTGACAACACTATTTTTAATGTACATAATAAATACATAATATATATGTATATAAATATGTAATATATATATATATTTAGTATTTCCTCACCTCATAGAGTGTAATGACTCCATTAGTTTCATTCGGGGCCTTCCACTGCATGAAGATCTTCTCCTCGTATGGGCCTGTCTGGATGGACTCCATAGGAATGGGGCCAGGAACTAGTATAGAAACACAAACACACAGCCATTTATAGAAACTCAAAAAACACACAAATGAAGATATTTAGTCAACATCTATAATTCAAATACCGTACCGCTGCATTAATTACTTGACATAAAATGTGATTGTTTTGAGAAGAGAGGTGACGTAGGGTGACAGAAATGGCTTGTGTTGCTGGGTAGAAGGTAAAGCAAGGCGAGCAAAGATTGGCTGACTAAAGAAGCAAAACTATGTCAGACACACCTCAGCCGCAATGTTCGAAGTGTGAATTGTAACAGCTTTTTTACCCTTCGGTATCGAGAGGTGTTAACAAGTGCTACAAGTTCCACTGCGCATATGCGTGTGTCTATTTGCATATTTGTTTGCACACATCCCCTCTGGCACACATTGCAAGTTTTCCAAATATACTCTTCCTAGAACATCATTAACACCCTAAAAACCTGTTTTCAAGATGCCATTATCCATACACAACTTCATCTTTCTCTCATATGCCAGCATGGCATTTTCAGGGATGCTATGACCTGACGATTTCATAAATTAGCATGTAATGTGCTAATTTGGCCCGGTTTGACAATTAGCCCATAGAGTATGTTAACTTCAGGCAAGTTGTCTTTCATTTCTCAATCTTGGTTAGTGTCTCTGACTTGACTGTTAGCAATGACACAATAATGAGTCAGACTGTTCCTGACAGTGTGTAAAGAGAGCAAATGAGTTAGCTAAAAGGATGTTTAGTCCAACTTAGCAGGCCTGGCGATGCTGTTTGCTTTGCACTAAGTTGCGGCTAATTGGGAGGGCAGATTAAAGAGATGAGAGTGGCAGGGCGAGGAAGAGGAAGCTCGGGCACAAACAGATTAGCTTGTGGCCGTCTTGAACGGTGAAGAAAAGAATAACAACATATACCGTTCATGCAGCATTTCATTAACACAGAAACAACCCACAAACCTAATCTATGAGCTATTTCATTGAGGAAAAGCTAATCTAGCTGTATTTTTCATCTCATTTATTTAGCAAAAGAAAATGTTTATTTTACCCCACTGAACAGATTTAATCTAATATTGTTCTTTCTTTTTATTTATTTTGCATGCAACTGGCTCATCATCAAAAGGTTGAGAGGTTGAGATATTTGCTTTCATTCATTATTAAAAGCTGAATAGTGTTTAGCCTCAGTTCTTCAATGGGAAAAGATTTAAGATGATTTAATAACTTAAAATACAAACACTTTCACGGTGTCCTGGGATTAAGAGGATTCCTATATAAAGCACACACATGATTTCTAGTCAGTGTCCACTCAATTATGACAAGAACTTTAATTTTGTTTTAATTAAGCACACTGCTTTGCTTTGCTTTGCTTTATCTTATTTTATTTGGACGATTATTCAAATATGTCTATGCATATAATACTGTGTTTGTAAGTTCATTTATACTGGCATACATTACGCTATAACATAAATTATGATTTGTGCAATAATAACATTAATCTTCCAAAGTTTCAACATTACTGAACAACAATTTATTGTGCACATGAGTTTCAGTTAAATACTGATTCCCTTAGAATGTACAATGGTTTGCTTTGTTAGCAGAAATAATTTTTCTGAACTAATCTATGAGAACAACTGCACCAAACTTTATGTTGTAAGAGAAAAAAGATATGAATATAATCTAAATTAGAGTGAATACAGATCATTTGCCATTGGCACACCTGTATTTTGGAAATCTCACTTATAATATGCTGAAAAGTTGCCTTTTCCTCACTGAACAGAGTTCATCTCATTTCATTCTTTCAGATTATTTCTGAAGCATAATTAGTTCATCTTTAAAAGGTAGCGAGTTATTTGCCCTTATTTGCTATTAAAAGCTGAATAGTCATTGGCATTTATTCTTCAATGGGAAAATAAATGAGCTAATCAAAGAAAAGATGGATAACGCTCTCTTCCCCAAGGTGCTGATGTCAGATATTGTACTGCAAAGTGAGACCAGTTAAATCATAAAAATTCTTCAAATTGCTTGATTGGGCATTAGCCAACAAGCACATTAAATCATGATTTCAATGAAATATAATTAGCTTCTGTCCACCGTCCGCTATCTTTTCCACTATATAAGCGTACATGTTTGAGAAATGTTGCTTTACTAATCCAGCTGATTAGCTTCTCGTTTGGAGACTATGAATGATATTTCATTAAGTTTGAGATGGAGGAAACATTTTTTGCCCTTTATGCTTGCCCCTCTCAGATACAAATAACTTTTAATAGGTAGCGTAAATATTTTAGATTGAGAGAATTGATTATTTTCGTCTCACGAACAACATATTTACTCAGTTGCTGTTTACTTACAAGCAGGTTTCCGTAAGTACAGGGTCGTGTTGTTGTCAACCTAATAAGGTAAAAAACGGTCTGCCGTCCTGATGTTAATTTCATCCTCCGCAATTATGCCCATATAAGGTTACACACACAGAGAAATTTGCTTCCCTATTGATATGTTGCAGCTGTCCATCAATTTGCTAACACAAAGGACAGCAATTATAGGTTTTCATATGCAAAAAACGAAAAACATCAGTGCAGCAGACAAGAGCAGATACTGAATAACTAAAAGAGTTCTATCCATATCAAAACAGACTCATCAGAACATGAAAATGAAAAAGATAATGAGATGAGCTTGAATTATACGCTATAATCTAATAATCTAAGGCCTGACAATAGGCTTTATTTTCACTCGGTTTTATTGCTCAGCATTAAAAACAAGCTGGGAGAAATTAATTGTAAACGGAGACTGAGCGCTTCCCTCTGGGAAATTTTCGAATTAAGCGCCGCTTGCAAACCTTCTCTCCATTTGAAAAACACTGTGTCTTTATACAGACTGTGAAGGTTTAACATGCACTACGTTGGGATTTCCTTTTAACTGCAACACATCAATGGAACGGATGGATTAAAGGAGGACGGCTTTCATCATCTTTGTTTCATATTTGTTGTTTTTCTTCGGGAAGAGCAGAGCGGTACTAGTCTCTAACCAATTTCCTTTCCATTTACTTCTCAGAGTAGATCCGACTTCTGTACACAACTTTAGTGATTCTCAAATACACAAGACAATCGAATGTCTTACAATAAAAACACTTTGGCTGTGAGCATTAAAACTGCTGAGATATGAGAGGATGCATTATTAAGATAATAAAATACTTTCAAAATCGTTTACAAAAATATGACTTATGCAACAATGATTTTTATAGTTTCACTATTACTGAACAACAATTTAATGTGTACATTCGTTTTAATAAAAAATGGATTCCTTAAAAAGTACACTGCTTTCAGTTTCTAGCAGAATTAACTTTCCCAAAATATATCAACTGATAACAACTGCACCAAACTTTAAGTAGTACCACAAAATAAAATATACATAAGGAGGGAATAAAAAAGCATTAATTAAATGGTCAAAAGTGACCAATACATTTAAAGTGTTACAAAAGAATTCTATTTCAAATAAATGCTGTTCTTGTGAACTTTCTATTAATCAAAGATGTTATTCTTTTCTAACTTAATTCATTTTGTTCCTTTACAAATAAAATAAATTCCAAATGCACTAATGCAACTCCTCAATATGACAGAACATTACCATGGCTTCTCGGAAATCATCAAATAAAGAAATGGACATGCAATACGTGGAAATTATTTTATTTTCTTAAAAGAATGAGACCCTGGAGTGCTGTAAGAGGCATGAAATTACCACAGTAAAGGAAATTGATTGCTAGGCACAATAATTATACAGTTTAGTGGTCATTATAAAAATAATATCAAGTATTCTAGAGAGCCATGTTAACATTTGTTAATCTTTTTTTACTTTACTTTTTTTACTTCCTGGATAAGAGATATAATTGTGAGCACTATAAATACATCGATTGTCTTCTTCTTGAATTGAATTTCAAATTGTCTTTTTACTTGAAGGTTGTTCGAGGAACATTTTAAATAGAGGCAGTAGGAATCCCTCTTAGGCTATAAAAATTAAACCAAGAACAGAATTGACGGGCTTTTCTACACTGTTTATTTTTGACCACAGTGCAAAAGTAAGAGGTTTTAAATGACCACTACTGAATGGTATTTCCGAAATGAAATCACTGAATTTCCACTGCTTCCCATTGAAAAGCATTTGGCTGGAAAGAACACACACAAGTGCTCCGAGACAAAGACTTAAAAAACAAAACCAAAGGCCCTTCAGCTCTCAAGAACCAGAGGTAAGAGTCATTAATTAAAATGCTGGATAATTGAAATAATTGGCTGAGATCGTTGAACTATTCTCGTTTTCGTATTTGAGAATAAGGGCCATGCATGTTGCGAAACTAATTTGTCAAAATCTACAGCTGTCAACATATAATAGCGTCCCTGATGCTGAATATTGGCTATGAAAGGATGTTCTAACCTCTCATAGCCGTGTTTTGCTTCATTGTACAGAAACATTATCCTCCAATCTTTCTGTACATGTGCAATTCTTCCAGTGAAGGTTAGTAGTTATTACTTCTGTTCTTGTTTAATTCAAATGTGAGATTAAATGAATAAATAAATAAATAAATAAACAAGTATTTATGATTTCTGTACAAAGCTCCATTTGAAAAGTTCCTCAAACAACCTTCAAGTAAAAAGATATCAATTCAAGTAGAAGATAATCAAAGTATTTAAATGCTCACAATTATTACTCTTACTCAGGAAGTTTTTTAGAATATAACAATAGCTATTCAATTTCAAATATAGTTGTTTTGAGAGTTTTTCTTTCAGTATACAAATAGAAAAAAAATATTCAATACAACACTGGCTGTAAATGAAAACATACAGATAAATAGAGAAAAAGAGTGTACAGTGGAAAAAAAAGATTAACAAATGTTAACATGGTTCTCTGGAATCCTTGATTTCGATTGGATAATCAAATATCGTTTGTAAATTGACCACTAAACTGTATAATTACTGTGCCTAGAAATCCATTTCCTATACTGTGCTAGTTTTATGTCTCTTACAGCACTCCATGGTCTCATATTTTTTAGAAAATAAAATAATTTCCAGATATTACATGTCCATTTCTTTATTTGATCATTTATTGTTGAGTAAATATGGTAATGTTGTCACTCAGGTCTTCTATTATGTGAAGTGAACCACGAGGACCATGTAAACAAATTTGTGCATGTGTTATTTATTTTATTTGTACAGAAACAAAATGAATTACATTAGAAAAAAATACTAAATTGCTCATCTGTGAACTCAAGTTTGACACAGAAAATAACACATTTGTTTGCAGAACATAAAATACTCATATTATTTATATTACTCATTCATTTTAATGTACAGTCTTATTGCATTTTATTATTATTAACTTATTTTTCTTCAATTTAACTTCTTACTTTTATTGTATTGATGTAACTTATGATTACTATTTTTTATGTTTTTTTTTTTTTTTTTTTTTATAAAGCACTATGAATTACCACTGTGTATGAAATGTGTTATATAAATATAATTTGCTTTGCCTTACTATGAATTTTTCTAACAGTTACAGAAAAGAATATAAGAGTGAAATCATGTTCTGGTGAATGAATGATCTATTGGATTTAGTTTGGCATCTTGTGTTGCCCATCTGCTAAAGGATGATGGGTTTCAGAAATGAAGTCATCAGTAATGTGATTACTGTTCAGACACAGTAATTAGTTAAGTAATCTCATTATAAGAAGGAGAAGCCAGGGTGCAAACTATGGAGGGGTTTGGAGTAGGAATGAACGTTACAAGATCCAACAAAAAAAGAAAAGAAAAGAAAAACATATCAGACCAATGAGTGCTGGATCGACAAATCCTAACTTTGAGGGGTCTGCCGGCCTTAATTAAAGCTAATAAAAATGAAAGGTTTCACAACTTACAACATCTATCCCATTTCACCATCTCAATCCCACTCACCGTCTTCCTCCGTCTGCTTGACGATCTCCTCGCTCTCCTTGCTGCCCTCAGGGTTGGCCAGCACCAGCCGTAGTCTGACCGTCACGAAAGGTCTGAGTCCCCTCAGAGTATAATGAGAGGAGGTCGGTATCAGCTCCTCAGAGGCAAACTCCTGCTGGTTGAACACATACTGGTACTGTACGGTCAGGTTGAAACTGTGGCAGCGTGTAACTGCATATCCAAAGGTCTCCCACTGCAGGGTCAGCTGACGGGCGCGAATGTCCACCACATTCACGTTCTGGGGACCGTTGACTGGATCTGGGGGAGAATCAGAAAGAAAAGGAAGGTCAGAGATAAATATGATGGGACATTTCATTACATTGTCAATTTGTCATGAGTCAGATTAGAAACAATTATCAAAAGAGATATTTCTTTCTTTCATAAAAAAAATATATGTACACTGTTCTTCTGTTCACCAAGGCTGCATTTATTTGAAAACAAATATATGAAACAGTAATAATAATATAAAAGGAACTGTAATATTGTGAAACATCATTCTAAATTAAAATAACTGATTTTTATTTTAATCTATTAAAAAATATATATTTTAATTCCTGTGATGCAAAGCTGAATTTTTAACATCATTACGCCAGTCTTCAGTGTCACATGCAGACATGGGGACTTGTGACTTGGTGACTTGGACTCGAGTCGACTCGAGTCGCTATTTTTAGGACTTGAGACTTGACTCAGACTTGGAAGTTAAAGACTCGGGACTTGACTTGACTTGAGACAAGATGACTTGAATGACTTGAGTGTTAATCACATCATGTTTTCAGTTTGAATATAAAATATATAAATTATTTTTTTTTAAATAAAGTTGATTACTCAGCTGGAGCGCAGGCTGAGAATAGCGTCGTGACTGGATCAGGACACTATCATCAGTCATGTCCTCTCTACCTTACACACACCACGCCCACTTAAATCAGATATCACATCACATCAACATGTCAGCCTGAGAGGTACCGAGGGTCATCGCTTTTGTCTTCAATAGTACGCGCCTAAAAACGCGTGGAAAACGCTAGTCGCGCCGCTTTCTCCTTCTTTCCAAAGCGCTCGGACAGAAGTGCTCCTGGGGCATCTGTCGTTGCTAAGCATCCATGACACGCTCTCTGTCAATGAAGACGCGGAAATTTCAGCAAAGGATGAATGGATTTGCAGCACTAAAAATCGCTCGCAGTAGCTCTGCTACTAAATTCGTTTCAAAATGGCAATCCATATACAGCTATGAACAGCTGTTCCTTCATCTTAGCTGAGCTTTCAACGTTGATACGGGAAAGGATGAAGCTGATTGGTTAGTTATTGTCACATGACCTGCGGTGCGCTTGCGACATTCTGAGAAGTTTAGATGTTTTTAACTCGATACGGTGCGACGCGCGCGCGTTGCTTCCATTACGCGCGCCTACATTGGAACTAATGTAGCTGCCGCGATTACCCTATATATATATATATATAGACTCAAAAACAAAATATATATAGTACAGAATATAAATATGACGTATTTTAAGTTGTTTCATACTTTTTTGTTATGTACAGTACAGACCAAAAGTTGTAGAGTCACACTGAAGGCATCAAGGGCTATTTGAGCAAGAAGGAGAGTGATGGGGTGCTGCGCCAGATGACCTGGCCTCCACAGTCACCGGACCTGAACCCAATCCAGATGGTTTAGGGGTGAGCTGGACCGCAGATAGAAGGCAAAAGGGCCAACAAGTGCTAAGCATCTCTCGGAGAACTCCTTCAAGACTGTTGGAAGACCATTTCAGGTGACTAGCTCTTGAAGCTCATCAAGAGAATGCCGAGTGTGTGCAAAGCAGTAATCAAAGCTAAAGGTGGCTACTTTGAAGAACCAAGAATATTACATATTTTTGGTTGTTTCACACTTTTTTGTTATGTATATAATTCCATATATAATTCCACGTGTTAATTCATAGTTTTGATGCCTTCAGTGTGAATCTACAATTTTCAAGGTGTGTCCAAACTTTTGGTCTGTACTGTACATAACAAAAAAGTATGAAACAACTGAAAATACGTCATATTTATATTCTATACTCTGAGAGAGAGAGAGAGAGAGAGAGTGTGTGTGTGTGTGTGTGTGAGAGAGAGAGAGAGAGAGAGTGAGAGAGAAGAAATGTAACAGTTTAATGTTGTATGTAAACTGTGTTTGAGAGAGAGAGAGAGAGAGAGAGGTGTTCAGAGAGGAGTCTGTTGGATGTTTAGCTGTTATTTGTTTTATGGACTCAATGTTGAAAATGTAAAACATTTCAAACACTGTTGGCAGAAGTGAAAAATAAATAATTTTAGGAAGTTACAATTTTGTTTGATTCCATTATGTATTTTACTGAACATGAGTATTTACAATGCAAATCCAAATTATTTTAATTTACTGACAGTTACTTATATCTTGTCTTTTAACTTTATTAATATCAGATTCTGCAGGTAAAATAACAATATTAAGGTGACTTGACTTGGACTTGACTTGACATAGCTTGTGACTTGACTTGACTTGACTTGCCCAAGAAAAAAATACTTGGGACTTACTTGAGACTTGAAGGTTAAGACTTGAGACTTACTTGAGACTTGCACATGTGTGACTTGGTCCCATCTCTGGTCACATGATCCTTCAGAAATCATACTGATTCACAGCTCAGGTTTTTATTATTGTTCATGTTGAAAACAGTTGTGCTGCTTATTAGTTTTGTGAAAAACGTGATGCATTGTTTTTTTTTTTCTGGATTCTTTGATGAATAAAAAATGTACAATATAAAGATTCCACCACTGATTTTGGTCAATTTAATCATTCCTTGCTGAATAAAACTGACCCCAGACTTTTGAATTGAATATATTTAAAAATGTCAAAGCAATCTTAACTCATAAAATATTACATGTGTAGAGGTGGAACCTCTGGATTGTTCTGATAGACCTTGGAAAACTGGTGACTCCGGTTAGAGAGTAAAGGGCTCAGAGAGTAACATCCAAGAAAGCTTTAATGAGTTGGGTTTTACAATCCACATTGGTGAACATTAAGGTATACAATACAGGCAAAAGGCATTGGAGTCTGTATCTGCATGTATGTGTGGTCTGAAATAAAGAAATTGTGGAAATTAGTTATAAAGAATATTATAGTCTTTCCATTAACTTACTTAAAATGCTAAACACTTCCATTCTGAACAGATGCAGATAAACAATCATCAATGGTCTTAAATTTACTGACAAATTCACAACCATGATAGCACAGCATATCAAAACGATCTCAAAATAGCTAACAGATCAAGATTTATATGTAAAAATAACAACAACACATTGCAGCATGTGTCTGTGATACTAGCATGTTAGCTTCCCAACACAGATCAACAAATAACCGAATATTGTGCAAATATACGCTTACAAGATTAGTGTATCATCAACACAATAACAGCAACATTATTAACATTCATGTTTCCGCTAGAGAATGCAACATAAACTTACTTTTCTGCATGAACGCACACAACTTTAAAGTTCGGTTGCTCACCGTGACCCAGCACTTGTAGTGTATATGCTCAGTGTCTTAAAGGGAAGGTATCAGTGTATAGGTATCAGTAAAATGGAACATATGCACCCTCTAGTGGTAAAAGATGTAACTGAAACTAAAGGAAAATACTTTTCTACATTGCCGCCCCCAAATTTAGTATTTAATTTGTAATTAGTTAGGAAAGTCTCCGTGTTGGTTACTGTTTCCATCCTCATCCTCCCACGATGGCAACTTAACTAACCGGGCAACAGGCCGTAGATAAGTGCGCCCTTTCACTTGCACTTCTGCAGTACGTATGCGATTATCTACTCCTGCAAATGTTTTAGCCACTCTGCCAATAGGCCACAAAGCTCGGGGCAACTGTGGATCAACTATCATAACGATCTGTCCAGTACTCAGATTGGCAGTGTCCTTTTGCCATTTCTGGCGGGGCTGAAGGCTTGGTAAGTAATGCCGGATAAAGTTTACCCAGAAGTGATCAGCTAGAATTTGGCTGTGTCGCCATCGTCTTTTCCCTAACAAATCACTAAAGGAGTAGATTGCTTGTGGGAGTGAGGCATCTCGACGACCCATCAGTAACAGATTCGGTGTAACAGGGTCTGGGTCGGCAACATCTGATGAAACGTAGCCGAGTGGCTTAGAGTTGAGAATTCCCTCAACCTCTACCAGCACTGTACGCAAGAGTGCTTCAGTCACTGTTTTATTGCCCAAGACTACCTGAAGAGCACTTTTCACTGACCGTATCTCTCGCTCCCAGGTTCCTCCAAAGTGTGGAGCCTGTGGGGGATTAAACTGGAAAGCAATTTCCTGGCTGGCTAGATGCTCCTTAAGTGGACCTTGTAACAATGTGAAGGCTTCCTGGAGTTCAGTGGCTCCTCCTCTGAAATTTGTGCCATTATCAGCCAGTATCTCATATGGCTTACCACGACGTGATACAAATCTTCTTAATGCCATCAGGAAGGCATCCGTGTCCATGTTCTCCAAAAGATCAAGATGTATGCAACTTGTTGTCATACATTTGAATATGATACCCCAGCGCTTCTCTGTGCGTCTGCCTATCTTAATAGTGAAAGGGCCAAAACAGTCTATACCAGTAGACCAGAACGGTGGTTTGTACAGTCTTAGCCGTGCAGGGGGCAAGTCTGCCATTTTTGGAATTACAGGACTTGCTCTCCATTTTTGACAAGTCTCACAATTGTACTGGTGTTTCTTGATGGATTCTCTGCCACGCAGGATCCAGTACTTGCGTCTGATCTCACCTAAGACTCGTTCTGGACCTGGATGCAGAAGCTGGTTGTCATATTCTTTGATTAAGAGCATTGTAATCTGATGTTTAGGCTCTAATATTATGGGATGTATTGTGTCTGGATCTAGGCCCTCAGCTCGGCGGAGTCGTCCCCCGACTCTAATTAAGCCAAGTGTCTGATCATACTCGGCGGAAAGTGAAGCAAGACGACTCTGGGCCGATATGGATTTACCTTTAGTCAGCGCAGCAACCTCTTCTGGGAAGCTGTCCCTCTGAGCTTGTCTTAGTAGGTGTAGTTCAGCTGCTATGGTATCTGCTGCAGTCATGATAGCAGCCGCCCCGTGAAGGGACTGGTGAGTAGCCTTCAACAATTCCTTCCAACTCTTAATATTGGAGATGTCAGACTGAGACTTGACGAGACATGCATTTCCACAGAATAATAGTTTTTTCAGCTCATCATGGTCGTCAGGAGCTGCGAATTCAGGCAGTGATGGCCAAGAGCTAGGATGTTGATGGAGGAACTGTGGACCTTGACTCCAGCGCTGAGATTTGCTTAACTCTAACAAAGTCTTCCCCCTAGTCAGGTCATCCGCTGGGTTATCGGTGGTGTTGACATATCGCCAATTTGACTCCAAAGTCATGTCCTGGATTTCAGCGATGCGTGTCCCTACGAAGACTTTGTAGCGACAGGATTCTGATCTCAGCCAGCTTAAGACTGTCGTTGAATCAGTCCATAGGATAATATCACTTGCAGGAATCGACAGCTCTTTACTGAGCAACTTTGCCAGCTGCGCTCCTGTGAGAGCTGCACAAAGCTCCAAACGGGGCATTGATATCTGTTTGCGGGGAGCCACTCTGGACCTTGCCATCACAAATGCTACATGGATCTGATTTTGCTTATCTTGAGTGTGAAGGTAAGCGACCGATCCGTATGCCCGTTCAGAGGCATCACAGAAAATATGGATGGTCTTCTGTGTGCCCACTGTATCAGCGCATGGTGGTATGTATGCTCTTGGTATCTCAACAGTGTGCAAGTTGGCCAGTTCAGCTTCCCAGGCTTGCCACTGTACTAATAGACTTTCTGGGTGGATGAGGTCATCCCAACCAATCTTGAGCTTCCAGAGATCTTGAACCAGTATTTTTGCTTTGGTTGTAAAGGGTATAAGATACCCAAGTGGGTCATACTGTGTGGCCAGTACTTTATACACATTTCGTAATGTGGGTTCAGAGTAGTCAACAGGACGATGTTGATATCCAAGGTGGTCAGTGAGACAATTCCAACGAAGACCTTAAGCTGGCTCTTGTGGGTCTAAACTATGCTCAGAAAGCCACAATTCCGTACTGGCTGCTCTGGCTTCAACTGGAAGGTGCTGTACTACAGCAGGTACATTACTGGCCCACTGGCGGATTTCAAACCCACCAGAAGACAAATGCTCACGCATCCTGTCGATAAGGTAACGGGCCTTCTCTGGGGAATCAAGACTCTGCAAACAGTTATCAACATAGAATGCCTGTTCTACAGACCTTTGCACATCTTCATAGCCTTCACTATTGTCTTTCACATGTCTTTGTAGTGCATATGTGGCACAACAAGGACTGCAGGTAGTCCCAAATGGGAGAACCTGCCATTCAAAGACACTTGGCTCTTCATCCCTCTTCATGTCCCTCCAGAGGAAACGTAATAATGAGCGATCCTCTGGCAAAAGTCTGATCTGGTGGAACATTGCTTTGATGTCTCCACTGATGGCCACTATGTGCTCACGGAACCGGAGTAAAACAGCAAGAAGGGAAGGACCCAGGATGGGACCAGGAATAAGTTGATCATTCAGCGCTTGTCCATTGTACCGATATGAGCAATTGAAAACAAGCCTTGCTTTGTTATTGTGGAGGACTAAGTGATGAGGGAGGTACCATGTCTCAGCAGAGGAATCTACAATCTCAGGTGTCAATCTCTTTACATAGCCTGCAGTTTCCAGCTTCTGAATCTCTTGACAATAGGTCATGGCTTGTTCTGTGTCATTTACGATTTTTCGCTCTGTACTTCGAAGCAGTGAAAGGCAAGCGGATTTAGGTGCTTTCAGACAAGGACTGTCCTTGCGTCTAAGGAGTGGTGTAGCATATCTCATTATGCCATTTATATTCAACCTAACAGTGCGCTTCTCAAGCAATTCAAGTGCTTGCTGATCAAACTTGGATCGGGTAGCTGCTTTCTCACTGATATAAGGCAAAGTGTCAATTTGCCACAGTTTCTCCACATGCGCTTGAAGATCAAAGTTGGTGGGTCCAACTGCAGTAAAAAAAACACTGCTGCTCATCCGAAGGAAGATGAATCACACTGGCAGGACCTTGGAGTGTCCAACCAAGGGAAGTGCATATTGCCACCGGTCCCCCCGAAGGGCCAACTCGAACAGGCTGAGTAGGGATAAGCAAATGTGGAAAGTCAGAGCCAATGAGTAGCACAGGCCGCACTTTGTCAATTGCTGGGATTGGCAGTCCCTGTAGGTGCCTGTACTTCTTCACCAGTACTCTCACTGGGTAACTATGCTCGGAAAGACCCAGGTCATCAGCAGTGAATGCATGATTAATCTTGTATCTATGTTTCGGGTTGTCAGCTGGGGAAATTTCGAAAGACACAGATGCCCCTTTCAGGTGAACAACCTCATGCCGTACGGTTTTTAGAGAAAGTGTTTCTGGTTCTTTCTGTAGCTGGAGATAATGTACAGCAGTAGAAAGGAGGATAGTCCGCTCAGAACCATCGTCCAGCAAAGCATATGCCTCAAGTGAGTGTTCGGCATTATGCAAAAGTACTTTGACCACCTTTAACATGACCTGTTGAGGACGGTTAGGACGGTCAAGATAAATGGTGTTTGGAGAGGCACTAACCATAAGGATCTTGTTGGGTTCTTCTATGTTCACATCATGTAGCACTGTAAGATGCTGCTTTTGACATATTTTACAGGGTTTCTTGAGGGTACAAGCCTCAGGTTTGTGATTACGTCCACAGCGGTAACAGCTTTTGCCTTTAAGCCACTCTGCGATCTGGGTAGTTGTCAGTGACTTGAATTTTGAACACAAACTGAGATAGTGCTCTCGTGTGTCACAGTACGGACAATAAGGTTTAAACTTGTCTCTCGGCTTTGGTGGGAAGGTACAGTGAGACGGAGAGGTAAGGGGTGTTTTATCTGGACTACTACTGGTGTTGTAGTATACAGATGATGACTGACTCTGACTTCTCTTCCCTTTCCTGTGAGGATTCATCTGCTCTTGAAACATGTCAACAGCTCGGCTGGAGATGCGCTTTGCCTGTGATTTTAGCTGGAGCCATGCTGATAGGTCCAGAAGAGTGTATGTTTTGTCTGTTCCAGTTATAAGTATACCACGACTTAGACAATGTTCAACAAACCCATCACGGTAACTGGCAGGCAGTTTGGCTAAAAGTCTGTCTACGTGTGAGCCACATTTCAGTTCATAACCATTCTCACCTTCCAAAGAACGAAGCATGCCCACAAGACCATGTACTGAGAGCGCAAAGTCATCAAATGCCTCAGCATCTCCTACTCTGACTGGTGGAGAGTTCAATATAGCTCCAAGTTCACTCTGTACAAGCTGACGGGGTTGCCCATATTTGTCTTGGAGGGCTTGCAATGCCCTAGTGTAAGGGGTGGGGTCATGCATGTAGGCTTGTGCTAATTTGTAGGCACTTGGTAGCTTTAGTCTGTCTAGCAGCACTTGATATTTGAACTGCTCTGTAAGATGAGCATGGCCACCCAGGAGACTATCTAGTGCCATTTTGAGTAGGGCAAAGTCAGACTCCTTACCACGATCAAATTTAGGCAGAGCTGGTTTGGGTATACCATATGAGCTGGCAATCAACATGTCCATCATATTTACCGGGGTTTGTGGCTGTGAATGTGGCTGTACACACGGGACAGTGGGCGCTAATAATGGCTGTGGGCTAAACTGTAGTTGCCTAACAGGCTGTTGAAACTGACCTGTTGGAGGATGAGGTTGAGTGTCTGCTGGAACTAAAAAGGTAGGTTGTTGGGCATAACTGGTCCGTGCTGAATCTTGAGACATATTTGGTTTAACTGAAAATGTAAGGTTGGCACCTGACTGACCTAGACTATAAGTTTGTCTCTCAAAAGACAAGGATGGCTGCACCGTTGTAGGAGGGTAAACATCTGCAGTCTGCAATTTTACCACTTGGGGTAACACGTTTGGCAATGCTACAGGATAGATAGGAGAAGGAACAACTGTTAAGGGTTCTGCATGTAATGATTTGGATGTACAGAGAGATGTGATGTGCTCAGGAACAGAATGTGAAGTTGTGTACTTAGTAGTTACAGGATCACTCTGATGTATGTGAGGTGTAGAGTGCTGTGTATTATCAGATAACTGATGTGGTGTGTGGTGAGCAACCTCTACCTTCTGTGAACAAAGTTTATCAGTCTGTACCTGCCCTGAGTCAAGTTCACGTCTGGTTTGTGGAACCGTTGCTGCATTTTCAGTCTCTGATTCTTGAAGAAGTGATGCAATGAGACGTGCTTCCTCCAGCTCCATCTCCTTCTGCTTAATGCGGCGCTGCCTTTCGAGCTGTTTGGTGATCAGTTCTTTGGTCTTATGTGCTGCACGAGCCTCTTCATCTAAGTGGCGACTTCTCCTTTGCTGCTCTCTGAGTAAATCTTCTTTCTCAAATAGTGCTAGGCGTGCTTGTTGATCCAGAAACTCGCACTGCTCTTCAGCTTTGCTCTCCTCCACCATCTGTCTCTGCATCTCCGCAAGCTCCATACTCTTCAGTTTCTCCTCTACAATAGCTGCCTGTATCTCTGTCAGTTGTGAAGCTGTGGTCCGGCTGGATCTGACACTTCTGCTGGACTTTGTTCTGGATTGGCTGTGACGTGAACTCGCAGATGAAGGTGCTGAAGGTGTTCTGCAAGGCACAGGCTCTTCGTCTGATCGTGCAGTGGGAATGGTAGCCACTGGCGTCATACTACTTGCATCTGCACTGGAATCTGGAATGTGGCTTGGTTCATACCCAACATCATAATCACTTAAGTAGGCTGGTGGATGTCTCTCCCGCTTAGTACGAGGCCGCACAACTGGGCTGCTTATCTCATTCTCTGACTGCATGTTGTCTTCAAGGTTACTACCATCCGGCTCGAAGGACCATTTGTAGAGGTGGAACCTCTGGATTGTTCTGATAGACCTTGGAAAACTGGTGACTCCGGTTAGAGAGTAAAGGGCTCAGAGAGTAACATCCAAGAAAGCTTTAATGAGTTGGGTTTTACAATCCACATTGGTGAACATTAAGGTATACAATACAGGCAAAAGGCATTGGAGTCTGTATCTGCATGTATGTGTGGTCTGAAATAAAGAAATTGTGGAAATTAGTTATAAAGAATATTATAGTCTTTCCATTAACTTACTTAAAATGCTAAACACTTCCATTCTGAACAGATGCAGATAAACAATCATCAATGGTCTTAAATTTACTGACAAATTCACAACCATGATAGCACAGCATATCAAAACGATCTCAAAATAGCTAACAGATCAAGATTTATATGTAAAAATAACAACAACACATTGCAGCATGTGTCTGTGATACTAGCATGTTAGCTTCCCAACACAGATCAACAAATAACCGAATATTGTGCAAATATACGCTTACAAGATTAGTGTATCATCAACACAATAACAGCAACATTATTAACATTCATGTTTCCGCTAGAGAATGCAACATAAACTTACTTTTCTGCATGAACGCACACAACTTTAAAGTTCGGTTGCTCACCGTGACCCAGCACTTGTAGTGTATATGCTCAGTGTCTTAAAGGGAAGGTATCAGTGTATAGGTATCAGTAAAATGGAACATATGCACCCTCTAGTGGTAAAAGATGTAACTGAAACTAAAGGAAAAGACTTTTCTACAACATGGTTCTGTGAAATACTCGATTCTGACTGTTCAATTGTTGCTTTCTGCAGTAAAATATTTCTATACAATTATTATTACAATAAAAAAAATTTAACTAATATTTTTTTTAAATAAAAAAAAAAAAAAATTCAATAATGATTGTCTCACTATAAACAGTGCATTATTACTTACAGCATTAAGCATCCCTTATATTTCAGCATTATATTTGGACATCCTGCTCTCTAGATGGCGCCGATCCTTTTTTTACCAGATCACCACTTTTGTAAATCACAATTGCAAAAAAATTCAATAAATAAACAAACTACAACCAAGCATTACAACTATCCTCTCTTGTATATGAAATCCTAGAACAATATCGAACAGTGAAACAAACAGTATCAGAGACTTGCCAGTGGATCCAGTGGGGTTGTTGGACACAGTCTCTCACACTAATTCCTCTAGATTAGACGAAAACCATAAAAGAGGCAGTCAACTGGTTCTTGACTTTGGCCTTGGGTGAATCTTGAGGGGGCCGCATGTGAAAGGGAGTTTTAACGTCTTAAGATAGTTTACATCATGGCAGCTCTCTTAGGGCACTTTCATTCTCAAAGTTCTGAGAGTTTCTGGATGCAGAGAAATTTGAGCATTGTGAGAACTGTGTCACGTTTAGGACAGACATAAGTGTTTTTCAGCTTCAATGGTTCAGGGAATTTTAGACTTAAAAAGTTTGAAGCATTGCTTATTCTACTGCATTCTGTTGAAGATCAAGCAAACCAGACAGATTGATAGGAAACTCAAAAAAAGAAAAAAGATCCATAACTGCTTTATTTTATGTACCTAAACGTAAACTTGAAGCCAAAGCCTCATTTCAGGTTCTCTGCAGAAGATTTCCACTGATGCTAAACTCTCAGTTGAGCAAACAAATAAAAATAAATAAATAACAACAAATGACTCGAAACTCCAAATCCTTTGCTCCTCTAGGCCAGGTTATAGCTAATCTATGTTGCATCCCATGTACTGTAAATGTGTCATCTAAGCAGATTTAAGAGTGTGCATCCTACTGCACATGGTTAAGCCTCACGAGAATAGCTACAAAAGTAGAGACATCAGATCAAGCAATGTGTTGTCTTTCGGCCACTGAGGGTCCATGTTCAACATGAAGTCCCCTGCTAAGGGAAGGTGTTGAACGGGTAGGGGATTTGGCTGTTGGACAGTTACAGGGTAACAGTAGCATCATTAATCTGACAGAAAGAGGTGAATATGTTAGAGCATTAGCAACACGCTAATGCACGGCCATGAGGTATGCGTGGTGCCATAGGTAGGCTTTTGGAGCCTGGATGAGGCTCTGGTGTAGTTCAGCAAGGGAAAATGCTGATGAATGGCGAGCGTACAGGGTCATTAATCGCAGACGTTGGGGAGAATTACATAAGAGGAATCAATCTTCAGTACTGCTGCTGTGCTGCTTTGGCGCAATCTCTTCAGACCCATATGCCCCGCAACATTTATCACTCCTCCACCATCCCTCTTGCTCTCTCCGGAATGACAGGGGAAACTGCAAGCAATAAACTTATCAATAGGTGTCCACCATACCCAGCTGCGTGGGTTTTTTAAACTGAGATATTCAGATGAGGATAAGACAGAGGCAGGGAATGAACAGCATGAACAAAATGTGTCTCATTCGCCATAATGAAATTGTATCATTTATTGGCCAAAAGTCATCCTGCTTTCTAGATATCAGCATCAAGCATTGAAAATGATTTTTTTTTTTAATAAAAGCATTTTAACAAGTCATCTGCTGTACAGAACAAATGGAAAACAATATTTAAAAAAATACAGCTAAAAATAAAACAAAGGCAATAAATAAAAATTTATAAAATTGGTAAAATGAATGAATAAATAAAAAATATATATAATAGAAAATATTTAATAATAAAATAAAATACACTAAAAGATCAAATAAAATAAAATAAACAAGAACAATAAAATAAACCTTCCATCCAATGGTGATTTGTAGGGCAAAGTGGCTCCAAAGGCTATATGAAAACATGACAAAACTTCAAAACCATCTCCATCCAATCAAATAAATAAGAGTGTAGATGGACACACAATACTATATGGTCGCAAAGTAGTGTTACATAAAATGCCTTAAAATGCTTTCTAGCAAGGCAGCTCAAAGGTTTTGAAACGAAGACATTACAAAAAAGAAAGTGTTCACAGTGCATAACACAATTAAAGAATATTGGACATGGACAGGAAGTTTGCATTGTGTGCCATGCATTTGTAATATTTGATATCCAAAGTCTCCTGAAGACTCAAGTCACCCCATGCAGTGACACAACTCAAATCAATTAGATTAACGCTGGGAACAGATGTTGGGTCGTTTCTCTCCAGAGTGTTTTTTAATGACTTTTTTTTTTTGCTGCAGTAAACAATACTTAGCATTTAACTCTGGATGTAACTTTAAAACTTCTCCTTTTAATTGGGTGACGCACATCAAATTTATATCGTTGTACTGTGCACAGCATGAAGCAAGAGTTTGTGTATCATGCTGGGACTTGACATTTGTGTCGGGTTTCATTCCCAGCTAAGGAATATCTCACGGCTGCAGCAGTCACAAACACTGAGGACAAATGACATCATGTGGAAGTTCCTCACACATACTGGCTCAGCATAAGCAGTTTTTACCATCACTGCAACACTCAGCAAAGCAAAGTTCTGCTATACTTTGCAACTGCATTTTAGCCAAGGGCATGCTAAAGGGTCAAGCGTCACTGTATGGCAAAGTTGAACGTTTTAAAGAGGAAAACTTGATTTTTATAAGGATACTGAGAAGGATGTTTCATTAAAGTGCTGAGTTGCAGTTACACTTGTTAAAAGTACATTCAGTGTGTGGACAGAGAAAAGGGAGGGAATTTAAAGTTCTAAAGTCATAGTTCACCCAAAACTCAGATTTTGCCATTTTTTAAATCACACATTTGTGTTCTACAGAAGAAAGAAAGACAGGCGGGTGGAATGAGAACAGGGTGAGTAAATGATTTCATCACTTTTATGTGAACTATTCCTTCGAGCAGCAGCAGCTGGCAACATCAGCAAGAGTTTCAAAAGGCAACAAAATACATTTGGTTGTGATTTCACACTGATGACCTTAAGGGAAAACTAGTGAAAGAGGAAGGGGAAGAGGGAAAATGGAGAAAGAGAGATACTCAGCAGATCAAAAGGAACATACTCTCTGTGAGGCCCACACTGCTCTGTCTGCTCGTCCCTTAGTAGTACACAAGAACCTCCAACAGCCACACATGCCACTATACAGTCTATTCTATAGCGCTTGGCATCCACCTTAATGAATTAACCCTTGAATACATCCTTTAATGCTCTCTCCCATTTCTACCTAACTTACCTAAAAATAAGAGCACTGTGGTAGCTTATGGATATTTACTATGGTCATTCTCAATTCAGGTTTTTAATAAGAAATGAATACCTTTATTCAGAAAGTGATAGTAAAAACATACAGTGTTATTAAAGATTTCTATTTCAAATAAATAATGTTCTTTTGAGCTATATATATATATATATATATATATATATATATATAGGTCCTGGTATACATCATGAAGTCACGTTTTATATTAAAATCTCAAGGTATGATCATCAGGTACTATGGTACTTGAATATATACCACAACAGTATGTATATTTCAAGAGTTCTCTCCTGATTATCTTTGTCCTTTACTTCTCCCTCTGTATGAATGAAACAAACAATCTCTTCAAATGCCTCCAAACCACTGTGTCTGAATGACTGAAATGACTTTGTCAAGAAAACTATTTACTGACAGACAGGAAGATGCTGAATACAAAGAGAGAATGCTGAAGTTCTGAGAAAATGCTCAATCTGCCTTAACTGAGAGATGTTGAGAACAGCGGTAGGTCTGAAAGGGAAGCAGTCTTTGAATTGGCAAAAAAAAATATTAATTTATTATGTTTTGTTGGTTCATTTATTTATTTTTTATTTTTTTAAATACAAAGGACAGAGACAAGATGACAGTATGAGGTAAGGTGATGTTCTTGGTTGTTCTCAGGTTTCCTCATTGCTATGGGAACCAATGATAAATTTGGTTTGGTCACTTTTTACACAATACCTCGAATGACCCAAATTGATATTACTGCAATCTGACCAGAGGACAGAATTGTGGCCTGTAATAATGTTTTATTTGCAATATGGACATTTTGTAATTGACTCTACTACAAATAAATAAATAAATAATAAATAAATAAACAAAAAAATAAATAGAATAATAATTTAATTGTAGAAACTTATATGTGACCCTGGAACACAAAACCTGTCTTATTTATTGGTTATATATTAAGCTTTCCATTGATGTATGGTTTATTAGGATCTGACAATATTTGGCTGAGATACAATAATTTGAAAATCTGGAATCTGACAGTGCAAAAAAAAAAAAAAAAAAAAACAAGCAAAAAAATTCTAAATACTGAAAAAATAACCTTTGAAGTTGTCTAAATGAATTCTTAGCAATGCATATTACTTATCAAAAATTAAGTTATATATATTTACTGTAGGAAATTTACAAAATATATTCATTGCACATGATCTTTACTTAATATCCTAATGATTTTTGGCATAAAAGTAAAATCGGTAATTTTTACCCATACAATGTTTTTCGTCTCTTGCTAAAAATATAACCCAGTGGCTATATATATATATATATATATATATATATATATATATATATATATATATATATATATATATATATATATGTGTGTGTGTATATATATATATATATATATATATATATATATGTATATATATATATATATATATACACACACACACACACACACACACACACATATATATATATATATATATATATAAATTTTGTTTTATGATATACATTATATAATTTTTTTATACTAAAAGGACTTTTAAGTACATTTTAAAAAGCACAAATTATTTTAGATTTTAAATTGATAATAAAACTTTAAATTGATGCAACAACTATAAAGTCATAATGAACAGTGCAAAAATAGTATTATTATTATTATTATTATTATTATATTTTACTATCAGTATAAATATTTACTTTGTATATCTGAAAATGTTCTATTCAGATGTTCAGTATCATTTCCCACAACTGCCTTAAAGCACAAAACTTTTTTTTAAAGCCATTTTAACATTCATCCACTGGTACTTGATGATCATAAATGAGTTGAAAAATGGAGCAGAGAGATGCTTACTTCATTGTTTCAAAATAAACAACAGAAGAAAAAAAAAACAATACACACAGAGGAGTTATAAAACAAAAAGCCATTAGACACCCTCACACAATCCATTCCCAAAATATGACTCCAAGTCTGTCTTGTTATTGTTTAGCCTTCAACTGGCACCGGACAGGGAAAAAAGCAATCACCCTTCCTTCTTCCCTAGTCAATCATAAGCTCCAGGATTCCAATCATTTAAACCTTTCAAGAGCAAAACAGTGTGAACTGCCTCACTCTCCACTTCCTGCCGTAATGACTTCACGCAATGAGGATCATGATGTATCAAACGGCGGGCGGCGAGGAGGAGAGCAGATCGGTGGGAGTTGGGATAAGAGTTGAAGGAAAAAGTGCTTATATTCATGAACTCCACAGGAGGTTTCGGGACATTACGGAAAGAATGGGAGTGCATGCAAGCAATCTGTTGTAGAAGGGGCCGATGACAATTGTGAAAAGACTTGGACAGCTTTTGAATTGGAAAAGGTTGGAGCAGACATCAAAAAGGATGCACAAGAGGTGTGAATGGATTTTAACTAACATTTAGAAAAAAAGTCTAATTCTACAGCCCAAGAAATAATACAATCACAATCAATGCAATTCTGCATGAACGTGATTATCATATACAAAAACTGAGCTTTGTCTCCTCACAAAGGTAATTGTTTCTGTTTTTTGTTGAGGGTTAAAATGCTGTTCTTGGCTTCATGAAAAGCCTGAAAATGAGCAGCTGAAATTACTGCAAGAAAACTGTAATAGCAGATAATAATGACTAGCTATTTAAAAGAAAATACATATATCAACCCACTATGTTGTAAAGATAAAAATAAATCCAGAAAATAACATTATTAAACCCATTTTCATGCATATTCAGTGTCACACTATTTAATTCCTCGATAATGATTGTTTTCTCTATAAAGCAGACAGACATTATAATTTGCAATAAAATATTAATGCATGTTTCTGTGCTTAATCCACTAATATATGCTTGCTGTATGGCAAGAATAATTTACATTGATGCTTTATGGTTCATTTAACTGCATTAAATTTGCATATCAATTTATGACACAACTTGTTCTATTTCTATAGAAAGTAGCATGTGTTTTGTTCTTAGTATGCAAATTTTCATGCATCGTTGACCTATGATTTTAGCACAGTTGTGTATTATACTGTATCCCAGAATGCACTGCGCTCAACTTGACCTTCCATTTCTAGTGTGCAACCTGAACACTAAACTAGTTTGATTGGACTAGGGATGGGTCAAGATAGTCAACTAGTTGATTAGTAAGGTCAAGTAGTTTATCTACATTTTCTCGTCGAAAATGAATGGTAAAAGCCTCTCAGAAAAGTTGCATTTTTAAAATCATTTTCTTAAAAGCACCATCCATACACATTCAGATGGATGTATTTGTCTGTCGCAATATGATGGTATTTAATTCGGGAAAGGTTGCAATATTGCTATTCCCCTTCTATCGAGAGAGAGAAAGATCTTTCTGTCCCAGATGACCTCGACTGGAAAAGGCCAAGGAGCACATTGCTATGTGTGAATTATGAATTCTCTCTGAGATGCCCGAGTCTCCAAGGAGCCAAATGCCTCAGTAGACAGTAGATCTGTTTTATTAACTCAAAGCTTTTTGAATGTGAGAAAGAGAAATATAAATCAGTTGTAAAAAATGATTGCATCATTATAGCAGTTTCTTTGTTTCAATTCACTCTTATCAAAATCTCTGAAAAAACACAGGGTTTTCAGAGTTGCAGCTCAATTTTCTGTATGATGCGTTCATAAAATGTTATTTCATGAATTCTGAGTCCCTTACACTGTTAAAAGAGCCAAAATGTCAAGAAACAAGCTGGACTTATGACAGAGTATGTCTGTGCAAGATACATTCCTGGTTCAAATAGGTTTTGAAAAGTTTTCGAATTCGTTGTATGGGCACTTCTCCCGGAAGAGTGCACAAACCCAACAACCAAAGCGAGAGCAAGAGCAGCCCATAAACTTGCTTCATTCAGGTTACGGAAGTCCTCAGCATATGGCAGCACTGAACAGGAATTGCTCAAGAAGAATGTTTTCAAAGAAATGTATTTGTGGTTGTGAGGGAAAGATAACCTGGTTCAGTTTCCCAAACAACAAAAAATTCCCAAGCATTAAGGGAACAGTGGATGCAGACAAATGTTTTATAAACAAGGCCCAGTTCTGATGTGAATCAGTCTGAAACACTTGAGTGCAATTTACAGCTTTAGAGAAGAAATTATTTATTCTATATAAACTGAAATAGTGGACAATATGACAGAAATATAACCAAATTAATCGGAATCAGCTTTAATTGTAACCAAGATCAGAATCAGAATTTAATTGAACCAACTGAACTGAATCAAACTGAACTTAATTAAAGCAAACTGAAATAATTTAGGTCAGATCAAAATCTTGTATATCAGAATTGATTTTAATTTGAGAAATCCAGATCTAAACTCAACCCAAAGATGGACATCTGAAGTGTGTTTAAACAGTTTACAGTGCGTAGAGCATTTATAATCACATTATGCAACATTTGACAAGCCAACAACAAACGGTAATTTCATTTTCACTGCATTCCATTTATACCTGTCTGCTGTGGAGGAAACTTTGTCATTTCTTTGTTTCCCTCTCTACTCTGTCTCTGTGTCATTTTTGGACACACTTTAATGGTTGTGCCCAGCGTCGTGTATTTCGGAGGTGTTTCTGGAAGCTTGAATGAGGGCGGCAGCTCCACCTGTCAGCCTTCTCTGGTCAGCATGCTATCTGCAGCCATGCTTGTCAAGACAGGGTGACAGCTCCAAAGGGAGCTAAAGAAGAGGGCTGTGCTTGCTTTTTCCTTCCAAATCTATTTCTCAACATTATTTTCCTGCTCTCCATTCAAATGGACCAGCCATTCCACCCAAAACAAGCCCCCCATCTACCATCTCTCTCAGTCATTTGAAGAACTAACTCTCTAAACCCTGAAACAGATCTGGTGATCTTTAAATGAAAGGTCGGTTCAGGCAACAACAAGCACATTAACAAAATGCACCATTAAAAAGAAAAAGAACACCAACCAATATGTTGTATGAAACATTGTCCTCCGTGAATATATTTCACTTTCCTAGACAAAAAAAAAAAAAAAAAAAAAAACGACAAAATCTGACAGCACAGTAAAACTCTCCACTTCCAGCCCCCCACGCTGCTCTGCATTCATCCGTGTCTCTCTTTTAAGTCTCCTTCCAGTTCTTTCATCAAACTGAGATCATTACGTTTAAGACAGGTTGCCTGGAAACAATTCCCAGAAGACTTGACGATTAAATCATTGTTACTCTTTTAATGTGCAGTAGTGAGCATACCACCCAGAGACTGCCTGGCCTGGTTATTAATGATTCCTCGTTTTTTGCATGCTGGGAATGTGACATTGTCATTGGCAGCTTATGTACCTGGTCGCTAATGGCTCATTTTAGAATGTGGCGCACAAAAACCCACAGTGCATCTGGCTGACGGGTCCAAATATAGTCATGCAGAGAGGAAAGGAGGTACAGTGGGAGATAGATATAGAGAAAGAAGACTAAACATTTGGATTAAAAGGTGCAAACCAGATTAACCCTTAACAGCCTACTGACAGCCAATGTGTGGGATTTGACAGTTGATGTAACTGAATAAAAATGACATCTGATGGAGTTACTGAAAGTTCATATTCTTTAAGTTCTACTGGTGTTGATAAGGTTAGCATCACACACACACACACACACACACACACATATATGTATATGTATATGTATATGTATATGTATATAGATATATTACTTTTGTTAATTTAGCTAATTAGCCACTGGGAAATCAGAAGAATTTGACACATAAAAGTTAATGTTTAATTTTGCAAAGCATTCAAATGTAATTTTCAAGACTTTGCGGTAGCAACACTGCTTTGGGCCAAAGGGACACTGACTCTTATTGTTGAGTATGACTTATTGACTGGAGTAATGGCTGCTGAATATTCAGCTTTGCCAGTTACATTTTTTAATTTTATTTAAAAAAATCAGTTATTTAAAATTGTAATTATACTTTACAATATTACTGTTTTACATGAATTTTTGATCAAATAAATGCAGCCTTGGGTAACATCTGAGGCTTCTTTCAAAAACACCGACAAATCATACTGACCTCAAACATTTAAAAAATAGTAGATGTGATATTGCTTATCCGACACTAGAGACCTAAATTTCCACACTTATTTCAGAAGACAAATGCTGCAAACAAGCTCTTTTTAAAGTAACTGATAATGACCCTATTACTGAAAGCCTTCATCTGACAATCAAAGCTGCATTATTCATGGTCGAGTAATTAATGTCACCTCTCTTCCAGTTTTTCTTTTTTTTCTTTTTATTCTTCTATGTTTGAGAGCCCATCAGAATGGAAAGATGCCCTAAGGCCAGGCCTACAAGAAAACATGACTTCAGTCTCAAAAAACATCTGGCTGTCAGTGAGGCAAACGTGAACGTGGCATTGTAAGGCTGAATCACAGTGGGACACAACCTAGAGCTAAACCACAAATCTGTTTCTCCTGTAGATAAGGGCCTCCTTCAGGTCCATTGGGGGCTATTTTTGGTATCAGAACTCATAATCATGAGAAGTTCATTAAACGTCACCCAAAGCCAAATGCAGCCTCCATATGTTGGTGCCCAGTGGGCGCTACTCTCCCAATAAGCAAACTGCCTCGTCTTCCCTCTATAAAACATTGAAATTAATTAAGGAAAAGCACATTTTGCCCTCATCTCTATCACTGAAACAGTGCAGCATTTCCAAATGATTGGGAATTCTCCATTTATTTCCTTCTCTCTGAAAGAGAAGCCTAATTTGAATTCCTAGCGTTTTATTTTAACATGCAGTACAAAAACAACAAAAGTTGGACAGCTACTATGGGTGGAAATCATTCTATTCAAACAGCAGTGCAACTAGGAGAAAAACTACATCACAGATCATTTTTATTGTGGTTTCTTGCTCTCTTTTTGATGTATTTACAATAAACCATTTTATATTTGCCCCTTGTAGTAAAGATATTGATTTATTCATTGTTAATGTTTGATTTATGACCACAGATGCCAGTTAAATCCAATCTGTTAGAAATCAACAAATGTGGTAATCCACATTCCCCATGATCCCGAGAGATTGCTGTGATTTCATTTTGAACTATTCTATGTTAATATATGGAGGCAGGTTATGAATAAAATAATTATTTGATGTAGATTGGAATCTGCTGAGGATGCGATTGGGTCGTTTTTGTTGAACAAAAGCAAAATTCATATTTATGCTGGATGTTTTTCTTCTCCTCCCTCTGTTTCTCACCCGGCAAAGTCTTTGTTCAGATCAAAACAAATTCATCATAACATTCATTCAACAGTCACTTCAAAATTAATCTTTGAATAATGTCACCTGATATTACCGAGCACCAACTCTTACCAGAAACCTCTAAAGCAAAAGAATAAAGCAAATAATAAGCAACAAACAATACATCTGATATATCTGCTACTCAGGGCAAGAGTTACTGATATTTGAAATAAATTAGGATTTTCCTGAAGAACTGTTCCAGGATCAACAAAGTCATCGATTACCACAAAAAAATAAAATAAAAAAGAAATCCCTCAGTATCCCTCAGTTAGTAAAAACAAACAAAAAAACACAGTAACTGGAGCAGGATAAATCTGCAGTAATTGGAGCAGGATAAATACACAACTACTACACTACTTTTAAAATTATCTGATTAATAAAAAAAAAAAAAAATAATATTTGTGTTTTTTGAAAGAAGTCTCTCCATCTCACCAAGGCTGCACCAATATGATAAAAAACAGTAATATTGTGAGATATTATTACAATTTAAAATAACTCTTTTCTATTTCAATATATTTTCAAATGTAATTTAATCATGTTATTAAAGCTGAATGTTCAGCATCATTACTCCAGTCTCACACGATCCTTCAGAAATCATTCTAATATGCTGATTAACTGCTCAAGAACTTATTTTCAATGTTGTGAAAACCGTGGTATGCTTTCCATGCCATAAACTGGATTTATTTCAAATATACATTTTTCATAATATTATCAATCTCGTTACTGTCACTTTTGATAAATTTTATCTATCCTTGCTGTACAAAATTAATTTATAAAAAAACTAAAAATATATATATATATATATTGTATACACACACACACACACACACACACACACACACACATATATATATATATATATATATATATATATATAGCAACTTTTATCTCACAATTCTGAGAAATAAATAAAGTCATAATTCTGTTTTTTTCACAATTGTGAGTTTATTTCTCGCAGTCCTGACTTTCTTTTTTTCTCGCAATTCTGCGAAAAATAGTCAGAATTGTTAGATAAAAAGTCACAGTAACCCTGTTTTATTTTGTTATTAGGAGCAGAAACAGGCTTGCACAGAAATGACACTAATGTGATAACATCATTAAATCTTAAAATATCTAACCTTGTTTGTGCAAGTTACTTCCAATATTTCAACTCTTCTCATGAACATGTAAAGCCAAAAAACTTTCAATTGATATGTGCAAGCATAACATTGTTTACATGGAGAAAAAAAAAATTACAGAAATTGTCAATTTATCCAAGTGATTTAGTCAGCTTTACAACTCAAACAACCCATTGTTGGAAGAGTTAATATATGTGCTTTAACAAAAATATATTCTGTAATATTGGCTGCCATTGTAAGTGCATTACTGTACAGTAGATTCGTTTTCGCTTTACTTACAAAGCCACGTCACGACAATTCTCTGAGCTAATCGTCTATGGCATGTTACATGATGCTGTCAACAGAGCTTAGGTTGGTTTGAACCCATAACGTTCCTTTAAGTACAAGTCTTTTAGGAGCTCAATCCCTTCAGTCACTTTCAGTCAGAAAGCCAAGTTTGATGAGCGATCGTGATGACAGAGCGAGAGGGGAACTACTGCAGCTAATGTAAAATACAGAATGCCAACTGTATTAGAATTCAGAGAACATCTCCCAGAGGGCAATCTGAGGGTGTGATCAACCATCAAAAACTTGAGCAGACATGCAGTGTATTCTGATGTTGCTTAGGGGGGCGGGCAGACTCTGTGTTTGGCAAATGGGGTGTGATGGGCCCTCAAACATGGCACAAAACGTATTTACAGCTCCTGCTGGAAAACCGAGCACCCAAATCTAAAGTACACAACCTTGTACTGTATTACTGAATTTTTTCTCGTCTTCTGAGAGCATATGATAGCTTTGTGAAGAACGGACAGAATTGTAAATTTTTCACATCTTGAAGCGACATACTGTACTTGAACGTAATCTGAATGTGATTTAAATTTGGGTGAACAACTTAATTTAATAAACAGTTTATTGCACATTGTTGGTTTTGACCCAAATGAGACCCAAATGAGACCCAAATATTTGATATATATTATAGTGCAAGAGCCACAAGTTTCTCTCTCTTTCTTTCCATAGTTGTCTATTACCATCCTCTCTCTCTCTCTGCCCCCTGTGCATTATTCACCATCTCTGCACCAAGACCGCCTGGCGTGCTGGGAAAGACAATATAAGTGTGTCTATGTTCCTGCTCTGTTCTGATACAGAAATCTCCTCTCCTCCACTTTTCTCTCCTGTCTCATTACCATCGCTTACTAAAAAGAGATTCACTTTATGAAAGCTAGATTCATAAAATACACTATAAAAAATAAACTACAGTGATCAGCGAAATAAAGACAACATACTTCATAAAGGTAAGGTGATAATAATTATTAGAAAATATCATTATTACGTCAAAAAGGCAGCCCTGCTCCAAAATGCATGCCATTGGCTGAGCCAGAAACAACACACTCTTCAGACAGTTAACCAACAAAGGTCTCACATTAAGTTATCTATGAATATTAAACTGTGATTTTAAACTTGAACATATTGCATCACTGCCCCTCAACAAAAAAGAGAGTCAACTTTCGGGCCCTATTTTAACGATCTAAATGCAAAGTGTTAAGCTCACGGCGCAGGTGCACTCAGGGCGTGTCCACTTTTGCTATTTTAATGATGGAAAAACAGTTGGATGACTATCCATTATGACATGTAGGCAATTTTATATTTAATTAGAATAAAAAAAATTCTTATGCATTGCAATCGTTTAATTTTTTATATTTGGCTTGTTTGTGTGCTGTTGTGCGTACGCTCATTGCAGACCCGCCTATACTAACACGATCTTTAAATAACAAAGAAAAAACTTTAGAGAAAAGACTTTAGACCAGGTTTGAGTTGGTCTATGGCGCAGTCTATTTTCAGCTCTTTGAAATAGCAATGCGCCTGAACACACCTCTTTTTTAGACTAGCACGCCCATAGGTGAACAAATGAGCGCAAATGCATTTGCTAATTAAACGACGTGGTGTTTGGGAATGGGAAAATTAAACTGAACTGAAACTGAAACTAGCAAACACCTTGCGTCGCATTTCACCGGGTGTATGATAGGGCCCTTCATTATGATTCATTAGGATTATATCACTGGATGGTACCACTCACATTTACTCACATAACTGAATTTTATTCAAAATTTGAAAAATCCATTACAAAACCCTCTCACTGATAATGATAAGGCCACGTTCTCCATTACTGAGCAAACAACTGTTTTCTCTCAGGTAAGACAATAGTGCCCAGACATGTATGTCATCTGCTGCTGCGCTGACGTCTAATGATTCATGACTAAAGTCCTTTTGAGACTGTAATTGTTTTACATGAGAACATGAGGTTATTTCAGTATCTACAGGAGATGATTTCATTGCTGTCTGAATTGAAAATGTCTTTTTTTTTTTCCCATTATGGAAATGCAGTTGCATTACGCCCGGGAAAGGGGTGTTCTTAGCCAAAAATAACCTACTATTCTTTGATTTAATTCCCATATGAATTGACATCTTTGAGTTTAAAAGGAGAAAATGACCAAAACTTTGTTTTGAAAATCATCTTTGACTACCGATAAGTGCCATAGGGCTACTGTTTGAAACTTAGCATGGTAATGAGAATTTGGATATTTGGCACAACGTCTGCTCTTTCAGTAGTATTTAAATAAAATTCAACACAGGCTAACTGGAAAACCATGCCTCTAACAAAATTTTTGTCCAAAACTACTGACTGCAGTTTACTGTACATTTGAAATGAATATTATTGTGTCAGTAAAACACCATCTAATTTTGTTCCTTTTAATACAAATACTCAATAAATTAGAATGTCGTGGAAAAGTTCACTTATTTCAGTAATTCAACTCAAATTGTGAAACCTGTGTATTAAATAAATTCAATGCACACAGACTGAAGTAGTTTAAGTCTTTGTTTCTTTTAATTGTGATGATTTTGGCTCACATTTAACAAAACCCCGCCAATATTCTAATCTCAAAAAATTAGAATATTGTGACATGCCAATCAGCTAATCAACTCAAAACAGGCTTCAAAATGGTCGGTTCACTAGGCTACACAATCATGGGGAAGACTACTGATCTGACAGTTGTCCAGAAGACAATCATTGACACTGTTCACAAGGAGGTTAAGCCACAAACATGCATTGCCAAAGAAGCTGGCTGTTACAGAGTGCTGTATCCAAGCATGTTAACAGAAAGTTGAGTGGAAGAAAAAAGAGGCACAACCAAACGAGAGAACAGCAGCCTTAGGATATATGTGTGTGTGTGTGTGTGTGTGTGTGTATCATTAAATGATGAACTGCAAAGTGGCAGTATCTCAGAACATATTCCTTCATTATGTTAGGATATAAGCCAGAAGGAACATTAGGCCCTCTAACTCAGAAATATGTTGGTAATTAACTCGAAAAGCAGCTGTGTTTTAAAATGTCATAAATTTTACAAAAAAAAATCCCAAAGGCCAAGGCAAATCAATCAGTTTCTTTATGATAGGCTTTATCTCAAGGTTTCAGGCTAGAGAGGAGACAGTAATTGACCTTAGCCTTGTGCGGGTGTGAGGACGTCCTGCTTTTCCATGAAAACTGTCTACAGGTAAAGTAAATTTGCTTTAAGATCTCAGTGTAGAATTTATAGCGGAGGATGAAAAGATGAGATATTGCCAGTGAGCTTCTTCTTTTTTTTTTCTCTCTCTTTTTTTTTTTTTTTAATTGCTGCATTAAATATTAAGAACACCACAGTCACTTCAATGGATATTCAGCAATTAAGAACACACACATTATCACCTCCATCTTTCTGCCCTGCAGAGGAGGAAGATTTATCATGAGCGATGTGGAAATATATTCAAATAAATCCACTTTGCTGGAGAGTCAAGCAGAGGACTAAACTCTATCCATCATGTTTGCTAGATGGAAGCAAAGAGAAAGAATGGCTCAGAGATCTCCACACCTGAATATGTCTGTGCATCAGAGGGTGATGGAGCAGGACAAAAACAGAACGGCCGATGGGAAGATGCAGTGCATTGTTAAGAACCCAGGTGTGGAAGGAGGGAAAAAGGGAAATAAGACTTAATTAATTACAAATGTATTAATGAATAAACAAAAGAAAGACAGCATGAAAGAAAGAAAAAAAGAAAGAAAGAACAATATTATTTATCTTTCCATATGAATCCTGGTAACAAGCCCATGAAACTGCAGACATTTCCTGAAGGATTGCAGCAGTGCTGTGGATGAGAGGCTGGACTGCAGGAAAGTTATTATAATAGATCTCAACTGTCAACTGCATTTCCATCCTATTCATAACTTCCCCCACACAAACGGTATTAATATTACAGATTGAGTATCAGCTGGATATTGGGTGCCTTTCTTTGTTCAGCATTGCTTGATCATAACTTTCACTAATAAGTCATTAATAAACATTATACAATGCTTAATGGATCATTAGTTAATTTACATTCAAAGAGTTAGAAATGTGAGATTATGTGCTTGTTAATGTTTGCTTATAACATTATTATGATTATTTAACATTGATAATGTTCAAACAAATCATTATTTCACTCAAGTCAAAATGCTTACAAATGTTATTGAACTTTCATATGATCAAGCAATTATTGAAAATCTAGAAATGATTTGAACAAAAGTTATAAAATGATTAAAAGCTTGTGTTAACTGACAACACTTCTGCTGCTACTGAGGTCTGATACGGTTAAGGTTAGGGACAGGTTTGGTGACATGGGTAGGTTTAAAGGTTGGTTAAAGGGTCAACAGTGTACGGGGTCAATCTGATAAGGAAAAACGGTTCAATCCGTTTATATTATATTGTTTTGATAAATTAACAAGTATTTTCTATAATAAAAAAATAAAATAAAATAATAATAATAAAAAAAAATTTAAAAAAAAAAAAAAAAAAAAAATATATATATATATATATATATATATATATATATATATATATATATATATATATATATATATAGTTTCTGCAAAAAAAAAAAAAAAAATAAACAAGCAAACAAACAGTAACTTTCACCAACTTTTATGAGTAAACATTAAAAAAAAAACATTATTAATGCTAGGGTTTCTGAGGGTTAACTCTCATTAAAATAAAATTCTCTTGCATATGTCAGAGTTTGACACCCTGCATGGACTCATGGGTAATAATAACTGAAGCATGTCCAATACCAGAACAAGAGCCCTGAAGAGTGTGTGTCCATCCTTGGTCATGACCCAGTGACTTTCCTGCAGCACACAACACACACACACTTCCTCAAGGAGACCTCACCTGACCAGCACCTCCACACCTGTCTGGACTAATCAGTGCTGTGTGACAGATACACACTGCTGTGTGTGTGCGCATGCATGTGTGACAGATAGACAGTGCCGTCACTTCATAAACACATGTTCTTTACGACACGCTTCACCTCTCTCCAATCCCTCTCTCTGTCCTGTCCTCTCACTCCCAAAATGCCCCCCTTGCTGTGATGCGATGAAAGCTGACAGTGGATTTCACATTGATCTCCACACACAAGCGTGGATCACAAGGCTTTGATGGGTGCCGTAATCAGCCTTATTGCGTTCTTTGACCTCTCTCACTCCTGTTTCCCCTAAATCTCTCCTACTGTATCAGTAATTTTACACAGTTTGGATCTTTGATAAAGCCTTAGACATTTTTGTTGTACATAAATGCCAATTGGACCCTTATAGACCAAAAGTGGTAGAACTCATTGGGCTCCAGGTAAGAGCTAGAATAGTGTGAGTTGACACCTGGCTTCCAGCTCATTAGGTGGGCTGCAGCTTGAAGGGAAGCATGTCAACTGTGACAACTTCGATGGTTTTGTTCCTTTACAGTGTATGAAGTTTAAATACAAAAACGAATATATATATATTTGTAGGTTTTGTGCAATGTAAAGTGTAGATATTGTAATAACATACACAGAGGAAAATGAAAGGGATGCATGCACAACAAAACTCGCTGATATGATGCAGGGGCTTGTCAGGTCATTACTATGTGACTGCTACGTTGTTCTGGAATTTATTGTTACATGCATACACTGAATACTTACTTCAAATACCTGCACTAAGTATTGTTTACATGTAATAGCGTCCTTGTGTTTTGGAATAAATATTGAAACAGAAATGCAGGATGTATGTGTGTGTGTTTCTGTACTTGTACAATGACACCCCCCAGTCTGCATGTGTATTTTAAAGAGGACACCCTTCTGTGTGACTGTATAAGCATACCAATAGAGCTCCTGTGCTGCGGAGTGGAGGAGAAAAATTGAATTGGAAGGACAAGAAAGATCAGTGCTGTCGGCTGGAAGAAACTTCATTGGATCAGAAATGTGGGTATATATGTGTGTACAGTATATATTTGACAGATGTCTACCTGTGGTGAGCTGGCATGAACGCACTGATTATGTAAAACAGCCTCACCTGGACAAGTAAAAATGTGAAGCAAGTGCATACACACAACTTATCTGCAGCCAAATACTCTTGAACAAAAAAAGAAAAGAAAAAGGATGGCAAATATTTCTGTCATCAAACACCTTCACCTAAGCTCTCCTTCACTACACCGCATGATTTGTTGCTTTTATACAACCACAAGATCATTGCACATCTCACCAGAATAAAGATATTTAATGGTCAAACTGTCCCAATTAAATTTATCCTTCAAACTTTTTTCAAAACTGTCAAAAAACATTTCAAACAAAACAAGTTTATCTTGACAAACTTCGCTTCCCTATAAAAAAATGCCAGCTATATGAAATCATGCTTGCAACCTCAATTCAAATGCAATTCAAATTTAGAAAATGAACTTGAAAATGAAAGGGAATCTAGGGAAGGTCATTTTTAATTCAATTCTTACACAACTTTGCACAACACAACTCTTGTAGTGATATGTCTTTGTCATCAGTTACTATATGTGAACATGCATGCATCCTGAATGAAAACTTCTGAGGAAGTAAGGAGAAGTAAAAGAGAATGAGGGCATGTCAGAGGAGATACAGAAGAGCCCCCCTGGATCTACCCCGCTGTGTCATCAGTGACAATCCAACTCCTTCATCAAATAACCCTCACCTGGAGCGCACGCACACTCACACACACACACGCACACACACACTGACTCACTTCACCTGGATCACAGTCTTCCCTACTACCTAGGGCTCTCTCGTCTGCTCCCGTCATCTCATTAACTATCACTTTATCAGATCAAGAGTGTCTCCGTCTATCTGAGTGCCGCTCCACATGCCGCTCTACTACGATCATAATTACCCCTGAAAATTGTTCCCACCTATAGTCTGTCTTCTCTCCTGCTCTTTACCATCATTATGTGGTGGAAATGTAACAATCTCAATTATCATTACAACTAAAACCTTCACCCCCTCAAAAATCATATCAAATCATCCCAATCTCTCCCTATTTCTCCTCAGGAAATGTGACAATAACACACTCTCATTTTGACTCTTTCAGATATCTGCACTGACTGTTAAGAGTACTAAAGTGCTGTGTATACACACTATCCCCTTTTCCTGTTGTCATAATTTTCAGCATCATTACTCCAGTGTTCAGTGTCACATGATACTTCAAAAATGCTCAAGAAAAAATTCATTGTTTTTTAACTCCTCAAAGTAACTTCTAATTGTACATACTGAAACTTACCAGCACATTTGGTTCGCGTGATGAGGGCTGGTCCCGGTGGTCCAGTGCCACCCTCCCCAGGTCGGGTCAGAAGAACCTTAATCTCATACTCCACATCTGGATCCAAATGCCAGAGCTTGTATGTTGGTGCATCCACAACATGCACCTCGGCCCAGTTTCCAGTGGTGGTGCGGTAATCCACCTCTTTTAGCATGATGGGGCCATCACCGATGATGGAATTGGCATTTGGTTTTATCCACAAGTAGGTGGCACCAACTGCAAGAAGCTCAGGTGGAGCGATGGGTGTGGGAGGTGCTGAAGAAGAAGAAAGAAAGAAGGGGATTGTTTATTATCTACAATCTTTATTGATCACCTCACTTTTTTCATATTTCTTTCTTTTGCATTTCACTTAACACTAGTGGAACAAAACAAGAGCAAGAGTTGTACATTAGATGTACAATCAGTATTTTTTTATGGATATTTCTGTTTATTCTGCATCAATAGCATGTGTGACTAATATGCCCCTGCCCCTTTGAGGTCCGTTGCTAAAAACCTTCCGGTGCCTAATTAGTGAACTAAGTTATGTTTTGTGCTAATACTGTCAAAGCACACAAGGTTTATGTATAGACTCAGTTGGATATGTCTAAAATGAAAGTAAGCACCTGAAATAAACAGATGCATGTGTGTATATAAGATGCATGCAGGTCTTAATGGGAAAGTAGGCTACATGCTGCCGACTGTAATTAAAGGAACAGTTAAATTCCATTAAATTAAATTCAAGTTTATTTGTATAGTGCTCACATGTTGTCCCAAACCTATATTAATCTCTTTCTCGTGTAACCAAACAGTTGCTGGTCCACATTGACTTTGATAGTAGGAAAAAAAATATATTATGGATGTCACTGTGGACCAGCAACTGTTTGGTTTTCCACCTTCTTCAAAATAGCATTTATGTTTAGCAGAAGAAGAAAACTCATTCGGGTTTAAAACAACTTTTGAGTGAGTTCAGTACATGAAGAAAAAAAATAAAACACTATTTTAAATTTTTGGGTGAATTATTCCTTTAATGTTAATAAAACACCAAACACACAGAAAAAAAAAATCACTCAATACTCTTGACTGAAAAACTTTAATACAGTTCCTCTAATAGGAATCGATGTATACAGTTTTATTTTTATATTTGTTCATACATTTTTTTTAATGCTCCTGCTAAATATACCTATAGCACCTGAAAATAAAACACTTTATTTTATTTGTATAATATCTGTTTTTGTAATGTGTATCATTGTTATAATATTTTAATAACAAAAATAAAATAATAACAAAGAATTTTATCTTCACCCATGCACTCTTTCCTAAATATCCACCATAGTTTTTCATATTTTGTTTCCTTTTATAATTGGGAAATTAGTTTGGATGTGATGTTCAAACAGCTTGCAAAATAGAAAAACCAACATGACAAAGAATCGTGATAAAATCATGATATTTAAAAAATAAAAATGATTTAAATATTTTTTTTTTGATATTGCCTACCCCTAACAAAAACCGTACAGACTCCAAACCCCCACCCCCGGTCCGCTATTGTGCCCTTGTAACGGCATTTCGCCCCTACCCCTCGGGAGGTCTGTGCACGCCACTGCAGCCATCATTTGACATTTGCTTTTGTAGTGCAAAATGGTGAGAGGAAAATGAAGGCTGGAATTACAGTGAAGCATGCGGCTGAAGCGTTGGAGCTCATTAAGGGATATCAGACAGACTTGCTTGGCCGGCAGAATTGTTAGAATAAATGGATTGAAACGTTTTCTGGAATCCCAGTTGAGAAGGTGGGCTATAGCTTTTTCCCTTAACACTTAGCTAAGGTCTCTTCCTCTCCCTCTCTCTCTCCATTGCTTCTACCCACTCACATTAAATCCACAGGAGACAGCTTATGGCTTGCACTGCATTAACTTCCTGTCTCTGCCTGTCTCTTCCTTCTTTGTTTCACAGCCATTGAGCACCTCAGATTTACCCTCAAACATGTGAAAGGTAAACAATATTTCTTTTTTCTTCTTTTCTTCCCTTCTTCATGCGTTCATTGTTTCCTCCTTTCCTTCTGCTGCCTACTTCCTCTCTCCCATTTTGTCCATTTCTCTTCCTTTACATTTCTTTTTTTACTCCTGTTTTCTTCCTTTTATCTTTTCTTCCTTTTTACCTTGATCCTTTCTCTTCCTTTCTTCCTTACTCCCTACCTTACTTCCATACTTCCTTTGTTCTTTCTTCCTTTTTCTTCCCTCCTTCCTTCCTTCCTTCCTCCCTCCCCACCTCCCTTTCTTCTACAGGATTATAACAGAAAATAATACAGAGAACCCTAGCAACCACAATGTTATGCCCTGGCAACCAATCAGAAGACCTTAGAAACTAATTGGCCAAGCCAACAAAACATTTTCTTTATAAAATGTAAGAATTCGACTTTTCAACATTAAACATTTAAGAATTCAACCTCCTTGTTTCCCCAAGGAGAATTTTTATCTTCCTAATGTAAATATTAATTCTAATTCTTTTTCTTTCTTTCTTTCTTTCTCTTTCTTTCTCTTTCTTTCTTTCTTTCTTTCTTTCTTTCTATTTCTTTCTTTCTTTCTTTCTTTCTTTCTTTCCTTCCTTCCTTCCTTCTTAGTTCCCACCTTCAATCTTCTAATCGTCTTTTGGCACACTTTCTCAGCAGGAGGTGGGGCAGAGACTAATCCAGGGTTAGAGGTGAGTAGCGGTGCATGAAGAGTTCATCCGAGCATGGAAGAGCCACCCAGGTCCACTCTAATGAGAGGCTGGTGTCTCTACTGTGCCATGTAATCAACTGAGCCAGATTACCAAAGCTCATTTACCCACAGCTGATAACCACTGACTCCCTCAGCTGCCCGGAAAGGATACGCTATAGCTTGGAAAAGAGAGTTTAAACGTTACCCTTCAACCTCCGAAGCTTAAGAGCATTTAGTGCTTGAAATGAAAATAAAGGTGGGAGCAAATAAAAACGATAACAGAAAGGGAGGAATAATAAAATGTCAACAAAGATTATCAGAGGAAAAAAGACAGGAAATATAGGTAAAACAAAAGGGGGTAAAAAAAAAAAAAAAATAAATAAATTTAGTTTCTTTAAAACTTATAGTTTCTATAATAATCAGTTTTTTTTATTTTTGTTTTATTTAAGTACCTCATTTAAAGTCTATTGGATATTTTTCACCTTTATTCAGCTTAGAAAATGAATATATGTGACCCTGGAAAACAAAACCAGTCTTTAATGTGTATTTTTCAAAATTTGAGATTTACACATCATATGATGTATGGAAGGACAGTATTGGGCTGAGATACAACTATTTGTAATTTGCAATCCGAGGGTGCAACAAAAAAAAAAAATCTAAAAACTCAGAAAATCGACCTTTAAAGTTGTGCAAATGAATTCTTAGCAATGCAAAACAAAAATTAAGTTGTGATATATTTATGGTAGGAAATTTTTAAAATATCTTAATGGAACATGATCTTTACTTAATATCCTAATGATTTTTGCACAAAAGAAAAATCAGTAATTTTGACCTGCACAATGTTTATATACCCCAGTGACTTGAGACATGTTTTGTGGTCCAGGGTCACGTATGTGTAATATTTAAGCATAGGGGTTTAAATCCCTCACCATAAACATGACCAATAATTTGCCATAGTAAACCCCAGTAATAATGACCGCAAAACAATCTTCAGTACTTTAGTGTGAAATTAGATATTGCCTATGGATAATGTCTTATTTATCATATGAATGGACTCCAGCGTGTTGTTCATCAAGGTAGCTGCCACATCCAAATTGTAATTTTGAAGTAGTCCCTTTGTTCAAACCATTAATACACTTCCATCGTTTAATGCATTTTCAGCTATCTTTATGTCAGCACATTGTCCTAGCGTGGGCATTTATGGTCCTGCAGTTGATAAACTCAATGATTAGTGGAGTGTATTTGGATTGAGCATTTATGATTGCAGCTGGATGCAAATGAGGGTTGGAAGCTGCTAATGACTGGCTGAATCTTGGTGATTGCTGCATGATGATTGGCTGAATGTTATTGTACTCTGGACGATTTACAAACTATTTTGAGCTTTCAGCCTTAATGTGGTTGTTGATAGCAAAGTGGTTTGTTGCCACATCACTAAAGAAATCGACAAATGTTCTTTATAAGAAAGTTAAAACATCTGATGTCTATACATTACTCTGTAGTCTCATTAAGGTCATGTATTGCTTAGGATGACAAAAAAAAAAAAGAAACTGTGGTATCATGACAAACAGCAACTAATAACTGAAAGTTCAAAAAGATAGGTGAGATAGTGACTGTATATAAATATGCTGGCAGAACAAAAACAAATATAAGAATGACACAAAGGCTATAGCTCATCTTAGCTCCTTCTCAAGTTCTCTAGTTCTTATATCAGTATATTCTCTCAAAAAGATTAAATGAGAATGAATAAGGAAATATGCTAGGCTCAGACAGGCTAGACACAACCTCACAGTGTCACACAGTATGGATACAGATAACAAAAGTAGCATTAACCGTTCACCAGGGGTCCCTTTCAGTCCAGGAAACTCATTTCCTACAGACATAAGAGACTTCCTGAACACACTGTTTACTATTTCAGGTGTAGAAGAGCACAATCCTAAATACTCTCTCTCATCTTTTCTTATCAAATTCTCTTGATAACAAAGATCATTCCCATTTCCACTGATACTTTGCCATACGTTCAGGAATATTAGTCCCTGTGCATGTGTATGTGTGTCCTTGTGGCCAAGCGCCCCTGTAATTTTAGCCTTTATCACCTGGTGTCCACAGGGAGGTTTTAAAAACAGCTGGATTTGTGAGAAATCTCCAGAAATCCCACCCTGCTATCTGATCAAAGCCCACCGGGTTTGTCTGATAGCAGAGCTGGAGGAGAGAGAGATGAGCACCACCGTCAAATGGGAATTTGTAGCTGTGAAACAACAATAATTGCAATCTGCTTCCTTGTGTGTCGGAACAACCAATTCAACAGAAATTGAGAAAGGGATATAGAGTGAATATATGAGAAAGTTTGATTTAATCTAGAGCCAGAGAGTTTTTTTAATAGCCACAATTCAACTGATGCATACACATTTGTGCTTCCGTACACTGCTCAAAAGTTTGGGGTTTCTCTTATGTTATGTATATCAGAAATACAGTAAAAACAATGCAATTCTATATGACTGTTTTCCATTTAAAATGATGATATATTGATGATATATTATTCCAGCTGTATAAACGTTAAACCTCAAATTGGCTTCTTCACTTGAAGCATTTACAAATCAGATGAATTTAGAATTTTTCAGATGAACAATGTCTACAATGTTACACAACCGGAAAAACATTAATAACATAAAAAAAAAAAAAAAAAAAAAAAACGTATGGAGCAACATCCTCACATTTTCATTCTGTTTAAGAATTGCATCACATTATGCCAAAAATCACTCAAGCACTTTCAAACAATTGCAAAGCTCTCCATAGGACTGGCAAGCTCTCTGCACACCTATTCATCAGACTACAGCAGCACCCACAAATCTCCTACATCCTCCATACTGGCACCCTCATGGGAAACGGTTCGGAGTGACTCACACAGTTGTTTGAACTCATTCGCTTTATTGTTTGGATCAAACCTCGGAGGAAAGGCTCAAGGGAACCAGATGAGAGATGCCAGGAGAGATGCAGTCTGTGGCTTTGACCTGACCCTTGTCCCTTGATGCAGTATCTCTTTGGAGGTTTGATTCCCTTTGTCAGGGCGAGGAACTACAATTCCTGCTTTTTCTTCTCTCCATCTAAAGACAAATTCCCCTTCTATCAGTGTTAGAAATGTTTCCATTGGATGCCCTCACAGAATGCTTTAATCAAAGCATTGTATTGAGCACTGTTGAAGAGCAGGGAACAAGAGAAATATAGAGGAGGAACGCTGTAAACATACAAGCACAGCAAGAACAGCATGAGAGGAGCGAAGGCTCTTCAAACCCTCTTTCAGAAGAAGCACATTCAGGTCTGGACAAATAAAAGCAATGCACGGGGAACGGACGACAACAGAGGGAGACAGTGAAAATAAGGAAGGAGGTGTTTCTCGCTAGACTGAATTCATAAACCCAGCGCTGTTCAAAGACGCCATGCTGAGGACACCTGTGCATACAAATTCTAAATTCTGCTCCAAAAACAACTCTGGACTCAAGGAGACGTAAAACACACACACTCACAAATCTCTATTCCAAAATCTATTGAGCTGCCTTACTGTATACTGCCTACACAGGCCACATCCTAACTTGAGCCTCATAAGGTCAGAAATGCAGACCAGAAATATAAATCTGACTGTAGGAGATGCAGTTCACATTAATGTTTACTATATAATACAACACAAACTTGTGTGTTTGATAGCTATAAGCCTTTGCGTTCATGCATTTGCATAAAAGTGTTAATTTCCTCAATGAAGACAATGACAAAAAATATTAATTAACAAAACATTTTTTTGAGATGTTGACGAGCTAAAACTAATATCTGATGATACAAACTATGAACAAATTTTTGCCACGTCTTCGTTAACAAGACCAGACAGGACTAGAATGTTATTTGTGGACTACCAGACATTCAAAATACATCCTATAGGCTACTGTCTTGTCCATCAAAATGTGCATCCCTGTCATTGGATTGCAACTGGTTAAGGGGCGATTGCATATCTAGTCTCAGGATAGACTACAAAAATGCAAACTAGCGAGCTGAAACAATGTCCTCAGCACCCGAAGGGGTAGGGATAAGGTGGCCAGATGTCCTGTTTTTCTCGGGAGACACAATCATTGTCGATTAACTTAAAGTTAGACGGAATCTCACAGATAGAAGTGCTCTCTCTAGCGTACGCTCCACTTCTTCAGTTCTAATATACAACGCTTGATCAGTTATCAGTGCTCAAATACACACACACAGCAGTCCAAATGTCTATCGTGTAGAGTATCTATTATAATTATAAATTATATATAATAAATTAACATCTTTCATTTTTATAAGTTCCATTTTCACTACTGTTAAAGGTATAGTTCACCCAAAATTTAAAAGTGTTGTCATTTATTCAAGTTTTTCCTAATTTAGTCCTTAATTCAAATTTCTCATAAGCTTAATTGATTTGTTCTAAAGAGAGAAAAATTAATGACTATTTTTGTTTGAAGTCTAGATATAATATAGCTACCACAATAAATGTTTGTTACTGCAGTTTGACTAAAAGTAATGACTAAAAGTTGACAAAAATGCAATTACTTTTCATCGACTTAAACTATGCTCAATAGTACTACAGCAGCACCCACAAATCTCCTACATCCTCCATACTGGCACCCTTATGGGAAATGTTTCTGAGTGACTCACACAGTTGTTTCAACTCATTCGCTTTATTGTTTGGATAAACCGCGGAGGAAAGGCTCAAGGGAACCAGATGAGAGATTCCCTACCAAAAAAATGCTTGTACATTTTTTAATAAACTCATATGACTAAAAGGTGACTGAGACTAAGTATTTTCATCTCAAGATAACGACTAAGACTAAATCAAAAAAGCCTGTCAAAATTAACACTGTAGCATAGTTTATGTTTGGCCTCAGTGACCAAAACTTTTGTGGAAATTGTGAAAACTTTACTCACAATTGACCTTGATCAGCATTATGCTAAGATAAAGTCAAATCAAAAGTACCGTATTTTTCGGACTATAAGTCGCACCTGAGTATAAGTCGCATCAGTCCAAAAATACGTCATGACGAGGAAAAAAACATATATAAGTCGCACTGGACTATAAGTCGCATTTATTTAGACCCAAGCACCAAGAGAAAACATTATCGTCTCCAGCCGCGAGAGGGCGCTCTATGTCTTCAGTGTAGACTACAGGAGCACTGAGCAGTATAGAGCGCCCTCTCGCGGCTGTAGACGATAATGTTTACTCTTGGTTCATGACTTTTAGTTCATTTCTCTTGGTTCATGTCAAGTTAATTTTGATAAAAAAGTCGCACCTGACTATAAGTCGCAGGACCAGCCAAACTATGAAAAAAAGTGCGACTTATAGTCCGGAAAATACAGTATTTATATATTTTCAGAATACACATTATTTCAAGGCAGCTTTACAGAAAATGATGATGTTAATATTTATTATATATTCATGTCTTATAGTTGCATTTTGCAGATCTGGACAATAATATATTTTACAACAATACAAGCAATCAAGCAGTTGAGATTTGCTATATAACATATATCGCCCAATGTGAGTATACTGTATGTATGCAAATAAATTTGGACACTCATATATCCAACTTTAGAGATAATATAGTTACACGTATTGTGTACTCTATGTATGCTGATAAAGTTATAATATAATACATATCCAAATGTATATATTGAGCTGTGCAATAATAGTTTACATTTATACTGCAAAGATTTTAACAATCACACAGATGAGATCTGATACAGCATTTAATATATATATTGTTTTACGTGAGTGAACTACAGCATAAAGTGGAATGTACTATATATTTAATGTACTATATATCCAACTCAAAAAATGCATTACTCTAAACATACTGGGAATTAAGTATCCTTTTTGCAAGTATACTTATAATCAACATTTTCCAGACTTGAACACGATGTAGAATTAATTTTTCCCACTGAGTTTGCCACAATGTATGGGTTGCATTTGTTTTTGTTTTTTGTTGTTGTTGTTTTTGTCTTGAAGTTGAAACAGGCAGATCTTTTTTTCCTTTTTTTTTTTTTTCAAGTAAAAAAACAACAACAAAAAAGACATAACTTACATTCAGCCGCCATATTGAGTCTTGTGACTTTTCCCACATATTTTTCTACAAGTGGTCTGTGTCATCTCCTTTATACTCCTCTACAGCCGGCAGTCTGTAGCTCACCTGCAATGCCTAATAATGCTGCTAGGTAGGTAGCTCACTAGGTTTTGGAAACAGAACTACTCTATTCCTATGAGATGGAGATTCTGTGAAAAAGCTATGTATTTCAATGCATATATGCGGCATATACTTTGAAGTGCCTGGAACTTGGAGAGCAGTGCATCAAGAGGCTATGGAACACAAACTAAATAAATAAATATTCACACAGACAAATAAAGTGGCTGCGCGTGTTTGAAGTGCTAACTCCTCGGCTCCTGCTTATCTGGGCTGTAGTATTACTGCACTCTAATCCATCTCTGTACTGAAGGCCGCTCGCAGGCTGTCTACGGACACGCACACACACACACACACACACAGATTTCCAAAATCCTTCACTAATGCTTCTCTCTGTCTGAGTGTAGATAACACAGTGCTTTCTGCATCACCATCATACACACAAACACCTCTGGCAAAAAAAAAACACACACACAGACCAGTGATGTTGTCAGACATTTAGGTCCATGTTAAAACTCCACACACACAAGTTGCAAACTCACTGTTTTTCTGTCCAATATCCTGAAACCACACACAAGCGCTGTTCCAAAACCTTGGGAGCAGACTACTTAGACAGCTGACTTTAAGGCAACAAACAAAGAATCTATTAAAATATCATCCAGGCATATTCATAATTGTGCATTATTTATTATATGTATAAATATAAGAAATACGATCAAATAAAATGGCAACTGCTTTTGCACTGGGATTCAAAAATACATCTTATAAAAGTACAGGTACAGGACAATAAACAGAATTTAGAATTGAATTGAGAAAAATTCTGCATTCTACTGCATTCTTTTACAGTAGGTTAATATTCCATGCATGCCCTTCATCAACTACACAAACATCATACCAAACAGAGACTAAAGAGAATCGATCCAGATTACAGCTGTCACCTGTCATTAGCACCTCTACCTGAGGCCATCCCTCTGTCTATGAATCCATCAACACTATATTATTCTCTTTCATTCACTCTCACATGAAAGGTCCAGCGCTGACCAGCAGCATATCAATAAGGTCGTACTGGACACACTCATTTGCTATTATTCTGCTGATGTGAGTCTGTGGGGAGAGTGTGGTGTGGATGAAGGGCCCCGGGGGGCCTCCTGTCTTGTCAGAGGCAGAGAGGGGTTTCATGAACCAGGGGGATGCAACGACCTGCATGCTAACTAGACTAGCACACTGCCTCTGGCACACAGGCCCGGGATTCACTGAGAGATAGTGAAGATTCAAGAAGAGTTCATATCTATATTAGAATACTGAATTCAGTGTGGCTTCAAGATATATTAAAACATATGGTAATTGTATTTATTTTAAATCTATGACGAAAATAGGACCATACAAGCTGAATATATACAAACATATATATATACAAACATATATATGTGTGTGTGTGTGTGTGTGTGTGTGTACAGTATGTATGTATGCAATGGCACAGCACACATCAGTAATCATGATATATATCTCTTTTGTGGAATTTCACAAGAGATCTCAACAACATCTCAGACTGCGTTTATATTTGCCAAGATACCAAAGTCTGCGATCAAAAGTCAAAAGAGTTCTCAGTATGAGCTCAAACATTGGTCCCGCTTTATATTAAGTGGCCTTAACTTATATGTACTTACATCAAAAAATAAGTATTGCAAAACACTTTTGCTGCTGTTAAGGTGGGATATGGGTAATGCAGGGACAGATTTGGTGGTATGGGTTGGTTTAAGGGTGGGTAAAAGTGTAAAAGTACCAGAACAAAAATGTATCCTAAAGTTTAAAAAAATGTAGTGAAATGTAGAAAATGCCAAGTGAATCAGGCTCAATTAGCTGCAGAATTTTTATTTTTGCACTTAAGGTTAGAAGTTTAGAACAAACTAACCAGATTGTTTGAGGAATTTCTCTATTGCCTTCCAAGTACTGTAATAAAACATAATTGTGAACTCATTAAAACTCCTGAGCTATGAAAGAGCAACCTGTGAGCAATAAAATGTTACTGTGGCTGAGAAAGCAATCAAAAAAGGAGACGCATGCATGCATAAGGGAAACATATTTACAAAGCAAATCCTGCAAGAGCCAAAGCAAACAAGAATAAAAAAGAGACATTTAAATTACAAATAATTTCTTCACGGTCACCAGCAGGAAGGAAGTACCCTCACATTACAATTACTAGCAACTCTCTGTCTGTCTTTCTCTCTGTCTCTCTCTCCATGCCATCAGCCGGTGGTTATTAATGACCCCTGCAGCCCTCTATGAGCACCCCATTTATAAAACTCACCGTTTTAATCTCTCAGTGTGTGTTTCTCCCCCGCGCTCCCTCAGCCTGCAAACACACTCATACATTCATTGGCTGACACCTTTCTGGATTGAGGATGCAATGGCCAGTACTTACAGTTCAGGCAAAACTGAGCACACTTACTCATATTTACACACCATCCCTCTCTCTTTTTTCTTGTTGTTTGACTGGTTATACAACTCATCCACAATAGTCTTTTATGATGTTTACCTCCTTTTTGGAGCTTGACCAACATGCACATTGAAAAGAGTGTTGTAAAAAAAATTTAGTTTGGGAAAAATTTAGAAAATACTTAAATATTGCTCAGTTTAAAAGTTTGGGGTCAGTAAAATTATAAGAAAAGTTAAATAAAGTTATATTTTTTTCAACAAGTTTTAAACTGCTGAAAAGTAACTTGTCAAATATAAAAGACAAAACAAAACAATGGTATTCTTTTGAACTTTCTATTAATAAATAAAAACACATTTAAAAGTTACTGTTTCCGTGAAAATATTAAATTGTTAAATATTTCAACATTCATAACAGTTTTTTTTTTCTTGAGCAGTAAATGAGCATATTAGATTGATTTATGAAGGAGCATGTGACACTGAAGACTGGAATAATGGGTGCTGAAAATTCAGCACCTTTTTTCTAATGAGGTAAGAACAAGAAAAATGAGAAACACTGCCAATGGGGTATGAGAAATATACTTAATTGTACATAATTTTACTCCTCCAGTAAATTTATCTTGCATTAAGGATGTTAAGGCCAAAAACTGATTAAGAAAATAATGTTTTCTGCAGCTCCACTTAGTCTGCATTTCTTCAGTTAAACAGGGTCAAGCTTTTGGCCTGTTCAGCTCAGCTCCTGTTAAAAGTTACACCTCCAGCAAGTTCTCTTTATTAATTGTCAGTGTCTGGCTGGAACTACGCCACTCATGCCACACACGCTGCCCCCACCTCCTCCCCCTGGACTGAGTCCCTGGCAACGCATGCATTAATTAATGCATATTTCATTTAACATGTCTGTGCTGTGCGGCATATTGGCTTGCACTCCATTCATTTCCCCAGGGAAATGATGTTATACATCACCCCTCTGTTGGCTTACCTAATCATGCACATACACAGATGCATCCACACACCTCTGAATTCCCAGGATGACACTGGACCCTCTGAGCACCTGAGGCACTCACGGCTTGAGGGATATTGCCCCAGTACGCACCACCATCCTCCCAGGACATGCTCAGCAAAGCCAGATGGCACTGATTGCTGGCAAAGATTGGCCATTACTTTACAAGAAAATCTGATTGGATGAGTCACTGATAATGATAATACTCTAAATCAATCCACAAATTCACAGATAATAAACTACTGCATATTTCTTAGTCAAAATCTGTTTATCATAATTTTATACAATTAATAATCATAGTTATTCAATGAACATAGCTGCCTTATACCATATGTTGCAACCATTTCATAATAAACCATGAGTTAGAATGGTTTTACCATTTACACTGTGAATACATACAATGTCAATATATTGACAAATCATTTTTTATGTATGACTCCAGAGAAATACAGAAATCTCTATGTAGGTTCACAAAATATTTATATGATAGACTGATTTAAGCATATTTCTAATAAATATAGATTTATTATAATATGCTTAACAGTGACTTAGTTTGACGTTGAAAATTTGATATTGCACTTGCAGCACTTATCAGCCTTAATTCAAACTTTAAAAATTGTGTGCTACAAATACACTTGACGTATAGATAAAGGGGTGACACTGACTTTGAATTTTGTGAAAAGCCAGTTTAACAACTTCATTTTGTCATGAATAAGGGGATGTAAAACTTTCAAAAATTTGTAGCGTTGCATTTCCCGTCCTGGGCAGCAACACTAGATATGATCTTATAGTTCATTTACACATTATTGGTCATTAATAACATGTGGAATTCCAGCAGAATACCTCATAAATCACCACTTGAAATGGCAGATAACAGCCTTGACAATAGAGTACCTGCATGCCTCACACTGTACCACAGGATTATGATGAATTTACTTGCGGTGCAGATGCTCAATAAATACAGCTTCATGATGACAATGATAAGAGACTATGTCCATATCCTTAAAATTATAAAAAATTGAACACTATATTCAAACATTTGGAGTTAGTACGTCTCCTATGCTCTCAAAGGTTGCAGATGTTTGTTTAAAATGCAGTAACAACAACAATATTGTTAAATATTATACTACTTTAAAATAGCTGTTTTCTATTTGACTATATTTTAAAACATAATTTATTCCTGTGACACAAAGCTGAATTTTCAGCATCATTACTCCAGTCTTCACATGATTCTTCAGGAATCTAATATGCTGGTTTGCTGCTCAAGAAACATTTCTTATTATTATTCATGTTTAAAACAGTGCTGCTTAATATTTTTGTAGAAACCCGTGAAGCAGTGTTTTTCAGGATTCAATGATGAATAGAAAGTTTAAAAAGAACATGCATTTACTGTCACTTTTGATAACATTTGTGCATCCTTGCTAAATAAAAGCATTAATTTATTTTCACATTTTTGAACAGTAGTCTATATTCATATAATAAAAGTTACATCACATATGCAATATAAAGCAAATATATTTAAATTATGAAGAGTATGTAACTATTTAAGGCTTTAACAAACAATCAAGTGATGCTTGTGAAGTTTTACCTGGTTCTGGGTTTCTAAAGTTTCCCCAAATGATACTGGGACAACCAGGTCTTTTAGAGCAAATACAGGACTTGAAACTGTCCCGCAGTGCTTGCTCTAGCAGCAAAAGCAATGCTAAATCATCTGCAAAGAGAAGCTTTAGATCTGCCGTCATGCACCATCATGCAACTCAAGTGGTTCCAACAGTAATGCAGGTTTGTCAGGCCTTAAACTTACTTTTACTGTCTGAGTCAAAGATTCAGTTCTGTTTGAATGATTATAGATTATAGATTATAGAACAATGACAGAAGGGGTCCAAGAAGTGTTTGAGAAACCTACTTGAAAACATTATTTCTGCAATTTCACCAGTGGCACAGCAATAACATTATTGCCCAGTCTACCTTAAAAATAATTTATTTTAGTCATCTCATTATAATTCATAGATATTCAAACATTTTTACATTTGAATAGACACCAATACATACAATATGGATGGCTTTTTAATACAGAAATACAATATCCTCTGTTTAGGTTCAGAGAATATTAAACGGATAAGCTAATTTTAGCATATTTCTAATAAATTAGATTTATTAAATATGCTTAACAGTGCTGAAATGTTATTTTAATACAGTTAGCACTCACATAAACCTAATATGACATTGAAACTTAAAAAAAATCATATCAGTCCGAATATTACATTTGCAATTACATTTATTCATTTAACAGACGCTTTTATCCAAAGCGACTTAAAAATGAGGACAGTGGAAGCAATCAAAATATATATATATATATATATATATATATATATAAATCAATGCCTTGAATTTTATGCGAGCAGCTACTGGTAGCCAGTGTGTGGCGAGTGGGGCGGGGCCGAGAGGCGTGGGAACGAGGAGTGAGGCCAGGTGTAGTGATTGGAGATGAGCTACACCTGCGCCCCACCGCCAGTATCGAGTCCCACGTAGGAGATGGAAGGATATAAAACTGGAGTGACGACCGTGAAGGACGAGAGAGGACCAGGCCTGGGATATTATTTTATGTTTTGGCTTTTATTTGTGCGCGTCAGTCGCCGTGAGGGGCTGACGCGCTGTTTTGTTTATTTTGAATATTAAAGTGTTTTGATTGTGCGCCGGTTCCCGCCTCCTTCTTCCCGATGTATGTGGAGTTGCATATCGTTACAGTGGTGCCGAAGCCCGGGAGAAGGAGGGACGCGCTGCTGAAGATCCCTCGCCGCTGTGGTGAATCCGCGGTGCCCCTCGAGCAGGCGAGGTATGTGCCGCCAGGGACGCTCGAGGCGGTGGGCTGGAGCGAGTTGCCGGGGACGGGCGAGCTCGCTGCCGACCGCCCACGATATGGAGGGGCGGCTGCCGTCCGTGAGGGAGCGGAGGAGACGGCGCCGTTCGCTAGGGGGCCGGAGCCTGCCGCCTCCGTGACGGAATCCGGAGGGGCAGGGAACGGGGGACTCCTGCCGCTGCCCAAAATCGGAGGAGCCATCGCCGTCCACCGGGCGGCGGAGGAGTGTCGTGCCGTCCGCCGAGGGCCGTCCAGTGCCACCGCCGGGCACCGCGGAGGAGATCACCCAGCCGGTGGAGGGCCGAGCAGCAGTGCGTCTGGGAACCGGATTTTTTTTTTTTTTTTTTTTTCCCTCTCTCGTCCCTGTCGCTCCTCCTTCCATCTCCTTTTCTCTCGCCTTGTCTGTCCTACCCCCAGGTTCCCGCAGGTCCCCGTGAGCGGTCCCCCCCGGAGGGAAGGGGGGGGGGGGAGTAGAGCGCAGTCTCGGGAGTACCCCCCGGCCTGCGAGGGGCGATGGGGGTATGTGGCGAGTGGGGCGGGGCCGAGAGGCGTGGGAACGAGGAGTGAGGCCAGGTGTAGTGATTGGAGATGAGCTACACCTGCGCCCCACCGCCAGTATCGAGTCCCACGTAGGAGATGGAAGGATATAAAACTGGAGTGACGACCGTGAAGGACGAGAGAGGACCAGGCCTGGGATATTATTTTATGTGTTTGCTTTTTATTTGTGCGCACCAGTCGGCCGTGAGGGGCTGGTGCGCCGTTTTGTATTTATTTTAAATATTAAAATTATGTTTTGATTGTGCGCCGGTTCCCGCCTCCTTCTTCCCGATGTATGTGGATTGTTACACAGTGCAAATTGGTGAACAATGAGGTGTGACGTGTATCCTTTTTTCTCATTAAAAATGTATCGTGCTGCCGCTCTCTGGATTAATTGTAAAGGTTTGATAGAACTGGCTGGAAGACATGCCAAGAGAGCATTGCAATAGTCCAGCCTGGACAGAACAAGAGCTTGAACAAGGAGTTGTGCAGGATGTTCCGAAAGAAAAGGTCTGATCTTCTTGATGTTGAATAAAGCAAATCTGCAGGATCGGACAGTTTTAGCAATGTGGTCTGAGAAAATCAGCTGATTATCAATCATAACTCCAAGGCTTCTGGCTGTTTTTGAAGGAGTTATGGTTGATGTGCCTAACTTGATGGTGAAATTGTGATGAAACGATGATTTTGCTGGAACCACAGTTCAAGCAGTTCTGTCTTGGCAAGATTGAGTTGAAGGTGATGGTCCATCATCCAGGAAGAAATGTCTGTTAGACAAGCTGAGATGCAAGCAGCTATCGTCGGATCATCAGGATTGAATGAAAGGTAGAGTTGAGTCTCATCAGCATAGCAGTGGTATGAAAAGCCATGTTTCTGAATGACAGAACCTAATGATGCCATGTAGACAGAGAAGAGAAGTGGTCCAAGAACTGAGCCCTGGGGCACCCCAGTAGTTAGATGTTGTGACTTGGACACCTCACCTGTCCAAGATACTTTGAAGGACCTATCTGGTATTAAAACACTCTACATAGAAATAAAGAGGGGATGTTGAATTATTTGTCAAACGATGTTCTAGTACTTTGTAAAAAGCCAATTTACCTAATCCATTGCTATCTGAAATGAATAATAACAGCTCCTAATAAAGACTAAGGACAATTAATGATGTCTCTGTAGTGATTAAAGGGCTTAATCAGGTCTTTTTCCAAAAGCAGCGGTGAGAAACTGTTAGATGTTCGTTAATTCTCTTTTGTTTTACTTCCAAATGTCATATGGACAGATAAGCTTGAATTGCAAACGAAGCTTATCAGGGGTAAAGAGCACCACTAAAGGTGTTTTTGGCCATGCTAAGTCACACATGGCACAGCTCCAGCCAAACAGATGCTTGCGTTTCTCTCAAGTCCAGTGACCACACGCTAACAAGGCTTGCAGAAAGGAAATAAAGATTTCTGTTATTTCTGCTTAAGTGGGACAATGTCTGTGTAGTGAAGCCGAGGCTCTACCCCATTATCTTAAGAAACAGAGAAGAATCAAGGCTCCTGTACTAGTCGTTAGCAATGCTAGCTGAAATAATGAACACTCTGTTGGTAACAATTTAGGAGGAATCCTGCTGCTGACAGCTGATGCCGGTTATAAGTGCTGTATTTTGGGTTTGCTTTGTGTGTGTGTTTTTGTGTGTTTGTGTGTGTGTGTGTGTGTGTGTGTGTGTGTGTGTGTGCGTGGGCATGTTTTTGTGACATATCAGGACACAACTCTGTAAAATGACATGGGCATGACACAGGTATTACAAGGAGAGGGTGACTTATGAGGACATAACCCATGTCCCCATTTTTCAAAACGCTTATAAATCATACAGAATGAGATTTTTTGAGAAAGTAAAAATGCACAAAGTTTCCTTTGAGGGTTAGGTTTAGGGGTAGGGTTGGTGAATGGTGATAGAATATACAGTTTCTACAGTATAAAAACCATTACGCCTATGGGATGTCCCCACTTTTCACAAAAACAAACATATGTGTGTGTGTGTGTGTGTGTGTGTGTGTGTGTGTGTGTGTGTGTGTATGTGTGTTTTGGCGAGCATCTCTCAATGTGCAAACATAAAATTAAAGTAAACTTTCTGGTTTGAGGAAGATGGCTGTTGTAAAAGATACTGCTTGTCATGTAAAGCCCCTTTCACACTGCCATTCCGGCAAATACAGGGGTAAAGCGTTCCTGTAATTGTTTCCTGGTCGCTAGATTTGGCACTTTCACACTGCCAGTGATGACCCGGTATATGTGCGTGCTTTCACACACAACCCTTGAAGATCCCGTAACGACACGTGACATCAGCGCGTGACGTGTAATGTACGAGTCGACAACGCTTAGCACATTATACTTTCACTGAAGCAAGCAAACGATCTCGGCGTAAGCGCGGAAAGTGAGGAACTAACTGATCTCTGCTTCATTACAGTTTGCACATATGTTTTCGTCGCGAATGTTGATCTTCCTTCAAAACAGCCGGTAAAAGAGTCGCGCGATAACGCACGTCATCACTTCGATACGGAATTAGATCTGGCTTTTGTTCACACAGCGCTCGTTCCGGATCGATTACCGCATTGTTACTAGGTCCCCGACCCGGGTACAATTCGGTAATCAATTCCGGGAAGTGGTTGCTTTCACACAGAAGGCGACCAGGCATGTTACGGGAATATTGCGGGTCCGACGTGCAGTGTGAAAGGGGCTTAATAGAATTGGATTGAATGAATAGGTTGTAATAAATTCTTTATTGGCCAAGTATCAGCCAGACTGATTAAAAAAGAGCTTATCAAATACGACATGTAAGGGCCAAAAGCAATTAGATTATCATTACAAATTCACAATCATATTTTAGTTCCTTGAAAATGCAGTGGCATAAAAGTTTGCAGGTGTCCATACGCACCTTTAACGCTGAGTTCAGCATAGTTTGAAACTCCAGATCCTCCATCAGTAAGAATGACGCAGCGGTAACGGCTGGTGCTGCGCTGTGACGTGTCCATTACGCTAACGGTGGCAGAGAAGCGCCGGTGGTTCACCACTCGGGTCACCATGAGAGATGTGTCTTTACCATTCCATTGCTGAAAAACAGAAACATAATCATCCATCCAACACTGTCTAACTGATTATATGCAAAAATATTTTTTTTTTTCATTTCTTTGTTTAACAAAGGGCAAAATAGTGCCACATGAAGACAGAGGCACAAGCTCTTTATGCACACTTTACACAATGAGAAGTGGTATTATGTCTGCATGTCTCAGAGATGTAGCACAGGGTAGATGGAGGCTTATAGTCTCCAGCCAAGGGAAAAATTTATTTTATCCAAGACTTGATGGACACAGACACTGGATTAGAATTCCTGCTGACAAAAATATCCAACAAGTTATTAAGTTTCCTCAAGCAATGTGTCTCAGGACAAAGGTTCAAAACCTCCCAATGCAAATGAATTGAATATTACATGCACACACATAATAGAGATGCTCAGAATTAACAACATTTTGAGCATGTACACAAAAAAAAGTGAAATGACTGTGTCATTTATTAACATTTTTATTTTGGTCTTATTGGAAATCTTGGTTTCCAGTTTAAACTACTTTTGTTCTATTAATAAATCCCCAATAAAAAAATAAAAATAAAATAAAACAAAACATGGATATTTCAGAAAAAAATCTCAATAAATAAAAAAAGTCTTTCAAACTTTTATTTATTTATTGTAAGTAAACTGAATTAAACATTGATTAACAAAATATTTTAGTTTTTTGGTATTTTTATTTTTACTCTTGAGATTTAAAATCTTTTTTGCAAGCGGGTCCTGGCCAAAACTGGCAGCACATAGTAAAAAATAAATTAAATAAATAAATAAATATCACACACAAAAAATAATGTTATTAAAAATATATATGTTGCCGTCCCTTTATGTGAGATTATATGTGAACACAAAGTACGTGTGTGTGAGGTTGTGTACTGACTCACCTGGAGCCAGAGTTTGTCATTTTGTGACCATTTGCCTCCAGCAGTACACTGGAAGGTGGCATTCTGTCCCACGTTCACCTCGACATTCTGCAGCCGCAGAAAATGTGGTGTCTTGCCTACCAAACAAAACACATATATCTTCAAAAAATCATAAAACAGCACTGCTCTAAGACACGTGCTGGTGGTCAGCTATGGAGTGGCCCAAAAAGCCTTACAAGTTTATCCAAGTGGATGACAAAGTGTAAATTTTGACTGGTATATTGTTTTATTATTTCAAACCTAACAAGTATGTTTTAGCGAAATATTTACCTTATGAAGTGCACTTGTGTTAACATTTCTACAAAATATAAAAATAAATATTTTATAGTATCTATTGACATGAAATTCTAATTTGGTAAGTGCTCCTTTCACTTGTTGTATTTCGTGATGGTGAAAATAGTTTCTGTCTGGTTTTCGGAGTGTACGTTTAGAATCACCATCTGATATCAAAAAAATGAATGGAGCTCATATTCATTACTATTTCCAATAAACATTCTCTCATTTGCGTGTACAGGTGCAAAGAGGTTTACAGGTGCATTTGTCAGAAGCGTAACTCTTGCACTAGCTGAACTCTTGATCCTCAGTACAGCAGTCTCCACCCACTCTCTCTGCCAGATTTATTATCTGTGCATGCATTTCTGCACAAAAGCAATATCAATCTTTTATAATTAAAGTCACTGAAAATATAGATAATTTTTTTTACATATCTGCTATAACATGAAACTGTTCCGATTTAATGAAGGAATCTTAAAATTACCCACTATTATTATTATTATGACTAGTAAAAAAAAAAAAAAAAAAGAGTCATGATAAGATGCTTCCATGATCTATGCTTGTGTTCCTTTAACTCAGTTCTTATTAAATTTTTATTAAAAATTCTGGTTATGTAGAATGGTATACTAGCCTACTGCATACGGTGCAATATACACTGTTTGCTGTTTTGCAAACACTAAATGTAAAGCTATGTGTCATGCAATTATAACCAATGCCAGTTATTGAGATTAATGACTTTTCTTTTAATAAAAGCATATGCTAAATGATTACATGTAAATGGCACACGCTTCATCAACGCTGCTGGCTTTACTTTAGTGACACAGAGAGATTTAGGACAATTGAAGTCAAAGGCTAAAGTTCTCCTGTCACAACAAGAATGATGGGGGTCTGAAGTCTGAGCACTCAGCTCTGCAGTCTGTCTCCCTCTATCTCTCATCCTCAGCACAGACCTGCTTGTTTGCTGGCCTCTTCCATCTCTGTTCAACCCTCGATCCACATGAAGTGCTTTTCACAGTAGTTGACAGACTGAACTCCTGCAGCGTAGCCAAGACTGCAAAAGTAAGCAGGCGCCGTGTGTATGTGTGTGTGCGCGTGTGTTTACTCACGGCAAGGGTGGGCCAAAACGTGCAGCTCATCCACGGCGATGAACCCAGGATGCCCTTGTACAGACACAGCCTCAAAAATAACCTAAACCAGAGAAGAGGGGAGAGGAAATCAAGCGTTTAAATCAAGACAGCTTGTTTCAGACTGAGTCTATTTATTTCAAGCATGAAAATATTCAAAGTACTAATTCAACAGGAGAGATCTTTACCTGTAAATCATAAGCCCCAAATCATTTTCAAGCACTTACGGCACAGTTAAAAATATTTGAATGTCCATGCATATTGCATTTATTTTGAAGAAAGACAGCACAAGAAAACTTTTGAAGCCATAATAATCTGATAATCTGCACTGAAACTCTGAGAACACAAATTCGAACACACACATATGGGACTGGCATGTTTTGCATGGCATACTGTACATGCCATGTGGTGAGGACATGTGTGGTCTGAACAATGCCCTCTCTCTCAGGGCTGCCAAGGACTGGCACTTAAAAAGCCAAAACCTGGACACAGGAGTCCCTTGCTTCCAAAAAGGCCTCACTGTGACCAGTCAAGACACTCGATCTACTCAACCAGACTCACCATGTTTTTCAGGATGAGACTGTGGAGACTAAAGGTGTGTGTTTGCACAAACCACAACCACAGAATGTCACGTTTCAGATCAGATATGTTGTGGAAGCTGCTTTCAGTGGCTTAAGCTTTTTAGATCAATTCTCAATCCTAGAAAAGACCAATGTAAATATCCTGCCACACAGGTTTGAGCAAATGATAACCATTTTAAATGAGCAGACCTTTTACATCCTCATTTTATCATCCTTGCCTCTACTCAAGGACATTGCTGCATTCATAATTTATTCACAACATTTTGGGTGACACGAATGATCTCTAAAACTGTCAGGACATGGCAAAATAACTTCTTTTAAAAAAATGTACCATCACAAACTCAAAAAGAGTCAGATTTGCCCTTTTTAATTTTTATTTTGAATATCATAAAACTTTACCATTTAAACACTGTCACACTGAAATGGCACCCTACTATTTCAAATGTAACACGGCAGGAAACAAGTCAGTTAACCCAAAGATTCGTTTTAGTCAAATTGGCCATTATCTGCAAATCTGTTGCTCTAATCAAACTCACGGTGGGATATTTTTCAGTATAGTTTATGATCCCACTGGCAACAATTAATGGTAGATATTAGTTTTCGATATTTAACTGGTAATTTATTACGTTCAATTCAACAAGAGAAGCAAATGATTTTAAAAACGTTAAATTGCATTCTGTGAGCACAGACTGGGAACAAGCACCTAGAGAGTGTGATTGTCAAAGTCTTAATTCAAAATCTAAATAAAACCACTAAAAAAGAAAGAAATATAAACATTTGAAAACGAATTTTAATATTTAATATTTATAATATGTGATAAATAATAATAATTAATACATTTATATTATTACACACTTTTTGGTTATATACACTTGCACGTTTTAATGATGTTCCCCACAAGCACAAATACACACACAAATACACACACACACACACACACAAACACACACACACAAGCTTTGATATTGCCTGCTGGTCAAATAGATGCCCTCAGCAAATACTGCCTTCAGCAAATATTGGTCTGCTGTTTGCCAAGAGAAGTTCAGTATTCCCAGCACAGGCTAAACATTTGCTCTTCCCATTAGTTAATTCAATTACATGGCTAATCTTATGAGGGTATTTCACTCCACAGACTGACCGGTGAATCAACAGACAGAATGAAGAGGAGCACAAGAGGCAGAGAGAGACAGAGAGGAGATCTGGGTGTGAAGAATCAGAAGAGAGAAAACGAAGGAGGGAGCGAGAGTGAGAGGTAATAAGCAAAAAGACAGATCTAAAATTAACAACTAAAGCTTATTCACCAGGGCCATTTGTGGGTGAGATTAGGGGACAGTGATCGCAGTGGTAATTGAGTAGAGAGCAATCTACTGCCACTTTCTGCAGTTCAATTGGTGCCATTCACCACAAATATATTGCAGAAAATAAACTTCTGTCTATTTCAGTGGCCAAGTGGACAACATTTTCAGCACTTCTCTAGCTGCTGGTCATTTGTTTGCTAAGTGGCTCATCCTGCAAAAAAAAAAAAAAAAACCTACCTGATCATGGTTGTCATCATTTGCTCCACAGACTCCCATTGTAAGTGAGCAACTGCTCTACCTGACCAAATGTAGGTACCTTGAGCAGGACACCTAACCCAAGCTGCTCCCGACGAGCTGGATGGCGTCTTGCATGGCTGACACCACCACCGTTGGTGAGTGAATGGGTGAATGTGAGGCAACTTGTAAAGCACTTTGGATGGCCATGGGTCTGTTGAAAGTGCTATATAAATGCAGTCCATTTACCGTTTTATTAGCATCATGCTTACCTGGTAGGAGTTGGGCCAAAAGGTGCTGATGGCGAGTTCGGCCTTCACCCAGCCTTCAGTGACGGGTGCTGAGGCATTCCAGATGGGATTCCCCTGTGGTCCACCATCCACTTTTATGTAGACATTAAGGGTTCCGGGGCTCGTCCCATCCCGGCTAGACAGGGAGTAGTGGAAGTCTATGCAGTGGGTGTCGTTCTCTTTTAGCGTGGGCAGGAGCAGGTGGGCCTTCTGACCTGATGCACGACCCGAAGCATTCACCATCATGAAGGAACCTAGAAGAGGAAAACATCCCTTACAATAGGTCAAACAATCACCTGGAATCTTAACTTCACTTTATGAGAAAGAAATCGAAGTAATACAACATACAGAAATGTATATAGTAAATAATGAATAGAATAGAATAGAATAGAATAGAATAGAATAGAATTCCGTTTATCACTTTCGCTCACACAACATTACGGTACTCATCAGCTATCATTCCTTTCAGTGATGTCCTTCTTGACAAATAAAACACACACACACAAACACACACACACTATATATGTATGTATACATGACCAATTAGGGTAAAAATTTAGAATAGGGAACACTTATTCACTATAAAAGAGATAGTTTGATCCTGCCAGTTATCTCTTAAATGGACCATTGACACTATCTACAATCTCAATTAGGAGATGTCAATGGTTCACTTGAGAGATAGGTGGTAGTAATGCACTTATAAGTCTGGATCCACTGTAAAGCAAGAAGAGGACCACGCATCAGGTGCCTGCTGTTGAGAAGAACACGCTCAGGCCATAGTGTTTAATTTGGTTTTGTTTGTGTATGTTTTTAAACTCCCAAAGCCATCCACTTACATTATAAGACTGCAATGGTTTGAGTTCAAAATCTTGGTTTGTGTTCTACTGAAGAAACAAAGTCACTTACATCTTGCCCTGATGCCCTGGCGGTAAGCAGATAAACATAACATTTTATGTGAATTATCCCTTTAAGTATGACTTTTCCCTCAATACATTCCTAATTTGCTGCCTATTAATATAGTAAGTAAGTTAGTTGTTAAGGTTAGGTATTGGGTAGGATTGGGGATGTAGAACATGGTCATGCAGAATAAGGCATTAATATGTGCTTAATTACTACTAATAAATGGCTAATATTCTAGTACCGCTAATATGCATGCTAATAAGCAACTAGTTAAAAGACCCTAAAATAAAATGTTTCCCAAATTGGTTAAATATAATATGTTGAAATGATTTATATAAAATTTATATAAAAAAGAATGCATTTTCCAAATAAAAATATATAATATAAAAATAATATATGTTCAAGAAGGGAATATTTGCACACAGCAATATGTGCTATTGACTGAGTGTATGGAGGTAACAAATCAGATGATTATGGAGAGATTTATAGACAAGCAGTAACATTTTTAAATCAATCTTATATTTGACTGGCAGCTAATGCAATTAAATCAAAACTGGTGTGATAGACTCATGTTAGCACAAAGAAGCTGAGCCGCTGCATTCTGAACCAACTGCAGACAAGTAACACATGACTGAGGAACACTGATATACAATGAGTTGCAGTAATCCAATAAAAACATGCATAACCATTTCAAACTTCTTTAGAGACAAAAATGGCTTTACCTTCAACAGACGGTGAAGATAAAATGAATAAATAGGTAATGAACAGAATGTTTTGATGTTCTTAATGTTTGGTATCTTATACTCTTTTCCCACACTGAAGGCTACATTTTCATCTTCCACATCATGTTAATGGCCTTTAGTGTCTTTGTAAGCAGAATTCATCACATAACTGAGTAACTGAGTAACTGCCTGCTATAAAACCACACTGAAACTGTAAGTGCTGAGGCACTATTTATGAAATGATTCTGCGGACAGCTTTACATCAATTTTACTCCAATTTTATGAGACAATATGCAGTCTTACAGCCTTATGAGTAGTTTTGTACAAGTCACTACCAACAATGGAACTGCATTAGAAAGAAGAAAGAGGGCTTCAGAGAATACAAAAATCATGATTAACTTAAAAAAAAATAAAGTGACAATCATTTGCCACATTGAGGGGAAACCATTTACTTAGACTAAAGACCCAAAGGTGGATTTTATTATATTTGATTTTTTTGATAAATTACAGTAATTAATTCTGAGTTCTTTAAAAATGTTCACAAAACAGTTCTTCGCATTCATGTCAGGTAAAAGGTTTTAGCCTTAACAAAGGTGAAGCCTGGTTATCAGTCAAAACTATTCAATCGGGATTTAAAAGCAATTATAGCACTGGCCTGTTCTTGATTTGGTGTCTGTGAGACCTTAGAATTATTTGACAGCCTGTGTGTATATACAGGTCCTTTCACTAGGGACTATTCTGAGCTGTGACATGCAAAAAAAAGGGAGTATATCTACTATAATATATGTTGCTTGCAGTGGTGGACGAAGTACACAAATCAAGTACTTGAGTAAAAGTACAGATACGTATAGTAAAATATTACTCCAGTAAAAGTAAAAGTACTCCTTTTTCAATCTTACTCAAGTGAAAGTACAAAAGTACTCAATTTTTTATGTACTTAAGTACAAAAGTACTGAAAGATAGATGTTTGCAATTTTATATAGGCTACTTAATTTAATGTTATATTAGCACATATTTTTTTATAATCCTACTGCTCAAAATACCTGGGATTTTTTCCAAAATAACCACTATATGGAGTCAAGATATATTTTTGTTGTTGATATGGACTACGCTGATGAGAGTAATGTTCACTGTGAAGCTTACACTGTGATGTACCTGAGAGAAAACAGAGTTGACCATCTGTTTTTCACCAATAAGAACAAAGTAATTTAAAGTTTGTTTTACAGAACATCAAAGTTACAGTACAGACCAAAAGTTTGGACACACCTTCTCATTGAAAGAGTTTTCTTTATTTTCATGACTATGAAGATTGTCGAGTCACACTGAAGGCATCAAGGGCTATTTGACCAAGAAGGAGAGTGATGGGGTGCTGCGCCAGATGACCTGGCCTCCACAGTCACCGGACCTGAACCCAATCGAGATGGTTTAGGGGTGAGCTAAGGGCCAACAAGTGCTAAGCATCTCTCGGGGGAACTCCTTCAAGACTGTTGGAAGACCATTTCAGGTGACTACCTCTTGAAGCTCATCAAGAGAATGCCAAGAGTGTGCAAAGCAGTAATCAAAGCAAAAGGTGACTACTTTGAAGAACCTAGAATATGACATATTTTCAGTTGTTTCAAGCTTTTTTGTTATTAATATAATTCCATATATAATTCCACATGTGTTAATTCATAGTTTTGATGCCTTCAGTGTGAATCTACAATTTTCTTAGTCATAAAAATAAAGAAAACTCTTTGAATGAGAAGGTGTGTCCAAACTTTTGGTCTGTACTGTAACTTTATATATGACATGATAATAAGGCCTGAAGTTAGGAAGAACATTATGGAAAATATAATTATATTTTCATAATGATTTTTTCCTTCTCAGACCTTGTCTATGGTTTAAAAACTACCCTGGCCAAACGGGGTGCATCTCTTCCCAGTTTAATAATTACTGTAGTTACCATGTTCTGAACATCACATCCTTTCTTTTCTACCCAGATGTAATCTCTCTCTCTCTCTCTCTCTCTCTCTCTCTCTCTCTCTCTCTCTCTCTCTATATATATATATATATATATATATATATATAGGTGGTTGAATAAAAATATTTGGACATTATTTAAAAAAATTACCTCAACTTAGCACCAACAAGCTTGTTAGCTAGACAGTTTTCATCAGCTAACAATATTTACTTATTTTCAGTACGGTTATGAATAAACATTCATGTCTGTCTACTCGTCTAGGACATTTTAATAAAACTGTTAACATTATGGCAGCGGGGAATTTGAACGTGCATGAGTTATTGTATTTAATCTGTGTTATTTAAAGTTGTTGTTGTTTTTTTTTTTTTTTACCTAATATTGATGTGTCTGCACTCGAGCATTTCAGTGGGCTTAAATAGATCACTCTTTACAACGGATTTAGTTCCCAAACAACTGAAAATTCTGACCTTACTTTTAGCAACATAGACGCACGCGCGCTCACAAGATCTCCCGGTTCTTACTTCTGGAGACTCGCACTAAACGGTTCATTTGAATCAGTGAGTGGTCGACTCCAGAACAGCTGCAATCGGATCATTCTAATTCCTAAACGAATCATTTGGTGCGATTCACGATCCGATTTAAAAGTTTATTTTGAAAAGACTCAGTTCGTTCATGATGAATCAGACACCGCTTCTGCGTCTCGGAGCACGTGATATATTATAGGGAGTAACGATATGTTTTATGAAATGTAGTGAAGTAAAAAGTACGATTTTATGCTTCGGAATGTAGTGAAGTAAAAGTAAAAGTTACTCAAAATAAAATTACTCAAGTAAAGTACAGATACTTGAAAAATGTACTTAAGTACAGTAACGAAGTAAAGCTACTCCGTTACTGTCCACCACTGGTTGCTTGCAAAAATGTTATTTCATCCGAACATCTAAATTGCCACCAATGCAGAACCAGCCTTTTTGGATCTGGATGGTGTACTTATGTCAAGCTATGTGAATATGTAAAGGGCTAAGTTAAAACATCACATACATGGGTCAAAATCAGTCCCAATTTTTCCCGACACCTTTCTGCCTGGTAGTGCTAAATCACCATGCATAATTTGCCAGATAGGCAGAGGAAGCCATTGCCATAACACCCCATTCATCACCAGTATTATCTAAGACATGACCACAAGACCCGAGAAGAACCTTGAGCCCTGGGATGAGGCCAATCAATTCTGCACACTGATCCAATCTAGCGAAGGCCCCCTAAACAGCGAGTTGGTAGTGAACTCGCCTGATTGCATTTCATATTCAACCCTCTCAGCCCACGTGCATTTTCCATCAGGTATTCTGAGCAGACATCTATATATTCCCCACCGTTGATGACTGCCAATATATATGGTCGGGCAAAATGAAGCCTTTGAACCGAGAGGTAATTTAGACCAAACCTACAAGCAGGCAATCAGCCCTACTACCAGGGTCAATACGAGTGTCCTCAATCACACCATCGCTGGCTTCACTGTCTTAAGCTGAGCTAATGTGAAATCAGATGTAATGGTTCTATGATAAATAATTCAACACATTTTATTCCAGGTGGACTGCTGGATGCACAAAACACTCTTGACAAATCAGCCTGCATGAGTATGACAACACTACAAACATGACTGTGACTGGCACAATCTTGCGGTGGGACTTTGCACAAGAATTTTAAATGGAAATGAATGTTTACATAATGAAGAATGCAATGCTGCCCCAGCTCTTGCTGGAGAACAGATTAAAAACACGTAGCCTCCAAACTGCTTCATTGATATTACCTGAGTTCAATTACCTCCTGGAGTCCCAATGCATTGGATGCACTTACATTTCATGTATTAATGAGTTCTGGGATGAATCAAAATATTATTAAAAGTTGAATATTTGGAGAAATTCCTAAGAATGATATACAACTTGTTATGCGCATTCTCAAGGGCAACACTATTTGGATGATAATTATTTTTTCCTGCAACTGTGGCTGCTGATAAACACAAATCAATGGCGATGAAGATTTCTCTCAATACTTACTGCCGAACGAAAAAGGCTTCTGGAGTAAAACGCAGCACTTGGCGCTCTCCTGTACTAAAATCGATAGCAATATGAGAGTTGTTCTCGGCTATCAGCAAGCGTGCCATCAACAAAACAGTCCTCACAGAATCACAGATACACAACTGGTGATTTAATGCTGTTCACATCAACCAATAACCAGTACATGGTTTTCGAGACCAACGTCAAGGCAGATCCATTACTGTTTTTCTAAGACAGCAGAACAGTCTGTAAAACATCTTCATAGGGGCAACATGAGGCAACCCGATAAGGTATCGCTTCAGTGCTGCTTGGTTGACAGCTGTCACCCCTGCGTTAATGTGAAGTGATGTTATGTGAATTCATTTATGTCTAAACGCCCTTGATTGGAAGATTTATCGGTTCAAACATCTGAGAAGCAGTTTTACAATTCAGTGCAATTTACATCAATCTTAGAGATGCCCAGCCCTTGTTCGGCGATTTCAACTCATTTTCTCAGAGAGGATTCTTTGGCATGTGGCTACAAAGTACGGAGAGGACTTGCCGGTGAAAGTCATTATTCCCTCGGAGTATTTCCACTGGGAGCTCTTTGCACTAAAAGTCACATTCCCCCCATCATAATATGATCCCCCACATGACAAATAGCAAAAATTCTTCTAGTTGTCACTTTAATATGCAATTATGGCAGGTCCCTGTACTTTGGGCCCTCTACTGCTCGGTCTGATAAAGTCACGGCATTCCTCATTTCTGCCGGGCAGTTTTATCCCATGAACACTAAAGCACTTATTTACCATTGGGCCAAGCAAGGGTTATAATCCGCAATGTACCGTGGAAAGGCTAATGCGTTGAGAGAGAAAACACAGAGAGGAATAAAGAGGAAGTGAGGAAAAAGCTTCAATAGGTGTGGAAGCCAGATCCCTTTGAGCATCCGTTAAAATATTCATATATATATATATATATATATATATATATATATATATATATATATATAAACTACTCTCAAAAATCAAAAGAGTCAGTATGACTAATGCTTTTATACAGCAAGGATGCATTAAATTTATAAAAATTTACAGTGAAGACATTTATAATGTAACAAAAGATTTCAAATAAATCCCATTCTTTTAACTTTTTAATTCTTTAACTTTCTATTCATTGTACATTACTGAAAAAATTTATTACGTTTCAACAAAAAAAGTTTCAAAATTAATACGAAATATTTTTTAAGCATCAAATCAAAATTCAAAAATTAATTCTTGAAGGATCATTTGACACTTAAGACTGGAGTAAATATGCTGAAAATTCAGCTTTGCATCACAGGACGAATTACATTTAAAATATTTCAAAATAGAGAATAGTTTATATTGCAATAATATTTTAAAGCATTAATGTTTTACAGTTATTTGGATCAAATAAATAAAACATTGGTGAGCATGGAAGACTTAAAAAAAACATTAAAAAAAAAACATACCATCCCTTAAATTTTATAATGTATTTATGATTATAATCAATTAATAATTTTGTTTCTAAACTGACACCTTCCAACAGCGTTTGTCTCTCTTGAGCTCACTGTGAGGGGAGGAATAGGAAAATACAGCTGAAAAGTCACATGATGGGACAAAATTGGCTTATTACCCAGTGAATGAGATAATTCCCATCTATCATGTTCACAACTGATACACAAATGACCTGAGAGGGAAATGGACAGACTAATTACTAAGTAAATAACTCAGCCACTCGGACATCACACTTTTAGTCACATTCAAATCTAAACAAAGCTGAAACGACTTGTGAAACAAAAAATGAGTCAATTTGTACAGATTTTTTCAGTTTGGTAAAATTAAAGGTGTACCTCCTTGCCAGCAACATTAATGACATTTGCAACGCTTAGAGACGATTTGTTGACTATTATTAATAATATCCAAACGACACTTAGTAACTAAATTTCTAAAAGATAGAAAAGATATGCTTTATACTGTATTTTTGTAGTGATTATATATAGCATATAAAATAAATAAGTAACAGAAACTTTGACTTAAATTTGGTTTAACCTGTTAACTGTCACTCACGTTTTTGAAGATAGACATGAATGTGCATGATACAAACCTAAATTTTTATAATTCATGACTGAAAACTTCACTTCACTTCATCTACAGCGATATCATTGACTTGATTGCAAATAAAAACAGACACTATTTCAACTGAACAGAGATGACATAACTGAATTCAATGATGAACTGCCTTTAACTATCATTTTGCATTATTGAGACACTGTTTTCCAAATGAATGTTGTTCAGTGCTTTGATGCAATGTATTTTGTTTAAAGCACTATATAAATAAAGGTGATTGATTGATTGATTGAAAACATTTTGTAACATGATTTTGATGTACCATTTACATGGTAATGCAATGTCTGATTTTAAAATGGGTTTTAAAGGATGAATTTTGAGATATTATGTTTTCAAGTGATATATAACTTCTGATGATTTCTAAAATGTGATAGAGAAAAAGGCAACGATGAAGTCTTTTTTTTAAACAAAGGTCAAAGCTCCTTTTGTAATGTAGATTTCTGAGGGTGCACTCTTGTCATAAATTCATCTATTACTTTTCCTACATAATGTTTAACAAAAAATATCGGTAAAATATATATTTGGGAGTCTTAGACCTTTCCAACGATATATAGTTTGTCAAGATTAGATTAGATTTGTAATATAGTATAGTCAACGTAGGCGTCCCGTATACGGGACGGGGTGACATTTAACAGGTTATATATATATTTTTTATCTTTAAGGGTAAACCTAACACCCTTTTCTTTAACCCAAAAACTGTGTAAACATCAAAAGCATCTGGAACATTATTTTACACAAAACAAACAAACAAATAGATAAATAAATAACACTTTGTTTCCTCATATCAGAAGTCCACTGTACAGCCCTGTTTCGGGAGAAATGGTGATGCGTCAGCTGCAATCATTTCGTTTGGAGCAGCTGCGAGCGAGAGAAGATGCACGCCTGATTCCCTCCTCCCAATGAAAGGCTGCAGATGGGCCATCCCTTCATAAACAAATACATATTCTTCAAAGGGGTCTCAAGAGTACAGTGTCCTGTGCTCCATTTGACACATTTAAGCACAGCAAATTCCCCATATCCCTTCTCACTTCATGGAGGCTGTATATGTGAAAGTGAGTGTAAAAGGAAAAGAATGGATGATTTTTATGGCAGAAAGACAGGATGGGAGACAGTTAGCTACTTCAGCCAGGCCCCATATGTTTGCTGCCCTGGATGTGTAATGGACCTTCAATATATGCCGCTATCTGTCTCCTCTCTGAAGCCCTGGTTATTACTTCTCACGCATGCACACCCATTTTCCATCTCAACCCGAGCAGAAACAGCTTTGCCCTGCTTGTCGCGCCAAATGATATGAGATTGGCGTAGAATCAACAAGACCCACCAGCTGTGTGCCGCAATTCGTCAGGGCCCTCTGAAATGGTGCCAGCCTTTACTAACAATTCACTTTTCCCATGAGCCCTTGGTGGGCCTTGTTGCAAACCCTCGAGCCTGTGATAATCTGATAAGTGGAAAATCAATAACTGAAGTGGGGACACCACCCTTGGCCACCTTAATGCAAATCAGTGAATCGGTTAATGTCAAATCCAATAAATACAACTTCATCTGTGGTTAAGGATTCCCGCTCACTCTCTGCTTCACTAGACTTCTATTTGCTGATTGGCTATAGAGGAACTGATGTTGATAGGAACTATTGAAATCAAGGGTAAATGCATATGTAAATAGGGAGCCCGCCAAGGTTTTTCTTTTTATTTATTTAATTAATTATTTATTTTAACAGAACAGACAGCTACTTGATCTAACACAATGAGGATGTGTTTTGCATAGTGGCATAGATAGATAGATAGATAGATAGATAGATAGATAGATAGATAGATAGATAGATAGATAGATAGATAGATAGATAGATAGATAGATAGATAGATAGATAGATAGATAAATAGAAGAAGAAATACAACAGGGAGAAAGATAAAGGAAGATGCAGAAGAGGCCAATAAAATACACATCTCTATGTCTGGAAAAGATTCATATTTTCTGCTAAACAGTCTGGATGACAGAATACGAAATAATGAATCTTAGTTAACAGACTGCAGATATGTGTATAAAAAGTGGAACCATCTAAAACAATAAAGGAACTGTCTAAAAGCAGAGATAGTCATTTTCTAAAGCAGAGAAAGCCAATTAAAACTCAAGCTCCATTTACCCTCAAGTAACAAGTAAATTTAGCTCTAGGTGAACAGATTTGTGTCAAATTAAGAGCTGTGTTGGGACAGAAGACCTGCTTGCTCCAAACTCACAGTCACCCAGCCCACGTCCAGGTTCATGACAGGAACAGGTGGCCGAGAAGAGGGGCACGACAGCGGCGCCCTGCTGGCCGTGTGCGCCGAGGTGAACTTGATGCTTATTGCACCTTGTCACACAGCCATAAATCCAGTATCTCTTCTCTTTTTTGCTGAAACCAGTCTTTCTCGTACATGGACCAGGTGTCCTTGAGTTCCATGTGTGGTACAACAAAGCTGGAGCACCACAACAGGAAATCTATGTTAGGAGTGGCCGATAAAAGATACAGAAAACTGCTAGAAATTGTGATCCTTGTAGAAAGTGACTTTTAGAACAATTGTCCAAAAACACCATTGAAATATTATAGTTTTAAACTTTCCAAGGTTCTGCCCTCTTAGTTATGGTAGTTAATGCTACAAAGCTTTCCTACTAGCACATTAACTAATCAAATTAAGTTAAAAATCTGAATCAGAAATCAGAGAGAGCATTATTGCCAGGTGTGTTTACACATACAAAGAATTTGTTTTGATGACAGAAGCTTCCACAGCACAAACAGAATGACAGTGCCGACTTCCCAAGCTTGTGCATCTTTAAACGCTTGAACAGCGCGGCTGCTTTGCCAACTACAATGTTCAGCAAAACATCTGAGTATTCAAAAACCACTAGAAGATTGTGTGGTGTGTACTCCAGAATGTTCAGCATTTCACCCCCAGTAAAACTTACTGTGTTTAAAAAACAACAGAAAGGAAAAACGTTAAAACAGCAGGAGAGCCATCTTGATGCGACAGAATAATTATAATTAAATAATTATTACACAAAATAATAACTGTTAAATGATATTTTATTGTATTTTTGTTCTACATTTTTACATCTAGTAATAATCGAGATTTAAATGAAGTAAATGAATTCAACTTTAAAGGGGGGGTGAAATGCTATTTCATGCATTCTGAGTTTTTTACACTGTTAAAGAGTTGGATTCCCATGCTAAACAAGTGTATTTTTGGTTGCCAGGGCAAGACAACCCTGCACAGATTACCAAAAGAGAAACAGCATTAAGGGACCAGTGGATGGAGTTTATTTTTACAGAGCATCAACGGAGTTGTGCAAGTGTTTTTGTTTGTTCCCTGCATTTCGAAGATGCTTGTTTTACAAACAAGACCCAGTTTGACGACGGATTTGCGTATCGTTTATTTCTTAAGGATGATGCAATCCCAACGAAAAATGGTCACGATTGTGTGTTGGAACCGCAGGCGGTGAGTAAAACTGCTTCAAATATCTCTGCCTTCTTGTTAGTGCGTCCGCCTCCCATGCCGAGACCCGGGTTCGAGCCCCGCTCGGAGCGAGTCGTTGCTGCTGCTGCTCTCGTTCAGTTTCAGCCTCGGGATCTGATTCTGGATCATAAATAAACGGCTGAATCTGACTGTTAGCCATGGTTTGTTTTGGTTGGTTTTGTCCTCACGGTAAAGTCACAGCTTCCAAACGCTCTCAACGCAAAAGCCTACTCGCGCTCGTGATTCTTTAGCTCCGCCCACAAATCACGCCTCCAGCAGGTCGTGTTTTTCCTGGAAAAATCGGTACAGACTATCTTTCTCTTATGAATATAATAAAACTAAAGACTTTTTGGAGTTGTGAAGGATGCAGTACTACTATATAGGTACTCAAGATTAACAGGATATTGAGTGAAAACGAGCATTTCACCCCCCCCCCCCCCCCCCCTTTAACAAAAACTTTGAATGTTGTTTTTATTGAAAGCTTTAAAAATGTTTGAAAGGCCTTATAGAAAGAATGACGGAACAATAGAGCGGTAGATAGAATGATAGAAAGGTAGACTGAACGAAATATAGATGACAGACATACTAATGGACGGACAGACAGATAGTTAGATAATTCAGATTTTTTTCAGATTTTTAACTATGTCCAAAAGTGAAAAAAGAATTGTATGCTCCAATATACATTGTCATCAAGCAATTGTGATAGAAATGTTTGCTTGAATAATCCACTGCTAATCACTGCTCTACATATCTTGACTCCCACAGAGATACGTGTTGCCAGTTTGGTAGAGATATCTTGGCTTCTGTTAACTGTTATGGTGGACAGAAGTCCGTAGCTGCTTAAGTAGTGTCTGTTACTGCTCCCTTGAGAGCAGTTGGACACTCTCGCCTGTGCTACTGCTGTAAAATATTTCCCGCTGAACTCTTCAACTCCATTGAGGGAAGTGTATTCCTTGAGAGCGAGCCACGAGCTATTTTGTAAGCCGGTTATTTGAGGTTGTCCGTATGCTTTCACACAGGGATGGCCGCTGAAAGCCAAACTGAGGCACTCAAATCCCACCGACAGACAAGACCTTCACGGGTAACAATCAGGATGGACCCATCTTGGGTCAAAATGAAAACAGAAGCTGTACTCGTAAAGTTAGAAATTAGATGTACCCAATACAACTCCACAGGGGTTTCTTGGGGAAAGTTCTGAAGGGCATCAGAGCAGCGGGAAGAAATGGAGGAGGAAGATCAGAGAGAATGACAAAGGACAAGGCAATACTGAAGAAGAGAGAGAGGAAGTATAGAATAAACCCAAGTTCGATGTCTGGATAAGGAAATGGCCAACTTCCTTCTTTCTAAGGAATATTATAGGTCATTTACATCTTAATGTTGTCTATAACAGTATCCTGTGACCATTTTTACTTTTCACCTTTTTTTTTTTTCTTTTTAACAAAGTCAGGGATGAGTCAAAAAAAAAATTGTGGTAATCAAACATTTATTATTTGTTATTTATTTATTTATTTAACTTTATAATGGTTCGCGGGCTAATCATTTGATGTAACTGGATCTTTTTGAACCAGTTCATCAAATCGAACATAATCGTTTTAAACGGTTTGCGCCTCCAATATGCATTAATCCACAAATGACTTGAGCTGTTAACATTTTTAACGTGGCTGACACTCCCTCTGAGACATCATAGGGTCAGTTAGAATATTTTGAAGCATCGAAAATACATTTTGGTCCAAAAATAGCAAAAACTATGACTTTATTCAGCATTGTCTTCTCTTCCGTGTCTCTTGTGAGAGAGTTAAAAACAAAGCAGTTTAGTGATATCCGGTTCGCGAACGAATAAAGATGTAACTGGATGTTTTTGAACCAGTTCACCAAATCGAACTGAATCGTTTTAAACTGTTTCCAATTCGCATTAATCCACAAATGACTCAAGCTATTAACTTTTTTAATGTGTCTGACACTCCCTCTGAGTTCAAACAAACCAATATCCCGGAGTAATTCATTTACTCAAACAGTACACTGACTGAACTGCTGTGAAGAGAGAACTGAAGATGAACATCAAGCCGAGCCAGATAATGAACAATAGGCTGACTCGTTCACGAGTCAAGAACCGTTTCTGTCAGACGCGTCCGATTCGTGAACCGAGGAGCTGATGATACTGCACATGTGTGATTCAGAGTGTCTGAACCGAACTGATTCTTTTGGTGATTGATTCTGAACTGATTCTGTGCTAGAGTTATGAGCGCGGGTAAACTGAAAGCTTGAATCAAGGGCAATCATCGACAATGATGCCATTAAGTCGAGTGCAAAAGAACTGGTGAACCGTTTCCTTCAATCGGTTTATTGAATCGAACTGTCCGAAAGAAGTACTGGTGATCCGAAAACTGATGCAACTGGTTCTTGACTCGAGAATGAGTCAGTCTATTGTTCATTATCTGGCTCGGCTGGTGTTCATCTTCAGTTCTCTCTTCACAGCAGTTCAGTCAGTGTACTGTTTGAGTACATGAATTACTCCGGGATATTGGTTTGTTTGAACTCAGAGACACATTAAAAAAGTTAACAGCTTGAGTCATTTGTGGATTAATGCGAATTGGAAACCGTTTAAAACGATTCAGTTCGATTTGGTGAACTGGTTCAAAAAGATCCAGTTACATCGTTATTCGTTCGCGAACTGGATATCACTACACTGCTTTGTTTTCAACTCTCTCACAAGAGACACGGAAGAGAAGACAATGCTGAATAAAGTCATAGTTTTTGCTATTTTTGGACCAAAATGTATTTTCGATGCTTCAAAATATTCTAACTGACCCTCTGATGTCACATGGACTACTTTGATGATGTTTTTCTTACCTTTCTGGAGATGGACAGTATATCGTACACACATCTTCAATGGAGGGACTAAGAGCTCTCGGACTAAATCTAAAATATCTTAAACTGTGTCCCGAAGATAAACGGAGGTCTCACGGGTTTGGAACAACATGAGGGTAAGTTATTAATGACATAATTTTGCTAATTGGGTTGAACTATCCCTTTAACCACTTCCGCTTCCATATAAATGTAAACTATGATATAAATTCATCAGCATGCATTGATTAATCCCATGTTGTAGAAAAAAAAAAAAAATTGTTCTTGTGCGACCAACTGAGAAAGTCAGTCGCAAAAGAGCAATCAGAGGGAAGAATTAGTCTTGAGCCCCGAATTGCCCAGCTCCCCCTGTCAATGATCTAACACCCCCTCAGCACCTGCATTCAAAATTCTCTGGCATCACCCCTGAATTTAAATTTCCTTTATTTTAAACATCTTTGATATCTATATACAAATTCTTTAAGTGAAAAGAAAGCTGATCTACAGTCTGTTGCAAAAAAGGACAAGCCAAGCTGAAACTCATACAATAGTGTATAAAAGTATAAATAAGAGCCAAAAAACAAAGGGTAAAGAAGATTCTCTTGCCTAAAGGGTGGCATCATGATTACTTAGTAGAGTGTATTCGTCAGTGAAAAGGAAGTACACTTGGCAGGAATCAGTGTGTAGGATAGGGGATAATGGCCTACAACTGGAACATTGCCCAGTGCTCTGTTTTGCTTCAGTAGTGGCATGGAGAGTATCACAAGCCTGGGGTTTACAGGACTTCAGTGCGCACACACACACACACACACACACACACACGCACACACACACAGACACACACACACACACACACACACACACACACACACACACACACACACACACACGCCACACACACACACACACACACACACACACACACTTCACACTCTTTAAAAGCCTCTCTGTCTCCCTCACACAAATACACATGTGTGTCCTTTATTAATGTCAACAGACACGCTCCGTGGTGTAAACACCAACAAAGCACTAGATTTTAGCTGGTTGCTGTGTGTTGGATGTGCCTGGGATCATCTAATAATGAGGTCACAGACAACAACACAATAAAAACTTCAGCTGAGAAACACTGGTATGGACAACTGAAAACAACAGCCCAAAAGATAATGTTAATGCTCAGAGGTTGCTCTTTCATGTCGCATGAGATTTTAAGATGTTTAAACATGGTCTGAGATGTTTCTTTTGGTCTGGCCATAATTTGACGGGATTTTTTTTTAATCCATATTGATGGATCATGTGAAACATCTGAGAAGCATCCATCCACTGATCCTGACTCTATCTTGAGAAACAGTTGAGATAGCAGGTAGATCTCATTTGAGATTCTTCTACTGGTATACGTTGCAGTACTATTCTACTAGGAAAAAATTTAAGAGCTTGTACAACAAAAAAAAAGAAAAGAAAAAAAAAAGAGTCTGTTTTTAAAATCAAAACATTTGTACAACTGAAAAAGATTGAGACAGAAGCAATATTTTGGTTATTTGCCATCACATTAGCTAATTTTAGATTGTGACAGAACAAATAGGACAAAAGGGGAAAAAAAGAAGCAGGCCCTTTCATACCAGAGGCTATCTATCATTAAAAACCCTACTGGGTATAAAAATATCCCCGAGCAACAAAACTGTCATTGGTCCTGTAGGCTTGTCATTTATCAAACTCTGGCCAATTGTTGTGAGGCCAGGAGGGAAAATGGGAATTCTGGGAGACATTTATCCTGTTTTGGGGCAGGATGCTGTTTTTATCTCTTTCTTTTTTTCTTCCTCTGGTTTGATGTTAGTGATTTATCTTCACAGGTATCTAGAGTGAGAATGGTAAACCCAAGGGAAAATACGACACCAGCTGAACTTACGCTATCCAATCTTTCAGTAGCTCTTGCACTTTCTAGCTTGTGAAAAGAACAATAGTAGAGGTTGAAGGCAATGACAGGAGTGTTACATTCAAAAGTTATGGGTTACATTATTGCGTTACTCCTTAAAGAGAGTACATAACTTCAGCTTCAGTAATTGATAATCAAGTTTCACTTGCAGGGCTGATTTGGTGTTAGGTGTACTTGAGTGTCCTACTACTACTTTATGAAAAAAAGAGACTGTATTTGCTCTAAGTACATTTACAACTTTTCATTTAGCAGATGCTTTTATCCATAACATTTGACAAATGAAGAAGATCACAAGCAATCTGTCATAAGTCAAAAATAATAGTACTAAAAAAATACACAAGATTTATGCTCTTCAGACATAATTAGATCTTGAACAGTGATGTAGTTCTCAGCAAACACGCGTTATTTTGTTCTTTCCTGACTCTTGAGGATGAGAACACTCATCTTCTCTCTTCTGCTCACATAAATACAAACACACGTATAATCAGTGATTAAATACAAGAGGAAAGGTGGCTGAATGCAATTGTTGTACATTATGGCTTGTTAAAAATCAAATGAATTACAGAAAGGCAGTTTTTTTAATAAAGCAATAAAAAAAATCATTTTTATTGATTAAAATAAAGCGGAATCAAATCAAATGTAAATATTAGATGATATATATATATATATATATATATATATATATATATATATATATATATATATATATATCAACTGCTTTTGATAGTGATATAAAAGGTTGAACACTAACAGTTTCTACAGTAAGAGTTTCTACTATATTTTTGATTCAAATAAATGCAGCCTTGGTGAGCATAAGAAACTTTCAAAAGCTCCAATAAATCCTACCGACCCCAAACCTTTGAATGGTGGTAAAAAAAAAATGGAAATAATGTAATCAATTATGTTTTCAAGGCTGCTAAAGACTATTTATGGTCAGAACATTTTTTTTCACCTTCCACCAGACGAATTCAATTCAAGAAGTAATGTTACTTATCTTGTTATTTCCAGCAGTTGATCTGAATACATAATATAACTTGAAATGTTACCCAACATTGGTCTAAAGAGTTGAGCATTACAATGGAAACCACAAATCGAAGGCACAATTTACTTTCTTTCTCTTGCACATTTCTGTATCTTTACTTTTGATTGATTTTTTAAATGTGGCTTATGATAAATTGCTTGTGATGTTCCTCATTTGTAAGTGGCTTTGGAAAAGAGTGTCTGCTGAATGACTAAATGTAAATGATTAATGTGTGTACAGTGGATACATGACGCCTGATTGGGAGATAGATTTCCTCCTGCCATCCATCTCGCTCCTGCCACTTCCATTCAAAACTCAAATCTCCAGGCTTGATGCTAAATTTCCACCATCTCATAATTAAAGGAGCTTTCAGGGGTCAATACAGGTGTCTTTATAGCTGAAGGGAAAATAGCGTCAGCCTGTCCAATTGTAATATTTAGTGTGCATTAGCCTGTCCAGGTGATCTCCATCAAACACATGCATGACTACACACAGATTCACTGTTATATACAAAACAACAAACAGAAGAAATTTAAGTCTAATATAACTCGTGTAAGACAGCATTCTATGTGTAGTTAACAATCCATAAGTGATCAAATCATGACCATAATTAGTTAAAGGCTCCAGCAGGCATCTCTCATGAAGAATGCACATAACCACGACTCTAATGACATTCTGTCAGGAAACTTGGAGGAACGGAGAGCGAGAGGTGGTGCAAGATACACTCACACATTGAGATAAATCACCTGTCTGACTTAAACAAATGCACACCCATAATAAATATCAATATTACAGATTCATGCTCTTCAGACATAATTAGATCCTGAACAGTGATGTAATTCTCAGCAAACACGCGTTATTTTGTTCTTTACTGACTCTTGAGGATGAGAACACTCATTTTTTCTCTTCTGCTCACATAATCAAAAACACACGTATAATCAGTGATTAAATACAGGAGGAAAGGTGGCTGAATGAACCGTAATCTCAACAACATCATAATGTGTTCAGTGGTACATTATGGCTTGTTAAAAATCAAATGAATAATAGAGAATAACTAAAGCTATTAAAAATCATTTTTATTAATTAAAATAAAGCTGGAATCAAATAAAATGTCAATATAAGATGAAAACCTAAACTAAAAAAAAAATTGATGAAAAATTTTGCTTTGGAAACTGATTTAAAGTTGACGTACTAAAATTACTAAAACAAAATATAAACAGAAGTTGTATTTAAGATATTAAAGCTATATTAAAGCTAAACAGAAATAATAATATAAAAATTATATATATGTAAAGCAAATTACGAAAGCAAATATCTAAACTAAAATTAAAAGAAAACTGGAAACATTAAAATAAAAGCAAAAAAAAAATATTCAAAATATTAAGAAATACTATGATAGAAAAATAAATGATACAAAAATAACACAACCTAGAGATTAACATCAATATAAAATGTCATTCACAACCTAATTCTGTAATGTATTTCAAAAGCAGGTGCTGTGGTGCTTTAGAAGTCACGTTTGGGTATAAAATGCTCATTTTTCACCATCCTGATAGATCAAATCAAGATATGTACTACTTTGTTTTTCTCTAGTTGAACATCTATTTTTATTTTACAGAATATTTTTATTTTTATTTTATAGAACTAAAATGTTTTGCAAATGCCATTTCATGTTGACATGATTTCCAGACCACTGTAAAGAGGAACAAGCAATAAAGACCATAAACAAAGATGTATTCTCTCCTCTTTTCAAACATCTTTGTCTCTCAGGTTAGCTAGACATACTCCCAGACTTATCCTTTTCAACACTTAGGAGATTTGAGGATTGAGCTGACAGGGGAAGTAAAAAAAAACAAACAAAAAAAAAAACAGGGACAGCCAGCCCTTAGCGAAAAGGTGTGGTGGTATTATAAAAAAAAAAAAACGCCTTTTCCACATGCCCTGGATTTGACATAGTGGAGATAGAAGTAATAAGCACTCACCCTCTCTCTCTCTCTCTCCATCACTATAACCAGAGCGGGAATGAGAAAGAGAAAAGAGATGAATTCGGTTGTATTTGTAAAAAAAGTAGGTCAAATGACACTTTATCTTTGATAGAGGGGAGGAAAGAGAATGGAAGTGATAGGGAGTACTGACAGACCACATGTGGCATGTGACCAATGAAGGCTTCTTGCAGTAGATGCACCGCACTTATTTCCTTTAAATAACCCACGAGAGCCTCAATTTGCTCAAATCAAAAGAAACTGAAAATAACAACTATTTCTAGATACATTTTTCTTGTGCACCACCAAAACAGTGTTACAGAGGATTTAGCAAAATCCTTGTTTATGCTCAGATTTTATCACAAAAAAACTCAACAAAACAAAAAACACATTTTTAATGCAGTATTCGAAGTAGCTGGAACAACAAAACAGAGATTTTAATGACAGCACTGTATGAACATTAGTTTGTGAAAATGCTGTTTACTCAATTAAGAACAAACATGTTGGTGGTAACCAAACCAGATGGATTGCAATAAAATAACATTAATCCAATAATTACGTTAAAAGCTGAGGTCTTCTTGTTAATCAGATTAAATCACATGAAATTCCACATGCAAAATACTTCAGAATTCAAGGTTAAACCTTCAAAGATAACAATGGCTTCACAGAGTCCGCCAAATCAATGTTAAAAAGTCACTAGAAATGTAGAAACAATTTTCATTCTAAAATTGTTAGTGAATTTCACTAATAATTAGAAAGAAACAGCCAGCAACACATTGAATTAAACATGTTTTTTTTTTTTTTTTTTAAGTAGAAAACTGGTAAAAGTGAGTTTTCCAACTTCTAGATTGGATTCTAAAAGGTGTTTTTTTTTTCTGCAGTGAAAAAGTAAGTGGTGGAACAAGTAATTGTATTATGGAGAGAAAAAAAAAACATGCAATATTACAGTACACCAAGACAGGCTAAAAACTGCAATGGGGCACATATATGAGCATTGGATGGTGAAATGTATTCTAGAGAAAAGTTCATTTAAGATCTGAGACATATGGAATGAGTCATTTTCTGCAAAATATCAAAGATGGCATCTCAGTCTTTCCCTGAAGGCTGCAAGCTTCCCAAACGCAGACATTACTGTGAAATGAGAATGATTCAAAGCACGCCGAGGCAGTTGACCTTAAGCTAACACAACAAATGTGCTTAACAGAGAGAGAGAGAAAGAGAGAGAGATAGAGGTAAAAAAAAAGATGGGGAGGGGGTGTGGGGCAGATGCATAATTGTCCCCAAGGTAGCAGCAAAAGTGAAATCTGTTGTTGATTTGGCAGAAGAAAAGGTCAGTGCTTTCAGAGGGTCTATTCAATATCGCCCATACACCCAAGCCTGGTGGTTTTGGACAGCCACTCTTGAATCAAGCTTTCAGATGAGCCTCCATTGTTCCCAGGGTTGGAGAGAAATGCTCCGTCAACAAAGGCCACGCCAGGGTCTGATGCAAGGAGGACAAAAAGAGCATTCACCCGGAACCACCATATTATATCTGCTGATAAGCAATGGTTACAGTCTAAATGCACACGTGAACCAACACACTGAGAAGAAGATAACAGGGCTGGCTAACAAAATGTTAATGCAGGACAAAGGCTTACGATAAATGATTTGTAGCAAGCCCTATAGAATGAGGATTGTGTTGTGATATACGAAGCTACTGCTGGGCTTTAGAAATAAGCCCACAAAGAACAGAGATCTAAGGGCAAAATAGATGCTCCTTTTAGCTGGAAACACTCTTTCTGTGCTTTGAACTCCTATAATGAAGTTGTAATACTATTGGCAAGACTTTCGGAGGGTGTCCCTTTCTCTGGCAAAACATCTGCCGAGTTTGATTGTTTTGTTTGGCCCTCCCAGCTTTCTGTACTACAAGCACAACTACACTAGTACACACTCGCACACACAATTTACACATAATAGGCACTTAAAAGCCTTGTGGCTGTCCTATAATGAATAGTCATTAAGCATTACGTTAGGAGGCAGTAAGCGAGACATAACAACAGGTGCAGAACACGAACAGCCTAATACTCTTAGCAATGATGAGATGAGATTGATGACCGTACATCAGTTGAATTCCATAATAATGTACCAATTTGGCTTTCAGCTAATTAATTACAAGAATTGATGGATTTTTGTCAAAAGTTGTTCATACACAAAGTACACAGTCCAGATGATCTCACAGATGTTCTAGCGAAATAACAACATCATATTTTACCCCAAATTTAAAAAGAATAACATTGAAATAAAAAAAAATTATAATTTAACTCTTTTTTTTTTTTTACATCGAAAAAAAATACTTTTTTAAGTCAGTTCAATTTCACATAATGCGGTAATGTAAAACTGGGAATTTCCCTTTTCAATTTTACATTAACGCAATGCATCCAGACAATTTTCATTACATTAGATACATGTAATCTTTATTGTTCTGAAAATATTTATTTCTTTTGATTTTCGGCATGAGTTATTTTATTAATCCTTTATTTTACCAGGATAGTTCCAATGAGACATAAAATCTCTTCTTCCAGGGAGTCCTGGGAGTTATGACCCAGACAGTTTGTACGTTTCAACTAGGACTGCGCCATTTGGGGGGAAAAAATATGTGTGTGTGTATATGACTAATAAAAATTATAATGATGATTATTATAAAAAAGAGAGAAATATACAATTAAACTATAAGATACAAAAAAAAGAGATTAAAATAGATGTGAAAATAAAGTCAATGTAATCTTACTTACTACAAATTACACAATTTGACCTCTTGTTACTTTCTTTAGATTTTTGGGGTTATATATGAAGCAGACACAATATCATCAAAGGTACTGTGTCTAAGGTACATATTGGCAGTTGCTAACTAACACTTCCTAAGACCACTGATAAGGCCTTTGCCGTATACCGGACCCAAACTTTGTTGGCGTAGAGACAGAGGTAACTACACTTCAGCTCAAGGATCAGTATAGATCTGCTGGGTTCAACTGTTGAGAGTCGAGGCTCTCTTGTGGTATTTAATTTCAGCTGTAAAGTGGCCCTCTTATCGCCCGGAGCTCTGCTGTCTGCTTCACAATCTGTAGAGAGAGACAAAAGAACATCTCTTCTCTCTCTCATTCTCTCTCTGTCTCTCGTTTTTATTCCCGCTCTCATTAAGTATGCCTCGCAGTGCCTCATATGTCACCCTGCATTTATTAAGTCTCCATCAAATTAATTATGCCCTTCTCTCTGCCAGCCCAATGTAATCTTTCTGGTCACATTATTTCAGATTAAACTATTCCAGTGAAGAAATGGCTCCCATGAATGAAATTTGGTGGAACATAAGGTGCATTGTCTCATAAAATCGTTTCAAACAGATGTAATGTGAAGAGAGTTAACTGATTTGGTGAGGAGTATTTACTGAATTGTGATAGTATGCTAATGAACATGAGGTGAAAAATCCTACACAAAAATCTGCAAAATCCTTTGCCCTATGCAAACTGTTTACATACGTATAGGGAGCGGTTGTACTGAATATTCATTTAAATTTATTTATTAATTTATCAGACGCTTTTATCCAAAGCGACTTACAAATGAGGACAGTGGAAGCAATCAAAAACAACAAAAAGAGCAATGAAATATAAGTGCTATAACAAGTCTCAGTTAGGTTAACACAGTAATAATAATAGTAATAGTGAATAGTAATAATATATACAGGACCAGCCAAACTATGAAAAAAAGTGTGACTTATAGTCCGTAAAATACGGTAATAACTTTGTAACTTTTTATAATTCAATAACATTGGCTACTTTTAAAAGTAACATTACACAGTATTTTGAATAGAAAAACTGAAACTGTCGATGGCAGATGTGTGTGATTCATCATCCACGTCTGCAAAACCCGAAAATTTAGCAAACCACTGTTTCGCTTAATTACAGTGCAGAATATTTTGATATAAAATATAAAATTTGATATAAAGTGTTTCCCCAATTTTCGACCAATGATTTCCTGTGACATCTCCAGTCATTTTATTTACAGGACAATTTCTAGATATGAACTAAATATGTGAGCATTAGTAGAAAAAATACACATCTATATTTATTATTGAAATCTCAATTACTTTTTGTGGCTTTTCTAGGCCTGGAAATCACACATTTAAAATATCCATGAAACACCTTTATATCTCTGACATGAACTTCCGTGTTGTCACATCTTTTGATTAATACATTTCCATGACTTTTCCAGTCATTTATAAAAAATAAAAAAAGGAATAGATTTAAAATACTGCATTTACAAAAAGAGCATAAATGGGAAATTCTTAAGTGACTACATAATTTCTGTTATTTTAGCACAATAATATACTGGATATATAGAATATATTAATATTATATTATGTTAATTTTCTAGGCCAACAAAACTTTTTTCACTGCAGGTTTTCAAATATTATCTTCTTTAAAGGGGTCATGAAATGAGAAACCAAATTTGCCTTGATCTTTTGGAATATAAGAGGTCTTTGTACCATTAAAACGTCCTGCAGGTTTCATAGCTTAAGATGTCCTCCCCATTATAAACGAGCCATTTATTTAATCAAGCTCTAAATACAGCTCTTTCTGGATCCATGGTAAGAAGTGACGTCACGGTGCGAAGTGACGTTCCAACCATTTGCATATGACCGCCTCCAGCACAAGACAACTACGCTCATTTCGTATCGTTGTCGAGCCGCGCGCCTCACAAGTGTTCAGTCGACGGACAGCGAGTGGGTCTGTGTACAGGAAAATGACAATGCCATGCAGATGTGCTGTTCCTGGCTGTGGACAAACAACATCTTTGAATACGCTGCCGAAAGATCCTGACGTCAGGGAAAATGTAGAATTTTCATTTAAGGGTATTTAGAATATTACTTTTAATCACTGGCTAATATAAACACATTTGTATAAGAGAATCTTCAAAATATGTTGCCTTTCTAGTAGGCCTACATGTAATAGAAGATTAAAAATGTTGCCTTATCAATGCTGCATCTTCAAATATGGCCTGTGCATGCATTTTTGTCCGTGGTACACCCTATCATTTCATTGAAATTAGGTAAATAATGTTAAACTGTTAGCATATTAAGCTATATAATAATTATGCAACAATAATCCTTTTTCAAGTGTCTCAGGTTACATTTTTTTTTATTAATTCAAAATAGTTTCACTTTCAATGTGGACACGGGCTGATCCAGTCTTCGTTGTTGTGGTGATGGTTCATTTTCCTCTGATTCCTCATCTGATTCCGGCTCAAACATATAAGGTTTTATCATTGCAAGAGCCATCGCTTCGAATGTATCAGCCGCTACTAAACAGTTACGCTCAATCTGCAAATGTTCCGTCAAATGTCGTTAGCCAATCATAACAGTGGCCGTTAACACTGAACTCTTAAAGGGGAAACAACCCAAAAACAGACTGTTTGAATCAAAGGATGAGAAACAGGGTGGGAAAATGTCATAAGTCACTACATTTTAAAAGTTTTTTTTTTTTTTTTAACTATAGTAATACTATAATTGCACCTAGGGGACCATAATAATAAAATAAAAAAAAACATGTCATGACCCCTTTAAATATGCTGCCCTATGTACACATAGATATTACATGTCTGCAGAACTCCCATACAAAATATTAGTTATTGATTAGCTAACTGTTACGTAACAAATAAAATTGTATTACATACTGATTAGTTAACACATTGTCCTTAGTAATTAACAGTAGTGAGTTAAGTGTTAATGAAAAATTACCGGTTAGTTCCTCAATAATTCCTTATTAGTTATGCAGTAAGTAAGAAACAGTATTCTAAAGTGTCTAAACCCAAACTCCTTCATCCTGACACAGAAATGATCCGAAACTTGAATTATCTGAGCACAGAGATAAAAGGATTACTAAACAGAGGAGATGAGAACATGAGTGATATGGGGACGATGAAAATTTTCACTTTGTGGAGCACTGTATGAGGGGAAAGACACTGCGTGTTTCTGACAGGCGATCACAGGGCCTTCAAGTCCGTAAGTCTGCAAATTCAACAACACAGAGACACATACGCATAAACGTTCAATGCTGCAATGGTTTTAAGCCACACAGAAACTAAAGCAAAGTGAATTTAGGCTCCCAAGCTTCAAGAAATTGAAGGGTGAACAGGTCAGTTCATTAAATCAAAATGTCCTAATTTTGATTTATTAAAGCAATCACATCATAAGGAATTAGGTTTTTGGTAATCCTAAAGGATAAAAGAGTTCACTTTCTATAACAACATATTGCAAGATGTTTAAAAAGTCTAAACCTAAAAGCAGAATCTAAACTGAACCTATTAAAACTAAACAGCAAAATCAACTCTAATTCAACTGTAAAATAAAACTGACATCAGAAACCCAAAGCATTAGCGTATATGACCATCCATCTTTCCATGCCACCACTAGTCACCTTAATTTATATCCCTTTATAGAATACAGATTCACAACTTCACAGTAATACAGAGGAAAAGAACAGAATCAATGATGCAAACGTCTTCAAATATGAGACACATTAAAATTCAGCTGTAAACCAGCTCTAATAAAGACAACAGCATCATAATTTAGCTCAAGTCAGTTTGGTGTTGAAAAACTGTGCAAAAAGTTAATTCCGAAACACTTGTTCAATTTAGCTATTAGTATAGCAATTAGCTATTAGCTAGTAGCTATTAGTAGAAGTAGAACTAGACTACAGAATACAATAGTGTAATTATTTAGTTTGATTCAGTGTCATTTTTCACTTCATTTTTCATCCAATGTCTATTAGGTGATCATAAAGCTATCCTATTTAAATCCTAAATCATGCTTAGATGAGGAGGGAGACGAGAACAAGCAACCAACCGAAGCAGGCATGGACAAAAAGCATTGTGTTTTCCCACCGAATGCTTTTGTCCTGTTAATCACAAGCTCCGATTCCTGACCTGACCTGAGCCGCCTGGCAGCATTCTATCCCACCGAGTGAGTGTGAGCGTGTGTGTGAGTCTGCAAGCGTGAATGCATCACTGGGAGTGTGTTCATCGAGGCATGTAAACCAGAGCTGAGACATGTAAGTCAGCAGAGGGGCCGATCGAGGCTTTAATGAAAGCAGCGTGTCAGCGGAAGGTGCGACGAATTCGAGAGACATGGGAGGGAGAAACAGAATAAGCGAGAGGGAAGATAGAGGTAGAGGGAGAAGGGAAAAGTGGAGGTCTCTTAGCAGTCGGGTCCCCAGTGTGAGAGCTTGATTCCAGCAGCTCGTGGCAGGAGACTCTTAGATGCTGGAGCTTTGCTTTATTCTAGGCTGGATATCAGTAAACAAGACTGATGTGTGTTGGGACAGGCTGCTAAACACACTTCTGCACTCTTCATCATCGTTTTCGTTCTGTCCTTTTCTGTTTATCACTCAATTTCTGTCTATTGTCTCTTTTGGTCTGTCAATCTTTCTAACTCATTCATGGCAGTATACGCTACTGGATACCCAACTTCCTTTATTCTCTATATCTGTCTCTTTGTAACATTGTAACATCACAGTCACTGTAGTTTAATGTTCAAAACCACCAACTCAGTTTTTTTCTAAATGAACAGATAAGCCTTTATTATCACTCTAAAAATGGCAGAATGTCACTAATGTCTTAAGGCCTGTTCACACCAAAGACTGTCTATAAAGATATTGAGATATAGTTCTAAAAATTAGTCCACATTACAGCTAAAATGATAAAGGCAAAGAAAAAGAATATCATTGGAAACACTTTCAGAATTTTATTTTAACAGCTGATGAACAGGCCAATCAGAATCAATCCTGCTATGAGAAGCTTGAGAATTTAAAGCAGCAGATGAGCATATGCCTGGAATAAACAGACGATATCGTCTGCTGATGTGGACTCTAATAAAGTTATATTTATAGTTATCTTTACAGTTATCGTTCTTGGAGTAAACTGGCCTTAACACAATGAAGCCTGTTATGCAAGCCTGTTGTGGGGAAGTCGTGGCCTAATGTTTAGAGAGTTTGACTCCTAACCCTATGGTTGTGGGTCTGAGTTTTTGGCCAGCAATACCACAACTGAGGTGCCGTGAACCCACAACCTCTCCCAGGGCGCCCGCAGCATAACTGGCTGCCCACTGCTCCGGGTGTGTGTTCGCGGATGGGTTAAATGCAGAGCATGAATTCTGAGTATGGGTCACCATACTTGGCTGTATGTCACGTCACTTTCACTCATACCATTACTTCCGGCTAAATTTTGCAAGTAGGGCTGCACGGTTTGGAGAAAAAAAATCTAACCGCATGTTTAAATAAAATTTTAAATGCAATAAAAAAAGCAATAATTATAATAATAATAACAATGTATCGTTATTAAATATACATATGGATATAAAAATATTACATATATTATATTATTGAAAATAAATAATAAATAATATATTTTAAAAATATTTTAAAAAATCTGTGCATTTATGAAAAATATTTATAGCCAAGCAAACTGAGGCACTGATGTCAGCTCTTTCTAATAAAACTTAGAAAATATAAATTTTAGTGAATCTGTTCACTTGGACATTTCATTGAGATGCACAAGTTAATTAAAACTGTAAATAATATAATAATATCAGTTATATAAATGAACACGGCACCCTCAGGCCATGCAAGATGTAAGTGTAGATCTCTCCAGTAAAAAGTCCATCCTCTATTGCCCTTTCGCATCAAAATTCACTAAAATAATGTTTAGAACTGTTTTGGACAGTTTTTGCTTGTAAACTATGCTTGATCTGTGCATATTTCTCTCCTGATTCAGATGATATGTATTATTTGCTGAGAAAAGCTAAATTATGAATTAAGGACTTGTATTTTAGCCGGAAGCAAGAGTTGTTTGATGAATCTGTTTCTTACAGACATCCAGCTTCACCAGGCATTAACTGAAGGACCGGAGTGATGTGGACTACTTGTGGATTGTTGTGATGTTTTTTCAGCTGTTTGGACTCTCATTCTGACGGCACCCATTTACTGCAGTAGATCTATTGATAAGCAAGCATTGATCTATTCTGATAAAGATTAGATAATCTTGAATGGCCTAAAGGCAAGTACATTTTAAACAAATGTTAATTTTTGGGTGAACTATTTCTTTCTGTTTAAGACAGTTCTATCTGGGTATTTTTAGATTTAGGGTGACTGGTTTGTTTTTTTGAAGGAAAAGCAAAGTATCTTTTTGAATGGCCTAGACTTTGAGTTCATAGCTTAGCGATTTGTTTGATTTATAAAACGTTTTGAAATCTTTATGGACTTAATGAACTCAAAGAGGCTGTTAATTTTCAGATTTGTTACACTGTCTTTGATGGACAGATGAAAGCTCTTGCTCTCCCTCTGTTTCTCATGTTTGATATTTGTCCTACTATTTTTCTCCTCTGATTGGCCGTAGCTGTCAACAAATCAGTGCCAATCCAAAGAGCTATCATTTAATCATGACCAATGATTTTGTGCATGCGTCCACTTGGGTGTCCAATGTCCCTGTGCATAGTGTGCACCTTTAGGAATGGTAATTGAGTTCTGAATTATAGGTTGCCAGGGCAGTATTGCATAAATGTGCATGTTACAGATGGTTGACGGGGATAAATGGCATTTCTAGTCTTTCATTTTCACGTTTTCATCTTTTTTTGTTCTTTTGGATGATTTGAGGGTCCTCGTGGGCAGCAGTGCTTGATTGTGTGTCTGATTTCTTTCCTCTAAGGTTAGAAAGTGGGGCAGAAAAGGTTGCACTTGAAATGAAATTGACAGGGAAGGAGCTTAAGGCAAGCACTTGCGTACAACCACTTACACATGCACTTAATCATATAGACACGTATAAAATCCAGTGTTGTGGGAAGCTTCAAGACAAGGTACTCATAATTTCAAGTAGTTAAACTGTAGTCATGTTACACTACAAGCTAATGAATTAATTTAATATTTTCTGCAATAAGACAAGAACAATGAGAATCCTTATTAAGCCGAAAGATTTGAACAGATTTTTTCACAAAATACCCCTAATATATCTAGAAAACACATTCATTTATATAACTGATATTATTATATTATTTACAGTTTTAATTAACTTGTGCATCTCAATGAAATGTCCAAGTGAACAGATTCACTAAAATTTATATTTTCTAAGTTTTATTAGAAAGAGCTGACATCAGTGCCTCAGTTTGCTTGGCTATAAATATTTTTCATAAATGCACAGATTTTTTAAAATATTTGTAAAATATATTATTTATTATTTATTTTCAATAATATAATATATGTTATATTTTTATATCCATATGTATATTTAATAACGATACATTGTTATTATTATTATAATTATTGCTTTTTTTTATTGCATTTAAAATTTTATTTAAACATGCGGTTAGATTTTTTTTCTCCAAACCGTGCAGCCCTACTTGCAAAATTTAGCCGGAAGTAATGGTATGAGTGAAAGTGACGTGACATACAGCCAAGTATGGTGACCCATACTCAGAATTCATGCTCTGCATTTAACCCATCCGCGAACACACACCCGGAGCAGTGGGCAGCCAGTTATGCTGCGGGCGCCCTGGGAGAGGTTGTGGGTTCACGGCACCTCAGTTGTGGTATTGCTGGCCAAAAACTCAGACCCACAACCATAGGGTTAGGAGTCAAACTCTCTAAACATTAGGCCAAATTTTCTTTTTTCGGTGAAATAATCCTTTGAAGGGATACCCACCCCAGATCCCCCCCCCCCCCCCCAAAAAAAAAAAAAACCTTTCAAAATAACTTGTGCATTTTACTACCCAAAATCAGATGTGTTTGGGAACAAGTTTGACTACCTAACAAAAAGTACGTGTACACATTCCCTCAATTAGCATTTTGAAGTGTGGCATCGGAGGGATGATGGGTCTTTTCTCCGAGTGCAATAAGAGTGTGTGCACCTGGCCACAACATCTCAGTCACAGATGTATTTTCCCTGGCAGAGCTCGTCTCTGAAGCCCACAGAGAGCAGCAGTAATGAGAGGGATGGATTGTATTGATGCTAGTGACCCGCGGTCCACAGAGGAATACAACGAAACAGTGGCGACTGACAGGCTTCATTACACATCCTGTAAGAACACATTTAGGTGCCCTCATCCCCACCTGAGTCTCCTTTCTCTCTCTAACTTCCACCTTTTCTTGCTCTGCCCATAGAGAAAATAAAACACAAATAAGACGTCCATATTAATACATGAGACTAAATGGACTCAATACATGGCCAATATCAACTAAAACGTTTACTGCACATCAACAACGGTCTCATTTGTGTCCATTTTTATTTATCCTAAATAATTTTAGGAACAATTTTCAGAGATGAAGTTATTACTGTAATAAAACTTAAATCAGAACCAAATTAATTCTGTTCTTAAATGTTATAAAAAATTATTAAAAATTAAATTATATTATATTATATTATATATAGTATCTCAAATCCATCATCAAAGAATGCTCTACATGCTCTACAATGGCAGCAATCTGAATAAAACTTATCACGCAAAGAAGCACACTTCAAAAAACCCTAACTGAGAACTCCATTAGGTCTCCTGAGCTATGAAAGAGCAACCTCTGAGCAATGCAATTCTCCTGTGGGTACATTCTTCAATTACTCCTTTTCATCAGGTCTTTTGCATCCTGGGTGTAATTCACTGAACACTGTATTAAGTGCCGCCTACAATCAGAGAGAAGAGGCTGATATCTGTGCGTTTCCACAGGGTTTAATGACAGAAGGATCATGCCGCAGCCCAATTTCCTCCCCTGATTAGACAATCAGATCCTGATGACATCAACATGCACAGATGGCGCTTCTTCAGCCGTTTATTTATTAATGAGTGCTTGTGTATTTTTATCAGATGGGGCCTGATGCTAGTACCCCCAATAGAGAAACATTACTAGACTTTGATGTTTTCAGCTGGATTTTGTTTGATGCTGTTGATGACCCCGTTTCCCTAAAACAGAGCATCTCAAATGGCTTTGCTCCAGGACCCAGATTTGACTTTGGACACCAAGTGACGACTCAACACTGTAATCTAATCAGGCATGATGCAATAAAGCATCATAAAGCCAATAAATCTGTTTTAAACAATATTAAAATTATTAATTAAATCAAGAATAGGAAGAAAGGCCAATATTCAAGCTCTTAAAGCAAAAAATATTTCTCTGAACCACAAAAGCTGTTAAAAACAATTGCCTTAAATAACCACCATCACCTTCTGAAAACCATCATCCAATTCTGGGAAAGGTGCTTTCACTACAGCAATCTAAAACTTCTTTAGTGCCTTGAAGGAGTACACCCTCCAAAATTGTCATTTATAAGGATGTAGCATCTTTCCAATGGAGTGTCTTGAAGCCGGAGTGCTTTGGTGTCACATGTAGTGTGTAGGGAGCAAAGAGGGTTAAATAAGCTGGCGGGGGGAGACACAGTTGTGTAGCTGACTCTATTGTCTTTAAGGGGGCTGTGAGACAGAGGTTGTTGAGCGCTGCAGGAGATGGCTGAGTGAGAGTGACAGCGAACTTGATTGCCATTTGTCTCACTGTGAACTACTGCCTCGCTTCCAAGATAGAAGGACAGAGAGAGAAAGAGACAGACTTCAAGACAGACGGGAGGCTAGAGTGCCTTTTCCATATAACAAAAGTCTAACAGAGAGAAGAATAAGGGGGGAAAATCATGAACAAATTGAGAGGCTGAGATATGACTGAAGGACATTGATCTTGAGAACTGCTGAAAGATAGCAGATGGAAAAGAAGCTGATCACCCAAAAATGAAAATGGCCTTATTTTCTCACCCTTGTACTGTTCCAAACCTTTATGTTTGTTTCTCCATTTGATACTTAAAGAAGAAATGCTGAATCATTTCCCCCCCCCATACAACATCAAATGACAATATCGGTCAATCTATAAAAGGAGAAAAACATACTATAAAACTACATTAAACTTTTTTTGGTCTGTTTCTCACAAATGGCTTTAGAAGACTTTGAACATATTCAAAAATCTTCATAAAGTGCAACAGTGTCTGCCCACTTTTTCAGCAGCCTTAGTTTCCAGTCATTTTTTCCATAGGGATTTTTAGTTGTTGTTGTTAAAGAGCTATAAGCCATGTGCCAATCTAAGCAGCTTGAGGTGAATCACATTACAAACCTTTTTTTTTTTTCTTTAATGAGAGAAAAAACTAATCCCATGAAGCTTTGCAAATTATCTAGTTGAATTAAAAATCACATACAAATATAAAGATAAGCTGTTCATTGTGTTTAGTGAAACTATATTTGGTGTTTATTGCAAAATATACAAGTATTATTCTCTGACTGGTGGAAATGACTTTGCAGAATCATGGGTAATTTAGTTTTTCCACCAGAAGTTCCATCATTAAACACAAGTTTAAATAATGCAGACTGATGGCTACAACACAAGCATACACTATATATTTGATTAACAACTTCGTAGCTCACAGCAGGTCTGTCTTAAAGGTTTATGAGATATTATTAATAAATCAATTACCCTTAGAAGAAAATAAATGAGATTTTTACTTCCAGAACCTGACTGTTGTACTCTACAGTGCACTTTAATGGTGTTTTATGTCCGTTTGGACACATGCTCCATGGGAAAAAAAATGACAGCACACAAGTATGGAATGACATTAATGACAGAATAAAAAAAAATTAGTGAACTATTCCTTTAAAAATTCCTCAACAGAAGGGAAAGAGAGAATGAAAACAGGAAAGAGTGAGTCATGGAGGTGTAATTCCGTACCTGTGGGAACGGCCGCGTCCATGGAGGGTCTCTCCCAGGTGTTGACTTGCTCCCAGGCGAAGCCATTAGTCCCCAACGCCACGCTGTAGCCGCAATTACTGTAGTGCTCTTCAAACGAACAGCTGCCTACAGAACACACGCGAGAGAGAAGAGGGGAAGATGGCATATGTCAACATGATTAAGCCACGGAGTGCCATCATTACTTCATCTTCACTAAAAACATGATTTTCCACCGCATTAAGCTTTATGCTAGCCGGGAGCTAAGGATTAGAAAGCCAGGATGAAATAGCACTAATTAAATATACTTGTTTTTACACTACTTCTTGTTTCGTAGCTTTGAGAGGGGGGTTATTTAAGCAGTAAGGTGCAAGAGCCCATGCTGTGCTGTGAATATAAACATGACTAAATGGCCATTACTATTTATGACGTTTAGTGACGTGACAATACAGCACAGCCTTGACTTAATGTTTTATGAAATAGTTACAAAATAATAAAATAAATCACAGATTTTTATTAAAATAATATAAATTATAAAGCAAATTTATAAAATACATAGTCTCTGAACATTTAAATTATAACGTTTTTATTCATAAATAATATTTATACATCAACTTAATTTTGACAGGTGCAGTATTTTCTGATTGAAATTACCAATGAAAAAAAAAAAAAGCAGTTCAGACATATTCTGATAATAGTTTATCATAAAAATATTTTGTGAAACTATCATGAAAAAATCTTTAAAGCTTATATTCTGCAAAAATTATTTATTATAATTTTAGTTTTGTTTTTGAGGCAAAATGTAATCTGAAATTAATTCTGAGATTGTTTTGTGCCTCTATAATAGCCGATGAATAAATAAATAAAATTCATATAAAATTCCTAAACTACTATTACTGGAATGCTTTATTTGACCAATCAGCACATTGCATATAACGATCCATTTTACACATATTTATTTATATTTCCCTTTTCCTTTCAGGCTATTTTCGTTCCTGAATCTTCACAGAGTGGGCTGAAGGTGTCAGACAGCCTTATTCGATTGGACGTTACTTTCTGTACCATCCAACACGGAAATCGCTTTGGTTTGTGTGCATGTTAAGAGCTCATATTCAACATGATGAAACTTCTGCCTGCAGGATACTTACATTTACATTTCTGCATATTTCAAGGACCAAATATTCATTGCCGTTTTAATTTGCCCCTACGTATTAAGCTACACAAGAGAATTAAAATGCAACAAAAATAATTAATTTGCCATGAGTGCCTCAAGGCGATGAATCCTACAATACCAGCAAGACTCGCAAACCACATCAAAGCTATTCTCAAAGAAATTGCACAACCACAAAAAAAACAATAATAGTCAAATATTCAGAATCTTCCAGAGGGAGCGATCAGATAGCCTCGTGATATGTTGAAGGAAATAATGAACCAGTCAAAGACGTGATTTTGTGGAAGACGTCTGCCCGCTGGGGTTCAGTAAGACAGCAGCAGAAGAAGAAATGAGGTCTCCAGTAGTTTATCGGTTCCTAATTGCCTTTGAAGTGTGCACACATTCATACTGCCACCCTGCTGGTCCCCGGCCTATGCTGGGAAAAGATGACGTTTTCATAATCGGATGAAAAAAAAAAAGTGTCAAACAATTAGCACAGCATTGGTTTTTGTTCTGAATTTTGGGTTTGTTGAGGGGTGTTTAGGGATTCATACACATTTGAATTCACAGAATAGCACTGCATCACTGATAGCATCTAAAGTTAAAAAGCCTTTTACATCAACTTTAGAGATCTACAAAGACTTTTGGAAACCTCTTTTAAAGTCTGTCACAAAGTTTGGGAGTTTACTCTAACAAGTGACAGAGTTAAAACTCAAACACAAATCCAAGGACCCGTAGGAGAAACTTTCACTGTAAAGATCTCTTGAAATGTCACATTTGTTTATAAAGGAAATTGAAATGGGTCTTACAGAAGTAAAATAATTTGCTATATTTGTATGGTGCACGAAAGCTCAAAAAGTATTCATTCAATTGTTTAGAATTCACAATATACTAATGACAAAATAGTTTACTGCATTAAAAATGTTAATGACATTAAACATTTAAGATTATATTATTAAAAACCCAATAAATTCCATGAACTCTATGTCCTATGAACCGCCACAGATTATTAAATCATTTATATCTAACATGGTTTACGTTTTATACTATCTGCTGTCAGCAGTGTCTATTCAAATAAATGAAAATGTATAAAAATGTGCTAGAACCACACTTCACATCCAAATACTTCACATAACACACACAAATATAAAACAGGCATTAGTTCTTCATTTCTCCTCTAATTAATATTGCCTACCAATTTGATCCATTATTGATAAGTTGCCCCACAGCAGACAAGCAGCAGTTTCCAGTCTCATCAGCGGTAGACATGGCAGAAGTACGAGCTCGACTCGTCCCTCACATCTGCTGCTCACTGGCATATGCCCTACCGCTGGCACGCTGTCAATACGATGTTTATCGCATCTAGCGATCGTGCAGCCCTATCAGGAAGAACTTGATGAACTTGGAGATGATGTCACAGAGCAGGAAAGGAAGAAGTGGGATTTGGGGTGGATGGGTAACATCTGCTAGATTAACAGAAGGGTATGTTTACACGCTGAAAAATAACTGGCGTGTACACAACCAGAGGTTTCACGGTCTTTAGTGCAACATGAACAAATACATCTTAGAATTGCCACTAATTTACTTTCAAAATATAATAAACAGACAGAAACAACAGAGTGACCGACAGAATGAGAGAATGATAGACCAACAGGCAAAAAGAAAGACAGAATGAGAGAATAATATAACAATAGACAGAACGATAGAATGATAAAACGACAAGCAGAACGATAGAATGATAGAGATGATAGAACAGACAGACAGATAGAATTCCATGAACTAACTACTGAAATGAGTGTATAGATTTCTTCCTTTAATGAGATATTAGTTAATAGATACTGATGTTACGTTCATGTTTGAGAGTTTAACTGTATTAGTCACAAGCATACGCTGACTTTCTTGGCCCTCACCAGCGGCATTTCCAGTCGAGAAAACAAATAGTTGGTTTGAAACTAAAGTGATTATGTCCACCCCACTGAGCAAAGATTACAGCTCAGATATCTTTTGTTAAAGTGCTGTTTAATATCTCTTCGTCTGTATATGGTTTACTTTCTGCTCCAAGCCACATTCAAATCCATCCACCACAGATACACATGACAAGTAGTGACACGTATAGAAAGAAAAACACTGTTTTAATGTCCTCAATATCACGTTCTATCCTGTTTGTCTTTTGTTAAATCCATAACTAACAAAAGGCAGCTCCTAATGACATCATCCTTCAGGAAAACTGTTTGCATTTAGATTCTTATTTCTAAGTTTCTATCCAGTTGTAGAAATACTACCTTAAAAATAAGCATATTCATTTTATAAAATGTCACAGAGTTCAAAATGTAATTCAGAACAAGATCCAAAAATTTTTCCGTCAATATTATTGATAGCAAGAGAGGGCTGCTGTTGTGATTATGGAGTTCATGGAGAAAACTAACCCCACTCCTCAGAAGCGGGTAGCTCCAATCAGATCAGACGAGAGCATGAACCAGGAACAAGCAAGCCAATTTAATCCATGAAACACACATACACACACACACTCATTTTAAAGGCAACCTTGCACGGCTTGTCGCTCTGAATTAAGTAAGAGCAATCTGACACGAACATACACTGAGAAAGGAAACTCCACATCACACGCTCACTTGTTTCCTGTCTCCAAACACCTTTTAGCACACAAACACGCACGGCCGCTCTCCAGCGAGTTTGTCACTCATTCAATGTAGCAGCTCCGTCAATCTGAGCTAATGCAACTTTTTCCACCTCGCCTGCCGCCTTTAACCTTGTCCGCTCGGGCCACAGAACTATTGTGTGTTGCAAATCTCTCCCATCCATCATATGTGCTACAAGTGCAGCCGTGCCTGCTGGACGGACACTGATTTCCTATTTTAAATTACAACAGAAGTATAAAGAGGTGCCAGTCCACCCACACTTGAGCAGATAAAATTTACCACCCTACCCGACGCCAGCTTTCTAATTGTTCCTAACTCATTCATACGTCCCCATATCAGCTGTACACAGCTCAGCGATTCCTTCATTTAGTACACACTGCACCCACACAAAGACAGCAGAACTCGGGTCCTCCAAGAACAGTTATCCAACAGACATTCACACTTCCTCCAGCGCGAGTGGGAAGTGTTGTGTCGCTCAAGTAGGTTTTCGCACCTTTAAAAACACTACTTGGATTATGGGGTTCGGTACCCTGCCCCGCTCCCATGGATCCACACGTTGCGCGACTCGCTAAAAATCACATTTTACACCTTAGATTGCAACACTCTGGAGTTAAATATCAGTGCTAGAAAAGCAGTTTTGACCGGACCTTCAATGCCAAACCACTTTCCCCCATAGACCTCGTGAATATACAACATGCTTTTGTCAAAAATACAATTCTCACCTTTTACAATACCCTGGAGTTCTGCTGACAAATGCTGTTTGTTCCTTTACAGTGCTTTAGTGATGTATAATTAATCAGAATTTATCAGTTGCCATACGTATGTTTTTTTTTTAAAAACTCGATTAGTGGTACTAGTTGACTAGCCTAACTTGAATAGCTTGTTCTGATCCGCTAAGCATAAGCCGAGATGAATATTATTATTCAGATATTATTCTCACTCTCCCACTGGGCTGAATAGGCCTGATTCTTTACCTCAAAGGCTCATGTTAAATCTCTTTCTCCAGGTTCCTCCGAAGAAAATGATCTATAATACAATATTTGACATACAGGGTCAGGATACCTTCTCTACAAAGAAGAGTGTGGTTGTAATGCACTCTTAAGGTGCAGTCACATTTACCTTTGTTTGCCAAATTTTTGTGCAGTCATTTCGGGTATTTTTGTATGAGGGCAAAAGACTTCCCTATGCAGACTTCACATCGGGTTCGGTTGGACATGTGAATAGGCTGCTTATAATAGGCATTTGCTGAAATTTTGCAAATGTGGCAACACTTTTAGACCGTTGCTCTGATTTTCAATGTGGTTACTACTGTGTTCTTGGTGTTTTTATACTGAACCAAGTTGCAATAGTATATCTGATTGAATAGGAAAATAATAGCACATGCAATTTGAGGTATCATTAAAGGAGCTATGTGGAGGTTTTTACTTAAAAAAATCTTTGAGATAGAGTTTTCATTTGTACATGTATGAGCCAACCATGATGTAAAAAAAAAGAATGACACCTCGACTGTCCACCACGGTTGACTCTATCAGCCTGTAGGCTCAATTGTGTGTGGAGGATTCGGGCCCGAATTGGCGCGAAAATTCACAAAATGTGACGTCATGCGCGTTCTCGTCTACTTGGGCTTGGGCACGCCAGCCATTATAGTAAGCAGCGGCAATAGTGTTTTCAGATGGACTCTGTGGATGGAAAGAAGAGACCAGCCTCCGGCAGCACAATTCAGACACCCACGGACACTCCTCGTAAGTTAAAGCATGCGCACTGAGAACGAGCATGAGACTGGCTGCAGTTCCTCTAACGGCCATTGGTGTCAGTAACGGTTAGAAATTTCAGAACCTACGCAATGCTCCTTTAATGTCTGAAGCATAAATGGTATGAGAAGGTGATGCTTGCCTATGAGAAAATGCCATTAATTAATGTTTCCTGCATAAATCCCTGTTACTTTTTTCTTGGTTATTTGCCTTTGTCAGACTTTACAGCTCACTTTTTCACCTCATTTTATGGAGTTTCCCCTGCAGACAGACAGAATCACAGTCTCAATACTGTATGTCCTTGCAAGTTCATTATTTTTTTCCCCTCCGCAGAGGCCAAGTGGAGGTTGGCAGCCGAAACAGCAGAATTCACACACAGGGAAGGTAGAGCCGCTTCAGGTAACTCCGAATACACCTCAGGAGACTCTCACTCTGATTAAAAATGACAAATGTAACAGTGCTGCACTTTAGCTCTTAAAATTTTGCCAATAAAAATTATTAGCTGCCCCAAACTGCATGTCCTGCAGTTTTTCTTCCCTTAAAAAAATGATTACTAGAGAAATGAAAGCTCTTTGGGGCAGTAAAACACGTCTGAGTGTGCAACTCTAAATAACTGTTTCTGCTGCTTTGGATGGGTTGTAAATAAAAATGTCCTCATGCTCTCTCGCTCGTCCCGAGGCAGACAATGAGAGAACATACATGCACACGACACCAAATATCCTCACAAACTTCAAATGTCATGTGTTATGATCATACTAAATATTCAGCATCTTCTACAAAATGACTAAAATCATGATTTGGTAGTGTAAATGTTATGAGTCTCAAATGTCAAATTTCACAATAAAATCAACATGAACACAATGAATTTTCAAGAATAGTCTATTTTAAGGTATTGCATTGTATAATTCATTTCATGACAATCAAGCACATTTTCCCCCACATTTTCCGTAATATACTTTCTGTAAATAATTACAATTTTCTTGTAATACAATTTTTCTGCTTACATGTACATTATGTCTTTTAATTTAACTTTATTTACAGTAAAACTTACTACAATTCTGTTTATTTAAATCAACATAAAACAAATACTACAATAAATATTTCAAAATGTTTAAATAATAGATCACTATATTTTTGCATTACAGTATGAAAGAATGAAAGAATTTATAAACATATGGAAGAAAAACATAATAGTCCTATAACCATCAAATAAAATAAACCATATTAAACATTTAATATATAAATATGTAATGATTATTACTATATTTTTTTTATATTCAATTTTATACAATTATTTATTTTTATTTTATTTTGTAGCGAAAATGTTTATGGCATGTTTCATAAGGTCAGCAACACACACTTTCCAGACAGCAGAAGAAGGTTTTTATTATGGAGTCGCTCACACAAACACACACCCTCATTCACACAGCAGCTTTAATATGTCAGTACATTGCCATCCATCTTTGTCTGTTTCTATCAAATCAACTGCCATAGCTGGCTTATATGCACGCACACACACACACACACACACACACACACACAAACACGCCAGAGGAATACACGCTTCAAAGAGCTGTTAAACTTCCCATTTAAGGGTTTTCATCCCTGGAGTTTTAGGGTATATGAGGTCATACTACACACACTCACATGCAAACACACTTTCCGACACCAGTGTTTTCAACTTTTCTTTGTCTTATGCATTTGAAGAAAGCCAAAGTATTTGCCGTTTGGTACTTGGACATGAATGATTCCTCAAACCATGAATCCTATCGGGGAGAAAATATCAGGTGAACAAAAATCCCACTGAATTGCACTGAATGTAAAAAATTTAAATAATGATAATACAATAAGGAATTGAGACATCATAATTACTATAATCAGATCAATAGGCTACATACAGGTATAATTAAAAAACAGCAACCATATACCAATACATCATACATTCCTGCTGTCAATCCATTTCTCTGTCTGTAGTAACCCTTAACCTTTTTCTAATAGCAGCTCTCTACGGACATCCCGACCTCAGAGCACTATCTACGGCAGTGCAACAGTGCTCTGAAACCCCTGCACTCTGTACAAACCATAACGGATCTCTATGTCTGAAAACCGCAAACATATAGTGAGTGTTTTCAGCACTGCGGTTTATTAGGTTTAACGTCATGCTGAAGCTTCAGGGTCATACATGCCTCTTGGGACATTTTCACCCAGGGAGATGCTAGTTATGTGTGAGACATGCTCGACAAAACAAAAACAAAACAAAAAACACTGAAGTGGCAGAGCAAAACTCTGAAAGACAGTGGAGACATGAAAATATTGAGAGCGTTTTAGGAGGAACACTAAAAGCATTGTCAAAGTGCACTTCAAAGTGCCCTTCTGCACAGGGTTTGAACTGAACACGCTCATTTGAAATGCTCCCGGGACCCAGGCTGTCAAAACCCGAGAGTGTGAAATACTAGAAAGGGTAAAAAAAAGTTGTGCTGAGTGAGAAATGAATGTCAGACATCTTCACCTGGATGACTGTTCTGAAGTAAAGCTCATAGCTTAATTGTGAAATTTGCAACAGGTTTTGCATTACAAGGTGTAATATGTTGCAGTTCATAGTGCAATAATTTAACCGTTCTTTCATGCTGAGGTGCAAAGATTAAGGTTCATCCAAAAAATATCTTTGTGCACCACATAAAAGCATTTTCCTTGAAAATCAAGCTTTGAATCAAGGCAGAAAAAGCACCATAAAATAGTCCATATGACTTATTTGCTATATTACTGGCATACAACCAGTTTTTGTGAATAAAACTGAAGTCATTTTTCAATGAAAATCTCCCCCTTCTTCAAATTTAGTTACAAAATTGTGCCTCAACATCATGGCAACATCAGCATCATCAATATTTGCCCACTGGTTTATGGTTGTGGTTGCCAGATGTCAATAATTTAAATCCCCCAATCTGATCTTTTCTTTTAAAGCAGGGGTGCCCAAACTTGTCGGTGTCCTGCAGAGTTTAGCACCAACTTGCCTCAACAAAGGTGTCCTGAAGCTAAACCAGCCCTCCAGGACCAAGTTTGGAAACCCCCGTTTTAAAGGGATACATATTCTGCCCAGTGGTTTGATTAGTGTTCCCAATCTGTCTTGGCACTTTCTCTATATTTCGGAAAAGGCTGATAACACTGGCAAACAAGCAAGTTGGAGTTTAGTGATCTTGACTGAGATATTCTAATCAAATATAAGTCCAAAACAACACATCTGTTTTCTTAGTCATGCAGTTCGCTATGATTAAATCTGCAAGCAAATCATGCAAGCTGACTCGCTCTTGCAATTATTGCAATTATCCTGAAATTTTGAAAAATTATATTCAATTAATTTGTGTTTCATAACAGTGGTTCTATTTTCTGAGCAATAAATTCGTGATTAACAGTTTAACGATTATCATGTAACCTAATATAAAGTAGGTAAATATAAACTGGTGATCAAAGAGATCCGTGTCTACCTGTACTTCAAAGGCTCTTAAATACCTCAAATAAAGTTGATTTATAGTAGGTTTATAAACAAGTAAATTAGAGTAAATGATTTGCATTTCAAATATAGAATAAAAAAGTAAATAACAATTTTATATGTACTATTAATAATAATAATAATAATAATAATAATAATAATGTAACTAATAAATAAATTATCAAGTATATAATAACATTTTTAATAATGAGTGATCTATTCCTTTAAATATCAGATAAAAAGCAGCAGATGCAACAGATATTTGACAGTCTAGAAGTTACATTGTCTAGCTAGCATCTACCTAGCTAAAAAACTGAATAAAACATTCATGCATGTGCATTTGATTGTCAATTTGACACTTATTTATGCAAATATGCAAGTAAAATGGAAACGCATTCTCATTTACTTCTTTAAAAGTTGTCGGTCAGTCTCAAGTGAGGTGTTAGCGAGAGTGGCTAATGAAAATCTTTCAGAGGGAAACAGACGCAGGAAATTAGCATAGAAAAACATATTTCAATTGCCAATCTAATTTAGCACCCAGTGGCCTCTGGTGGGAGTGGTGTGTGTGTATTAGTATTCTACAAGGCTATTTGTATGTGTGTGTGAGCTTGTGTTTACTCTTCTGTGGCTGTGGTTGTCAGTATTCTAGTCCAACGCCGCTTGCTCAAATCTCAGCCGTGTCAGGTCCTCTGCGCTGTGATTAAATTGTGTATCTGTGTGCGAGTGTGTGTATGCAATGGCTTTTATACAGATGTTAAAGCAATAATTAAACCCCTACATTAACAGTACTGTATAAACACCAAAGATAATAATGATAAATAGTTAACGTCAAATTGTTTTTGCGCGGATGCGTTTGGAAGAAACATCAGCACATTTCTGAGCTGGTCCTTGCTTGAGCATTGCAATATTTTTCAAGCTAAACTCCCACTCTTTTTTGTCTTTCTCTCACGCTCTCTCAGGTGCTCATTACAGGTCCATCTACTGCTCCGTGTGCCCCACAGGGATGCCCACTCAGCCCCCTTCTCTTCCTATCTTAGCCCCGCTCTCCCTTCTGTCAACTCCCTCCTTTCACCCTTATCGTAGCCTGCAGAGGGAGTCATGTGGTCCTGCGGTGAAAAGAGTAAGGCAGGAAAAGACCCAGAAATGAATTAAAGATGTATAGACTGATCTAAGAAATCGTGTGGATTCATTTACTAATCCTTGTGCTGCTTCAAACCTGTACTATTTGTTTTTATTCTTTGGAACAATGTTCACATTGCTTAATATTGAATTTGAAAGGCTACATTTATTTGATCAAAAAAAACAGTAAAAACAGAAATACTGTGAAATATTAATCCAATTTCAGACATTTTCTATTTGTATAAATTTAATTTACTTTTGTGATTCAAACCTGAATTTTCGGCAACATTACTCTAGTTTTCAGTGTGTCATGATGTTTCAGAAATCATTAAAATATACTAAATTTGATGCTTAAGAATCATTTCTATTATTATCAATGTTGAAGACAGCTTTGTTGCTTAATATTTTAGTTCTCAGGATTATTTGATAAATACAAAGTTGAAAAGAAGAGCATTTTTAACTTCTAAGAACAACAATAAAAAAATTAAAGAACACCTTTTGTGACATTATAAAATGTCTGTACTGTCACTTTTGTTCAATTTGATGCATCTTTGCCGAATAAAAGTATTAATTTCTTGATGTATATATGTGGATACATATAGTTTCACAAACTTTAAGTGTTTTATTTCAAGATGAACATCACTGAAAACTAGTCAATCAGATGTTGACTCAGGTACTGAATCAGTTTATTCAGTAAAGTATTCATCAAACAGGTCTGTTTGAATGATTTATTTAAATACCTGGTTCATAAGAGTCATTTGTAGCGAAACAAGCAGAACAGAAGCAGGTACACACAAAACTTCATGCAGCCTGTGAAGACAGCCTAATAGATTTTGATCCAGGCTGAAAGTAAAAAAGTGATTTAGATGATCTGTCCCTTTAAGGCCTGAAGAAAGATGCCAGTCAGACTGAAGCAAGAGCGTCAAAAAGAGAAGCTGAATTTATCAGAAAGATCTGCATGAAGCAAGGCTTCAATAACTTCAGTCCAAACTTGGAGGCATGAATTACTCAGAGACAGATGGGTGCGCGAAGGAGAGGAGAAGAGGACAGTCGGATGATAGAGAAGTGCTGGATGGAGTGATTAGTGAAACGAGAGCAGTAAGGCGTGCTGTCATCCTCACCACATCCCATAAGGCCGTTCTCCTCATCAGCATGGAGGAGCTCAGATGAAATTGAATTCATTTGGCCATCTCTCGCTCTCTCTTTCTCTCTGAGGTGGGAAAGCAATGATCCATGTAATTATTATATATTATGGGAGGATTGCCAGTCAAGCAAAGCATCTAATCTTACAGTACTCCACTGCCCCTTACACACACACAAACACACATTCTGAATGTCACTCTCTGGAATGATCTGCCACTGGATATTCTAAATGGACTGGGTCGCTGTCAAAGTCATGTATATATTAACTAGATAGATAGACTCTTCACCTGTCCTTCATTTACTGTCAGGTCCTGTGTGTGTGACCTTCAGAATATGACGTGCATGCAAAGGTTCATTATCATCTGGATCGGTGGCATGTGATGGCGAATTTTGCGCAGGGACCAGAAAACACACAGACACATACACACACACAAGGCTCCTTGCTCCTGTAACCTGTCATAAATATTTAGCAGACATTCTGATTTCTTGCCGTTTAGCCAAGCTCTGCTGATATGACATTTTATTACTTCACCCATATAAACTGAGACGCACACACCCAAACACACGGTTAGGTAAACAGTACTAGCACAACTTTAGGTCCACATGGAATTCTTTCGCACATTTTCAGTGCTGATAATGGAGGAAAACTGGAAACTGGAAACTGGAATTCTGGGGAATGGATTTAGATATGGAAAAATATGTTAAACAAAGTTAAGAATAAAACTTATTTCGGTAGATAAAGGCATCATCAAAATAAACAAACACGCATGGAGTTAAGGACGTGCGGAACTTTACTAATGACAGACATTGATTCAAAGTAATACAATTTTATTTACATTTATTTAAAAAAATTATACTTTCAAACTGAAAATGTTAATCATAATTTATGGGTAGGGATAAATCTACTGTATAATATAATATAATATAATATAATATAATATAATATAATATAATATAATATAAGAATTTCATATAAATATCATACAATAAAATATTTTTTTGAAGTGAAAAATAGTAGTAACACAATATATAGATTACATTATTTCTATTGAAACATTTTTAAACACATCCATTAGAGAACTTTCTGAGCAAAAACATTGCCTAGTGACATTTTATTTTAAATTAGAAAACAGTTATTTTAAATTATAATATTTCACAATATTTCTGTTTTGCTGAATTAATGAGCATAAGAGGATAGGATAAGGATAAACTTTATTTGTCCCTGAAGGGAAATTTGTCTTGAGCAAAGTGCTAAAGTGTTGTTCTGAAAAGACAATAATGATAAAAAAAATATATATATACAACAATGTATAACTCTATAACAATGTATAACAACATTTAACTGAGATGTAAAATGCATACAGTTCAAAACACAAAATGCTAATATGTTATATGAGCATTATTTTTTGTAGAGGCAGGAACAAATGAAAGCTTCAGTCTATTAGTTTTACACATTGGAATTTTTAGTCTCTTTCCCGATGGCAGTGTCAGTGCAGTACTCTTTCTTTTATTCACTCTTTTCAGCACTCCTACCTTCCTCACCACACAGAGCACCTGTTCAGACAGCAGATTTATCCAACCCACAGATTCATAATCTCAGCCAAATGCTGAAAACGAATCCAGAACCAATCCCGCTGATCTCTATGGAAATGGCTCCGCTCTATTAGCGCTTCACTTTAGTGAAATCATTGTGGGATGGTTTCTAGCTGGCTGTGGGCTGCTGCTGCTGGATTATACTCATTATTTGGGACACCATCAAATTTAAAAGATAAATTGGAAAATGGACAGACCCCTGACACTCTGACGGTCACTTTGACAGGCAGAGGAAGCCAGTAGCTGGGATGTGGGATGGAGATCATTAAGTGCACGCACATATGCAAACCCGATTCCAAAAAAGTTGGGACACTGTACAAATTGTGAGTAAAAAAGAAATGGAATATTTTACAAATCTCATAAACGTATATTTTATTCACAGTAGAATATAGATAACATATCAAATGCTCAAAGTGAAACATTTTGAAATGTCATGCCAAATATTGGCTCATTTTTGATTTTATGAGAGCTACACATTCCAAAAAAGTTGGGACAGATAGCAATAAGAGGCTGGAAAAGTTAAATGTACATTTAAGGAACAGCTGGAGGACCAATTTGCAACTTATTAGGTCAATTGGCAACAAGACTGGGCATAAAAAGAGCCTCTCAGAGTGGCAGTGTCTCTCAGAAGTCAAGAAGGGCAGAGGATCACCAATTCCCCCAATGCTGCAGTGAAAAATAGTGGCTATCAGAAAGGAGTTTCTCAGAGAAAAATTTGCAAAGAGTTTGAAGTCATCTACAGTGCATAATATCATCCAAAGATTCAGAGAATCTAGAGCAATCTCTGCGCGTAAGGTTCAAAGCCCAAAAAACCATAATGGATGCCCAAGATCTTCGGGACCTTAGACGGCACTGGATCACATACAGGAATGCTACTGTAATGGAAATCACAACATGGGCTCAGGAATACTTCAAGAAAACACTGTCGGTGAACACAATCCACCGTGCCATTTGCTGTTACAATGAACACTGAACAATGAACGTCTTAAAAATCGAAAATGATTTTTTCACAAAAGTGACAGCCTTAACAGTGTCCCAACGTTTTTGGAATCAGGTTTTTACACACACACACCTGGGTTCATCAAGCCCCAAGTGGAGAATAAAAGTGGACATGCTTTGCTTGGAGAGAGTGAAAGGGCACTAAGCCATTGCTATAGGCTGCAGACTTCCTATAAACACTTAGCAGTGGGTTTATGGGTTTGGACAGGTATGACACATGCACACATGCACACAGACAGATGATGCATGCTAAGCATTATTGCCTGCAAACAAAAACTTAATTGAGGTCACAAGCGTCCACGTCTATCTGAATGGCATCAGTCCATGAGGTGTACTGAATATGAAGTGCAAACCAAACCTAGACAGAGAATATACGCTTTCACCTTCAGTTGTAAATGACCTTGCGGTACTACGTGAGACCACTACGTGGTACTAGACTCGTTGCCAAACAAGCAATTCATTACATGGCAATTAGAAACCAAATTTATTAGCAGTTTAGATACGTACAGCTGTTAAGCAACTCGTCATCATGTGATTAGTACTTCATTCAAGTAAAATGCCAACTTAGCAACACAAAAACAAAACCTCATTCTCTAAATGCTGATAATGCCAAAAACACTAGTACACTGAAAAAACAAACTTTGAGGTATAGTAAAATATACTAGATTTACTGTCATAATTTTTACATTGTAATATTACAATTCATTGAGAACTAGAATTTCTAAGTAATTTTTTAAATAAATACACAATTAATTCATGTATAAAATGAACTGTATGGGAATAGTAAATTTTATTATATATTTTCTCATATTATTTAACTGTTTTAAAGTCATTGCACATAAATCTAAAAATACTGAGTAAATTTTAATGTAAAATCTTAGTACGTTCACATCCACGTGACCGAATCACATGTTGCCGCGTTTTGGATCCGAGACAGACGGTTGCGATTGCCACACGTGCGATTGGGATTGTCACAAGTGGATGCAAAGTTAATGTGTACGGTAAGTTATTGCCTTTTTGTAGTAATTTATGACAATGTATAGGTGCATGAGAATTTTAAAAGTCCGATTGACTTTGTTGTGTAACTCTGGTAACGTTAACTCGAGGTTACATTAACCTAGGCCTGCATTTTCCACTGCAGTCCGCGAAGCAGTAGTCTCATACAGAAGTCAGTTTAAAACCAGAGAAATTTGTGTCAGTCAGTAAATTTATGTTAAAACACGCCGATTCGAATTTTGCATTAGGAAAAGTTCAGACCTAATTTGCCACCCTCCTCATTTAACTGCGATCAGGTTACATTTAACCACAACTTTCAAAACATTACATGAAATAAATCGTGCTGAGTGACATGAAAAAAAAAATGTGTGAAAACGAATCAAACTATAAATTTCGTGACTACAGCAAGATTTGCCTTGAGATTATTGGACCAACCAAAATTGCCCTGAAGGCATAATTTTACAAGGAGCTGCGTTTTATTTCTGGATGAAAAGCACAATAACGTTCATACCTTCTACGGTTTACATTAATCTTTGTGGATTACACAAGCGTTTCTTCTCAGATACATTACAAATCTGAGAATAAAAATACTTTTTGAAGTACTTATTTTATTTAATTATTACAAACCTTTGGAATATTTTGATTGTTTCTATGTCTTGGAGCCTTATTTCTAATTTGTTTTAAATGTGTATTCATTTCCATACATTTAATGTGATTTTGAGCCGAAATTGTATTTGATCTTGTCTTATTTAATCAGATCTTTTTCTTAATTTTTCTTGCAGTTCTGCTCGCCCAAGTCTCTGATAATGTCTGCCAGCACTCGACTACGTGTTATCATTGATGAGACTACAGTTAATAAATTAACCTTTCCACATGGATTCCCTGGAACTGTAGATGAACTTTTGGCAGCTGCACAGGACTGTTTTCAACTCCAGGGAAATTTCACTGTTATGTATATGGACCAAGATTTTGATAATCAGTTCTTTACTCTTACATCAACAAACCTGTTAAAGGACAAAGACACAATCAAACTGGTTACAACAGAACCTTCTGTTATTCTATCGTTGACTCCTGTCAATGAAGCTGCTGATTCATCCCCTTCAGTGTCACTCAGTCAGTCTTTCCAGGATGACAGTTCCTCAGCTAGTTTGGACACCATTACTTTACAACAGCCTCTAGAGTATTGATCAGAAGGTTGGCCAACTACTTTTGTGATACCCAGCATTTCGTATAATGTTGAAATTATCCTTCAGAAAGCAAATGAGGATTTTAGAAGTGATGGAACACTTCTTAATAATCCAAGCATTACCTCTGGTGTGCTTGAGAAGCTTGCAGAAGAAATATTCCGCTACACTGCCTATCCCACTGGGCTTCAAATCGAGGTGGTTATAGAAGCTTTGCTGAAGAAACATCCTTGTCTGAGGGAGCCGGGTACCTCATTTTCAGGTATGTACGGGTGGCAACAGCGTCTTAAGTAAAAGATGGCCAATTATCGTTCTAAATTGAGAAAGCGTGAAGTACCTTGTCACGAGCTTGACATTAACGCCTTAAAACGTAAATTACCCGGTGAGCAAAATTCTGCAAAGAACTGCAAAAGACCAAAGAGAGCGGAAGTCAACTTCCTACCTCCACATCCAAATGGATAAAATGTTGATAGCCTTGAAATGGAGAGGCAGTAGCTTCTCGAAGAGGTAAAAAAAAGAACAACCATAAAGTGATAAAAGAAAAAATGGCAAAAACATTCTCCTATCGAAGGCTGGAGGTTGTGAGTGGTAGTCCAGCTGCTGAAGACTTCAAGGAGAGATGGCCTGCCTTATTTTGTGAAGCTGAGGTATGTAAATGTATTCCATTTATTAAGCCCTCTTGTTTGGCCAGAAACAATTTAAAAGTATTATTTAAATATCGATCTCTTGTCATTTCAGATAAAAGAAGAATTTAGGAGACTAACTACGATTTCCTTGGAACAGAGCTTCATGAACCGGCTTGACGCCTACACGCCAAAAATGATTACACTAATGAAGCTCAAGGGAGGTGTTGTGGGCACCAAGCTGAGGCCGTACATGGACATACTGAGTCAGGTGTGTTTGTTAAAAATTGTGCTTGTTCACTCTTTTGAGGAATGTGGTCTGTTTCTCACACACTACACACTCATACAGTATCATTCCTTACTCAATAGTCAGTTTTAATCACTTTTATTTATATTGTACTTTACACAGCACAGATGAGGTCTTAAATGATTGTAGAGGTCATTTATTAGGTCTTCTAAAGGCTGTCTGCAAAATATCATCAGCAGTCAAAAATTGGGCCTGGATCCAGACTTGATCAGACTGACTAGATCAGAAACCTTGGGTTAAACCTAAAGATAAGAGAGCGAAACAGTTAAAGGCAACTTTAAATGTTGGCACCAATCACCTTTAGATGTGTAAACACTGAAAACACTGTTTAAGTCTTAGATTTAAACCTAGTGATGTGAAATATCCAGACATATCTTAATTGCTACATAATGTGTAATATAGGTGAGTGTGCAAGTACAACATGTTCCTGAATCAACATCCTTGTTGATCCTGGAACAACATTCCAATCAACCAACAACATTCCAATCAACCAATCAGAATTGAGATATAACTTTTCAGGAAATATTTGTTTTAGCCTTACGATCAGGGTTAGATACTTCTACATCCTTGTAAATCAGGTATCATTTCCCACTGATTTTTAGGAATAAATTATGGGTAGGGTTAGGTTTAGGGGTAGAGATAGGGTTAAGTCTATATTTTTGGACATAATGTTGATCCAGGATCAACAAAAGATGTTGATCCAGGAACATGTATTACTTGGCAAAATCCCGGCGACCTGTAATATATGTAGTGTAGATATATTTAGCAGTTTAAACGACAAAGAATGGCAACAAAGTAAATTTTTTGAAAAAAAGCTTAACAGACTACAAAAGCAACCACCAGACAGACTCCATCTTTCCAGGCTTTTCTCTTGTAGTCTTCGTTCAAATCACTGCTCTTTGCATGTGTATGCCATTGTATTATCACTTGGTAGTTTGTTTTCTATGGATATTGGTTATGTGTTGAAAATAATTATCTATTCACAGAACCAAAACATTGAGATGAGGCGTGAAGCTGTTATCCGGAGCCTCATACTGTACCTTGGCGAGAAAGAAGAGGAACTGTTTGAAGATTGCCAGGTAAAGCATTTTTTGTTCAATGTCATGTTAAAAATGTTACAATTGTATTACCGTAACGTACACCAGGGGTGGGATATGCTCCTCGACAGCCTGTGTCCTGCTGAGATTAGATCCAACCTTAAAGGAACACTCCACTTTTTTTGGAAATAGGCTCATTCTCCAACTCCCCCAGAGTTAAACAGTTGAGTTTTCCCATTTTCAAATCCATTTAGGTCTGGCGCTAGCACTTTTAGCATAGCTTAGCATAGATCATTAAATCTGATTAAACCAGAAACATCTTGCTCAGAAATGACCAAAGAGTTTTGATATTTTTCCAATTTAAAACTTGACTCTTCTGAAGTTATATAGTTTACTTAGACCAGCGGAAAATGAAAAGCTGTGATTTTCAAGACCGATATGATTAGGAACTATACTCTCATTCCGGCGTAATAATCAAGGAACTGTTCAGCTGTAACGTGAACATAGCAGGTGCATTGATAAATGAAAGCACCTGTGGAAATAGTTCCCAGCTAGCAAGACACGCTCCCTGTGCAAGGAAGAGGGTCTGGCTGGTTTCAGGTCCTGCATGATATCACTGTACCTGCTGCGTTCATGTTACAGCTGAACAGTTCCTTGATTATTACGCCGGAATGAGAGTACAGATCCTAGTCATTTTGGCCTAGAAAATCTGAACTTTTCATTTTCCGCCGGTCTTAGTACACGATGTAACTACAGAAGAGTCACGTTTTAAATTGAGCGAGATGCTTCTGGTCTAATCGGATTCAATGATCTATATTAAGCTATGCTAAAAAGTGCTATCAACAGACCCAGAGGTCGGCTGATTGGATTCAAAAACGATAAGACTCAACTTTTTAACTCTGGAGGAGTTGGAGAATGCAAATCTCCAAAAAATGTGGAGTGTTTCTTTAATCAAATACAACTGATTCAGGAAATCAAGGTCTACTAGAGACTTCAAAGTATATTTGTTGGAGCTGGTTGTGGCTAAACTCTGCAGGACATTGACTCCAGAACCAGGGTTCACACCCCTTATTTACAGGTTAATCTTAAAGCAGAGGTGTCCAAATTCTGTTCTGGAGGGTCACTGTTGTGCAGAATTTAGCTCTAACTGGCCTCAACGCACTTGCCTAAAAGTTTCTAGTCCGTCTAGTAGAATATTAATGAGCAGAATTAGGCGTGTTTGATTTGGGTTGGAGACAAACTCTGCAGGCTTGACTCAGTTTAGCGTAATATATACTGTATTACTTTAGTGTAGCTTTTTCAGTAAAATTCAGTTTATTTAGTTTGTCTAAATTGTGCAGGAGGACAACCACAGTGACACAGCGCAACACACCCTCAAGATTCTGGTTGTTCATGGAGCTGATGGAAAGGATCCAGTGGATGTATCCATTATTCTTGAAGGCAAGGAGATATTGCCGGGATGCCAAAATACTGCTAAAGCTTGTGCCCTGCTTATGGGACTCATTTATGCCCTCAACCTTGCATACCCCAGAGCACTGCGTTACATTTTCGAGGTGTTTCAGAAACTTTTTCTAGAATTAGATGTTCTTAAGCTGTCTACAAAAGTACAAGCTTTTAAGTCGAAGTTGTTTTATTAAATGCTATTGACATTGCAAGTACTGCACATTTTTGGTTACCAGTACTCCCCAACTAAGTTTGAAATCTTCCAGGTTCTATTGGACTATTTGCACAGACATAATGTTTCTCTGATCACTTGTGTACATAATTAGCAGTTTTGCTTTTGAATTTAGTTTAACCATTGTGAACAGTGGTGGTAAGACACTTGCCTGTTTTCTGCTTTGTGCCAACTAAGGCATCTGGTCTTTTTTTCTTTATTGTCGTGTTTAGAGCACTAGTCAAGAGCGCCATGTTAGTTGTTTTAACGGCATTGTTTTAGACTTTTTTAAAAAAAATTACAGAATTCGTAAAGGCACTACTCATTATCAGTAGGATGCAGTCTCTTAAGAAATTAGTTTTGACATTATTTAGCAAAATTGCTTTATATAGAAATATTGACATCTTTAACTGTTAAACAAAATGTTTTTATGCATTTAATGTTGTAATGTTTAGAGCACAAGTACAGAGTGCTATGTTGAATGTTGAAACTGCACTGTTTGAGAGGATTGTTACTTTTATTGAAATAGTAAATGTTGTATCCATGCATTATATCCATGAGGTTTAAACCTCATCCCATGTTTTTGTATACCTCTTGGGGTTAAAACACTTTATGATCTTGACAAATTAAATTGTTTTCAGGACTCAAATCCCTAAGGAAACAGTTGTTATTTAAAAAAACTTAGGTTTTGCTTTATGTAACTTCAAAAGGTTACATTTTGACTGAGTCATTGTTTAATGTTGGAACAAAATAAATGTTTATTGCATCTATGCTGTGTGGTTTATTAAAATGCAGACAAAATTACTATATTTTTTAGTAATATTTAATTACATACTATTAATAAATTAATTGAAATATTAAATAAAACCTACCTTATAACAGTAAATAAAATTTACTTAATATTTTAAGCTCATCTGTGTGTTAGTATTTAAAAAAAATATATAGACTTTATCTAAATGCTTAGAATAAATATAAATCCTACATTAAATATAATTTAGTAATATTTACTTAATATTTTAACAAATGTCAAGTCAATTAATACATAGATTTTACTTGATTTTGGTAAGTGTATTTTACTTAAAATTGAAGCAGTAAATTTTACTTAAAAAGTGTTAGTGCAAATTGTTACGAGGATTTTATTAAGTAAATTCTACATGTTAGTTTTTTCAGTGTATGGGCTAAAAACAGAACAGCAAAGATGTAATTCACTAATGGCACTAAAGACATTTATAATGTTACAAAAGTAAAATATTAATCAACATGTCTGTTTTCAAAACTGATAATAATAAGAAATAATTATTTAGCACCAAATCAGCATATTTGAAATATTTCTGAAGAATGATTTGACATTAAAAGACGTAGAAAATTCAGCGTTGCATCAAAGAAATAAATTATATATTTTAATATATATTGAAATGCAAAACAATTATTTTAAATTGTAATAATATTTCACAATGTACTTTTTATTATATTTTTGATCAAATAAATGCTGCATTAGTGAGTATAAGAGACTTTTTTGAAATGATAGGGTTTATACACACATATGATGCACATGCATATACATATATATGTCTCTGTGTGTGTGTGTGTGCGTGTGTGTGAGTGTGTGTGTGTGTAAGTATAAGCATACAATCAAGTATTTAGCTAGTTAAGTAAATGTGTGTATGTGTGTGTGTGGGTGTGTGTGTGTGTGTATACATATGTATATATATATTCTCTGGACCCTGGAGCACAAAACCAGTCTTAAGTTGCTGGGGTATATTTTTAGCAATAGCCAAAAAGAAACAATCGGAAGATAAACTTTGAACTGTATTTCAAACCAACTACCTTAAAACTACTAAAAATGAAAAAAAAAAAAAATCTAGTTAAAATGTTCTTAATTGTGTCTCGCTGTGAGGAAGAGGAGCTGTAATACTTCCCTCCTTCAGATAAGATCTCCTTCAGATGATGGTTGTTCTAGGATAACAGTGCTGGGCATTTGTGAGTTATTTCACTCTTTTATATCTGTAAGGTGTCAGAAAGAAGAACTTTTTGAATAGTAGACTCAAAAAGGGTTTCTCGTAACTCCAGTGAATTTTAAGATGGAGCCATTCATCTTTCCTGTCATTTTTTTCTTGAACATCTGTGTCTTTTGGGCCAGTAGACCGTTTTTTTTTCCTTTGACGTGCTCGCAGAACCACATTTTATTCCCACTGCGGGTCTTTATGCTGTCCGTCTGCCAAGTAAGTGCACACACTTGCAGGTTTTCATATAGTTTTAAAAAAGTAGCCTACTACTTTAAGAGTAAAAAAAAATCATATCTCTTATAAAATGTGTCTAAATGCGTCGTAATTGTGCTGTGATTCTTATATGTTGAAACCTAATGCTTGGCCACTCCAGAGAAAGGCATTATGGGTGATTTAGTTTTCAGTTCAGCCTGCCTTTCTGAGATATATTACCCAAATGACTGCGGATGTCTGAGGTGTTCTTGAGATATAGGAGCTGACAGGGAAATATCTGTCCCATTTAAGGGTTGGCTTGTTGTGCATTAAACTGTATGGTTGGGATATCTGAAAATGTAGCTGAACATACAGCCTTCGACAGGCCTTCTTAAGATCCCTTGCTTGAGCAAACCGCTAGTTGATTGAAAAAATTGATGGGAATAAAATGGCACACACAAACACATAAACACACACTCTCAAACACACACACACACACACATTTACGTGGCTCTAGTATTTCATTTAATGCTAGTATAATGTCTGTGTTGGCCATTTTACATTTAACAATTGTGAATGTAGATAGAGTTCTTGCTTTTATTTTGGTGGAAATGTGCAGGTGACCTCAATGCTGGTTTTTGTTGACAACAGCAGATTTATAAATGAGTCTCATTACAAATACGTTGTACATATCACATTGTCGCATGCCTTGTAAAAATGCATTAAAATGTGACTGATCAACTGAGGAGCGCAGATTTTCCTTGCTCTTTGGATTTTGAACCCTGCTTAACAGCACGGCGAGTTTGTGCAGCGCTGTCAGAATACATGCAATGCGTGCGTGTATTAGAAAATATAACATTCTGCAGTTTATTTACTAATTGTTTAAGACCATTTCGAGATTTCAGTCATCATACTGTAAGCAGCAACAATCACCCCTTCCTCTTCTCATCGAAGACATGTGATGCAGTACTAAACTGTCTCTCGCTGTCAGTGCTTGTAATGATTTCTGCGTCTTTCTCCTACAGTTTTAAATACTTTCACACTGCTGTCATGTGTGTTGAATTAAAGAGCAAATTTGATCATGTCATATCATTCTTTGGTATAATTTGTTCAGTCTTTTCCCTTATTTGGCTATTATTTTGCTATTTTCAGCCGAATAATTTCAGTTGCCTAACATACAGTGCATCCCTAATTTTTATCACTAGTAGTTTGCTCAAAAGGTTTCTGCTCTAAAATTCCAATACAAATGAGTGAATTCGCCCGTTTTTCTCTCTTTTGTTCCTTTGCTTGGGTCTATAGAGCTGAAAGATTGACTGGCAGCTGAAGAAAGTAAGGAAACATTGGATCGGTTCAGTTCAGTTCATTTCATTGGCCCTTGTGACCTCAAAGTGCTGTCAGCAGTTTTAGGGTTCAGCATTGACAGACATACACACAGAAACACACACACACACGAACCCGCAGCTCAATCTGAACAAAACTACACCTCCAGGAAAGAGATATCCTTCGCTGTCTAGGCTGTGTCAAGCCAGTAAGATCTGCAAAAATGTATGTGTTTGACAGGAAGCACCTGCAATGCCTCTAATGGCCCAAGAACATGAAATTATTTCTGTCTCTCTCGCACTTTCATGTTTTACAGTTCATACTTTTAAACTAGCAAGCAGCCGTCCTTCACTTCAGCAAATGTTACTGAATGCAGTGAAGATGTACAACATCCAGTAATGTCAGTCAATCTGCTGAAATCACCCACTAGTCAACTTCAAAAAGACGAGAGCTGAATAAATAAGAATCATACACATACATGTGAAAAGAAATTATATTATCACTGTGATGTTTGCATTTCCTTCAAGTAAATAATGGGCTTTACTGCCCAGAGATCAAAGTTAATTTGTATGATCAGTTAAACAGGTGTCTTTCTTTCAACTTTATTTGACTATAAAGCAACAGAAATACGGCTTTTGTTGATTTGAAAAACACTTGCTTAGTATTCATTATCATTCATTATTATGGCAGAAAAGATTAAGAAAACAGTGATTCTTCAGTGTCGATTCTATTCAGTCTGGATTGATGGATGAACGGATGTACAGACGGATGGATGGAAGAAAGGAAAAAAGAAAGACTGTCCCTGAAGTAAGTTTTTGTTTGACACTGTGTGAAAGTTCCAGAAACAAACTCCAGCAGCCCTTGTTGTGTTGACAGCATTTAAAGATTCAGTGTTCAGTATCGAATTCTTTTTTACATGACAAAAGAAACACAACCTTAGGATCAGATTTCTGTGGTCTTCACTGGTCCCTGCTAGCATTAGACCAGGAGAAGTATCTCATTCCCCTGCGGATCGTAAAGAGGAAGCTTTTAAACACCAAACAAATTGTATATTCAAGGTCACACGCTTAATTTCTGGGTTCATTTGAGCTGCTGTGCTCCTCCAAACCTTGTCTACACCAGTAGCAGTGTGTGTGTGTGTCTGTGTGTGTGTATGTTGATCAGAGTTGTGATGCCTCATTAAGCAGTATGTTCTGGTAGGGGTGGGTGCAAGGCCTCGTCCTCCTGAATTCAGCAGTCACGTCCAGCTGTTTTTTTTCCAACCATTACCTCCTCCAGCATTAGACCTACACATTAACATACAAGAGCTTTTTATGACAAACCATTCCCCCATGTCAAGCATGTGTGTGGGTAAAGAATGGCCAGTAACGCAGCAAGACACTCCAATGCCACCCACTGTCTGATAGACGGCAGCGATTTGCTCCATTTGCACCTGTGAGCAGGTAATAAATGAGGAGGTTCGCAAAGAGCTTTTACCCACAAGGACAAAGACAGCAATTTCACCCCAAGAGAAGAGAAGCTGAGTATCCTTTGCACTACTACACACACATACACATTTGAACCAGCTGCGTTTCACCATATGGACATTAACGGCCTCAAAGTATATGTGTGGCAAAATGTGTGTGTAGCCACGGCCATTACACCTTACACGGCTGTTTTTAGGGTCCGTAAGACGCACCAACTGCCTTCTGCCAGTAACAAAGAAATAGAAAAAAAATATTTAAATAAACTTGCACTTGTGTATTAAATAATAATAATAATAATAATTAGCATTTATAGAGAAAATATATATTTAAATTTAACTAGTGAAATTCCCAAAAAATAATATATAAATGATAAATAAATATTACATATTAATGATAAATAAAAACATGCACATACATACAAAATAACATATGATACATATATATCTTGAGTGTGGTACACTGCATATGTGTGTTTTTATTTATTATTAATTGATAGGATTTGTGACAGACAATTTAATTAGTTATAAAAATTAATAAATTAATACAAATGTGGAATCTCACTTAAGGTTGAATACTCTGTTCAGTACACTTTTCATTTTTAGATATAATTCCTTAAACTATAGCATTCTTACAATAAACAGTCAATCATGTTCTTAAAAGGCATTAAAAGAACAGCTACATGCAGTAATTCCACAATCAAACAGCATTGAAATTTAGTTCATTAACTATAATAATGATATAACACCATTAACATCAACATATTAACAATTAGCATTCTAATTCTCAGAAGAAATGTGAATAAAATGCTGATGAAAATATCACAAACCAGTGAGCGCATTTGAAAGGTACTTCTTAAAGTGTGCTACAGATTGTATCTTCTTTGACCGCCAGTGTCACTCCTCTCTATTAGCATTCGTCTCCAACTAATTTAAATGCTAATGTATCCTAGCCTTTTCTCTGCGTGATAGAGCTAACAATCGACACTGGAGGCCTTTTTGTAGCTGAGCTACGAGGCAATTAGCCCAAATAGTATAACCATATACAGTGAGAGGAATAGAATATTAGAAAAGTGATCTGACCGCCCTGAGAGAAAACACAGGAAAAATGTGAAAAAGTGCTTGGGAGGGTGACCATGAGGAGTCAGAGAATAAGTTCACAGTTTTGTGGAATCCTATTTTACTCCTTGTGTTAAGAGAGAGGTCTAAGGTGAATTCTCAAATGGTTGTCAGAGTAGAGGAAAAGATAGACTCAAACATTTCTATTACCATATTTTTCAGACTATAAGTTGCACCTGAGTATAAGTCGCATCAGTCCAAAAATATGTCATGATGAGGAAAAAACATAAATAAGTCGCACTGGACTATAAGTCGCATTTATTTAGAACCAAGAACCAATAGAAAACATTACCGTCTACAGCCGTCTATGCTGCTCAGTGTAGACTATAGGAGCACTGAACAGCATAGAGCGCCCTCTCGTGGCTGTAGACAGTAATGTTTTCACTTGGTTCATTTCTCTTAGTTCATTTCTCTCAGTTCATGTCAAATTAATTTTGATAAATAACTCGCACATGACTAAGTCGCAGGACCAGCCAAACTATGAAAAAAAGGGTGACTTATAGTCCGATAAATACGGTATAAAGTCAAAGATAGAGGGCGAAAAAAGAGCCATTTCCTGTTTGAGATTTTATAGTGTAATCCAGTGCAGCTTCATCACGATTTTATCAAAGTCATTTACAGGGAACCCTTATTCATGGCATAGAGGAGTTTCCTTGGGATAGTAGTACATGATGGGATATTCAAATGAGGTACACAAACAGATCTACCATTATTTCTGAAGATAGAACAAACCATAGATAGATAGATAGATAGATAGATAGATAGTTTCATTTACTAAACACATTCTGAAGTGCGCGTGATGCTTCCAGTGATTTCAGCGTCTGCTGTCTCACTAAATGAGGATGTACAGTAAACACGTGAACAACATCTCCAGAAATGTTCTGACACTCACTTCATGAGCATTTGACCATTTGATTTGAGTAAAACTACCGTCATATCACATTCACACATGTAAAAGTATTCACGGCAACCCGTCAAAATAAAAGTCCTGTTTGATTTGAAGACATTGTGCCTATTACTATTTTTCAGTAGAATGTGCATAGCCTACTACTACTAAAATGAAACAAACATAATTTTTTAAGGAATAATCACACAAAATTTCTTCCATGTTTTAATTTTAATAGTAAATTGTTTGCCAAAAAAAATAAGTTTGCTTAATTTTCAATAATTAAAAGAAAAATGAAATGAATGTTTCATCCCTTCATTTGAGAACCAGAATATTTTAAATAAACAACGCAGAATTTCTGAGATAATTTTTTTAAAGAAATTAATTATTAAATAAGAAAAAAAATCATCAAATTAAGTTGTATGCATTCAAATAATTATACATGCTAAAACACACAATTTGGTAACAATAAAAATATGGTGAGAAAAAAATTATATATTTAATAAGGCCCTAAACATTAAAGCCCTAATTTTTTTTTCAACTTTTAATAAACTAATGTGAAAATGTATAAGTTTCATAATTTTAATTAATTATACATGATGTCTGATTAATAAAATTGAATTTAAATATTAAAAAGGAGATGATAAAAATTAATACTGAAAAAAATAGAATCCAGAAAAATGTAAACAGAAAAAACGGAATATGGAATAAAAATAAAAATAAAAATGGAAATTTAGGAAAAATTAAACATTTCATAGGGCCCTACATATAAACATGTTCCCGCATCCATGCAACTGTTTCAAAGCATTTCGGCATTTCAAAGAGAAATAACTCTCCTGTAATCATAGCCATCCTTTGCTCAGTTAGATTGGTGTATTAAATATTCAGAACTGGACAGACTGCATAAAAACCCAGAGAAAAATTATTCATAATGCAGGTAACACTCACACAGGGACCCGAGGATGAAAGGAAATGTCATTTGTCACTTGTCTTTGTTCATCTCTCACAGCCTTTTGGGCATCCAACCATTAAGGAAGCTTTATTAATTTATTTATTCATTAAAGTGCTCATAGTCTCACCGTGGTGGGCCGAAGGTGCAGCCTTACGTGTTATTTGCAGCTTGGGGGCCCAGAGAGACAAATCAGACAGACAGAGAGAGAGAGACTTAATGAGAACAAATAGGTTAAGAATGCAAATTGTCGTTCCCTCAACTGCACTCTGCCACCAGTCACATCTCCCTGCATATTACAGCTTCAGAGCACCCTGATGGAACCAACGTGTGTGTGTGTGTGTGTGGATGTCAGCGGGCTTCTCAAAGGCTTCTCCTGTGGTGTTACTCATTACTGAGCAGAGAAACTAGTGCTTGTGACTTTTACGCCAGATGATTTAAACACACACAAAAATGCACACATTCACATACACTTTCTGCTGATAGTCAAGAAGCAATTAAGCTCTTCTCAGCACTGCTTCCTAACTTGATATCCTCAGTATTACCTGAGCTTCTCATCACTGTGGGTCAAACACACACACACACACACACACACACAAACGTGTTTGTTTTTCTGTTATGGTAGGGATTTTCTACTGATGTCTATATTTGTTATACTGAGCTAATAATGATTTCTCCTTATCCTACTCTTAAACCCCACAGTGATCCTTTAAATAAATGAAATGTTAAAAATAAATAAAAATAAATTATATTAAAATATTCAAATGAACTTTAAATGAAAAAATATATAAATATATATATTTCAATGAACATATATTTTTTTAAAAATATATTTAAAATTACACAGTATGCACGGTTTAATTTTATTATTAATAATTAATGATTAAAAACAATAACAAACCTACATTAAGTACTTTATATTCTAGCAAAAAAAAAATAATTATAATTATACAAAATAATTATATTAATAATAGCAATTATTAAAATAAATGTAAAATAAAAAAAAATGACCAATGGTATGTAGAGGAGGCCTATTATCTCTATTAAAATGATGTGAGATGAGTTACATGCTGAGATTTAATATTTGGAGTTAGAAGTTTTTGTTTATAACACCAACTCTGAGCAATACCAACAGCACTAGTGCTCACCTTAGAAAGCACTTTTAGTGGCACAAACTACGTAGATACAAAGGACACACCAACCTTGCAGAAAGCAGAACAGCAGCACCGGATCCACACGCAGTGCAGGTTCAGGACAAACAACCGTAGGGTCAACTGTCCAGAGCATTCATCGCAACTCCACACACACACTCACATCAGCGTCCTTGAAAACACTTGAGCAGTGAAATGAAAAATAAAGTGGAAAAACAAAAGGCAGGTGATATACTTCCACAGCAGCTTGCTCTTTAGTGGTTCATCAGCTGGCATCAAGAACATCGGTACCCTGTGGCAAACAGGGCAAGGCTGGACCACTGAGGCAGAACGAAGGTTGTGTGTGTTTTTCAGAGCATAACAGAGGTCATGGGGTGCCAGGCTGAGCTTTGTAGGTTATGATCAGTGTCAGCATGTGTGTGTGGTGTATGTTTGTGTGTTTCCACACTCCAGGGGCCAGAGTTGATCGAGTAAAATGCTTCCAGGGCCAGCAGGGGGGATGGTAGCGTTCCATTAGGAGTTGAGTTGCGGGCACATTTGCCCTGATCTATCATTAGCCTGACAGGCAAGACTAATCAAGTCCCGCACATACAAATGAAGATCTCCCCCTGTGGACCTCTGAAGTCTCTGGGCACGAGAGTGTGTGTGCTGGCATGCATTTTACACCGTACTGCTGTTGCCTAATCTCACTGGTCAACTGCCTGACAACTAATGCTAGAAAGAACACATGCAGTCACACACAGAGAAGTCAAAGAATTTTTTTCATTAATAGCTTTCGTTAAAGCTGAAGCATGTCATTTCTGCTCCACTACCACACAGACTTCCCAAACATTCCCCAGCTGACATTGTTCTGCAAACAGGTAGTCCTGGCCTAAATTGACAACACTTCACAACACACAAGACCTAAAAATGTCTCTGCAAATTAGTGTGTAGTATGTGTATTAATAAATTAATATGATATTATTAATACAAAATTAGATTATTATGGTTATTATTATAATATTTCATATGTGTTGTGTATAGTAAATATTGTAAATTAGATTTATATGATACATATATAAAACTTATTCACAAGATTACAAAAGTAAGAGCAATTTTAAGTCACAAACTTTAAATTATTATAAGTTTAATGTATTTAATATTGCTGAATATGATGACTTCAGACTGAAATAATTGAGGCTGTTTTGTCAGCTTAAATGTATGTATTTGTTCCCTTTTTCTTTTCATCAGAAATACCTCCTGTTTATCTTGGATTTAAAATAAAACATTAAAAATACAATACAATTATAATTATAATATCTGTAAAGTTTTTTTTTTCCTTCAAATTTACATTTTCATTTATCGATACCAATGTTTTTTTGTTTTTTTTGTTTTTTTTTATACTTTCTTATTTGTTATGTTTCAGGGCAGGCCAGGACAAATTCTCCTTTTTTTCAATTTTATGGCAGTGGTTTCAAAAATACTGAAACCCCATCGTTCAATATGCTCGCAGACAGTAACTGTAAGTGTAAATGCAGCCTAGCATGCTCGGGCAGTGGGTTTTAGCTGTTAGACTGGCGCCGTGCGAATGCGTGACTCGCTGGCGTGCAACATGTCATTAGCGTACGAGATCCACTTTCCCTTGTCACACTCCCCGTGCACTGTTGACAGTCTGAGGCTGAAACCAGGCGACACTTCGAGTAAACTCCATTAATCTCCACGCCATTATGACACGCATCAAAAATAAAAGAAAATATTTACATAACGTCTGCCAAGGACCAATTACACACTGGTATGGGGGGAGGGGGAGAGCGGCATTAGCATAAAATTAGCATGAAACTTTAACTTGTTTTTAACAGGTGACATTTCGATGCAACTTGCACACTACAGGAGAAAAAAACGCAAGTTTATATGATGGTTTGTGTGTCATTCCAGATTTACACATCCTTTCCAATAAATTAAAGCAGTCTGTGATCAGGGACACTGGAAGGAAAGTGTAAGGACACATAAAACTCATCAGCTTGAATCGTGAATATTATTGGGGACGTGATATTTGCACAGTAATCCAATGAAAAAGTGCTAACCATAGTCAAACTGAGGCGTTTTACTTGGTTGTAGCCCAAAAAATCTAATTTGTGAATCCTTGCATTCCAGAATTCCATCATAACGCAATAAAAGTATCATGGACATTACAATAAACAAGCACAAAATCACTCTTTTCTTTACTACTAATCTCATCGCTGTCTAGGCAAAGCAACTGAGATATCGAAGATATCGAGATCTCTTTTTTCCCCCTTTATTGGTTAACTCTCTCTGTTTTTATGACAGACTGTCACTGCATTCACCAGCATGAACGAATAATATATTAAATATAATGGGTTATAGCTTTATGAAAGTCATTCAGCGATATTGCAATGTACAGCTGACACATCAAACACAGAACTAATAATAAAGCTCTGAGACTACGATACTGACTCTGCTCATAAAGAGAGGACATCCACACACACACACACACACACACACTGTGTCTGCAGAAATAGTGTCCTTGATACAATGTTACAATTGCATTAATGAAAATAGTGTGGGATCAAGCACACATACAAGGACAACAGACTTTTATAATGTCACTTTGTCATTTATGAGCTGCGACAAGGGACATACAATATAGGTTTTATTAAAGGTTTATATAAAATTCTGCCCAACACTACATTTCTGCAGAGAGGCACACTGTCCTGCATGCAAAACCTGTGCAAAATTCACCACTACACTGCTAGAGTGTAGTGATTTGCAGCCAGTGCGTTATATCATTGCTGAGATGTTCTGAATGGTTTCTAGTTTGTTGTTATGTGGTTGCCAGGGTGCTTTCAATGATGCAGGTTCAAAACTGGCTTTCCAACATCACTGAATCTGCAGTGACAAATAAAAAATGTGATGATATAAAAATGTGATGAAAAAAAAAAGACTTCTACGTGCCGACTCTTATGGGAATCACAATCAGTATAGTCTGAGTCATAAACAAATTACTCTTATGAACAAATCTTTCAAGTGAATCAAAAACAAATACTGCAGCCAGTATGGTCTGATACACCGAATCTCTTAAGCAAATCAAAAACATATTGCAAATCCAATGTAGTCTGAGTCACAAGAAATCTAAATCAAAAGTGAATCAAAAGCACATAGCTAGTGAAGTATAATTCATGAAGAAATTACTCTTATGCAGGGATATTATCATGAAACTATTAAAAACATTTTTGTTCATTGAAATAAAAGCTGAAATAAAATATAAATAATAGTTGTAAAAAAGAATAGTGTAAATAAGTAAAAAAAATATATATAGCGAATTAAAACAAAACAAAAAATGTAATAGTAATAGTAAAAACAACTAATACAATTGACGAAAGCACATAAAATAAAAAATATACGCCTAACTAAAATTTAAATTAAATCTGAAATCACACAAATAAAAATCTATTTTAAAATATTAGTAAAATGATACTAAAATATCGTTGCTCAATCAAATAGCCTCCCTAACACAGAAGTGAAGTGACATGACATTCAGCCAAGTTTAGTGACTCATACTCAGAATTCGTGCTCTGCATTTAACCCATCCAAAGTGCACACACAGAGAGGAGTGAACACACACACACACACACACACACTGTGAACAGACAGCCGGAGCAGTGGGCAGCTATTTTATGCTGCGGTGCCCGGGGAGCAGTCGGGGGTTCAGTGTCTTGCTCAAGGGCACCTAAGTCATGGTATTGCCTCCTGAGATCCAAATTCACAACCCTAGGGTTAAGAGTCAAACTCTCTGACCACTAGGCCACGACTTCCCCAGGTTTGAATCCGTCAGATAAATGTGGCCTTAGATAGCAAGCACCTCAAATAATGTAGGAAAGAATTATGCATATGTCACATAAAGGGTTTAAACAGATTGATGTTTTCCTCTTTACCACCCCTCCCCCTGCCCGCCTTCTCATTCATTTTATACCCTTTGCTTTTACATATAACATACAGTCCCACTGAAGGAGAGTTAGCCGTTATAGCAGCTGGAAGCCTGGCACACTAAAGCTTCATCAAATAAACCTCAGGTATGAAAAGACAATAATGATGATAAATCAACTAATGGCTGGGGGGTATCGACCAGACGCAGGTGCACATGAGGCCTGTGAAAGAAAGAGAAGAGATAGATGATACTGTGGACAGAGACAGAATGCAGGTCTGATGGGGGCAAATTAGGGCTAATGATATTTTATTTTTTCCCACCTGATTCTATTTGTCCATGATTCTATTTCACTGGACAGTATGAGTTACTCTTGGTCTCTAATAGACTGCACGGAGAGCTGAGAGCAATAGAGCACCATGCAAGAAATGTACAATCCAGGATATCAAGCTTTTCTAGGCATCTATAAACCAGACTGATCATTCCAAGGGCATCATTGATCCAACGGAGCAAAATATTTCAATATTAGTTAGCACTCTGGAAAGGGTTGGATTATTTTAATTAATTCTGGTTTTTAAACACCACTATCATCTTTCATTGGTTGGACTAATAGATAGTCAAACCCCAAACTCATACCCTTGGTTGAGCTAGAATGACTGTGTCAGACTGATCAACCTGTTTCATAGAAGCGTGCCAGTATAAGGGATTTTATTGTATTTTATTTTAGAACTTTTTATCAGAATAAGCATTTTTTTAGGGAAATCAATCTGCAGATTGCTTGCATATCTGATTATATATTTAGCGATAGTAGAAAGTATTTTTTTCTTGTGTTTATTTTTTTTTTTAATCTTTTCCAAACATTAAAACTGAAAATAAATCATATCTTCCCCTACTTTAACCTCTCCACAAACATAATTATTAAAATACACATTTACAAATAAACATTATATCCATTTCAAGAAAATGACAACAAGCATCGGTTATGCGCATTTATTATAAACTTGTTTGAACATGCAATATTACACATATATAGAAGTAGAAAGTATTTTAATAATTTCACTGTTAACTACAATTTTCTTTGTTTTTATTTTTTTTTTTTTTTCACAAATTGGATTATATTTTCTCTCACAAACACAAGTGCATTGCTACAATAACATGTTGCATGCAGTCTTAAAATAAAAAGCAGTTCATGTACATTAAAAATACAATAAAATAGTGAAATCTGTTTTGGAGATGTGTATTATTGCTAGCGAAAAATAGACATGTCTGTTATACTAAATTTACTCTAAATGAAACTTAACTATTAAAAACAAAGAGTCGTGGATAAATGGGTCAGCACATTAGCATGTTTGGTTTGACGAAACACAAAGGCATAATTTCTTGCTCACTACACTAAGCCAAAGAAAAGTCAAAACGCTGTCAGGATCCTGCCAATCAACACTACACAATCAAATATTGTATTTGGGGATTTGCAGGGAGCACTGAGTAGAGGGTGGAAACAGCAAAACACCAGCAGCATTCATCATAGTCTGCCATCTTCATGCTGATCAGGAAAATTAATAACAAAACAACCCCCTGCAAACACTTTCAAAACCATTTAAAATCACTTTCAAACATACTGCCAACTCTTTTTGACATTTTAAACTTTCACATATAACCTACGATATAAAATATGAATATAAAAGAGAAAAAGTTGAAAACTAGTGCACTTTGAAAGCTCAAAGACCCTGAGATATGGATCACTCCCATTAATAGCCACAACATGTTGGTTGCTTTTAGATTGTGAGCACTGATATACAGATATACAAGGTTTAACTCCAATATTTTAGCTACACCACAGCTTCAAAAATAAAATAGCTTTGCATAGCATATATATTCAGCTACACTCTAAAAAGGCAGCATATCGACAAGACACATTCAAAGAAAAACTCTTTTATGAAGCCTTAAAGAAGACCTTGTGTTTTGCAAAACTCACTAGAGTTGTTACCTTGTCCTTAAGGTTAAACATAACCCCAAATAGAGTCCAAACACTCAGAAAGATCTCATTTCAAACCCTGAGCAAACCTCCCAGATCAATGTCCCTGTATCCTTGAGTGAATCAATGAATTCCCAGAGCCATTTCCAGGTACTTGCATAAGGTCAATCTATTAGAGTAAAACCTTATATAAACCTATATATAGAAGATAGAGAAATGGAAAAAAACGTTTGGATTTCCAAGTTCAACTGAACAAGGACCAGTGTTCCACGTAATTCCACAAGGGGCCTAATGCTCTGTTATTTCAATAATGATTTAGGTCAAAAGTCATAATTTTAATACTTCCCATTAATGGCAAATGTTCTACACAAAGGAGCTCCTGTTGGGTTCGGGCATCTCGCTGTCATGTCTAAAGCGTAACTCATCCATCATTTTTACGATGGCTTTGGTTTTCACATAATTAATGACTGTCAACAGGACGTAAATGTGTGAAGATGAAAGAATGGGAAAACATTCAAATGAACACTGTCACTTTGAACAATGGTGAGCCGGAAAAGACGACTGCGTTCGCATTCGTGGGAGATGAAGTAGCCACCAGAAAATGAGAAATGCTGAGCATTTATCTTAAAGCACTGGCAAAATCGATGTATGAACATCAGAGTACACCTTGAAAACAACACAATACATCTGAAAGTCACACATTCTGCTGACATTTTTAATATTCATTTTAATATAATTATACAGATTCATGATTCAGTGATTATTCGGGGAGGCAGGGAATGACACAGGAGCAATGGATGTATAATATTTAATGAGGATTTGAGCTAAAGTGCACATAGTTTGATGTTCTGTGTTCCTCACAATACATTTCAAACACTACAAAAGAGTGTACACCACTGTCCTTTTCTCATTCTCTAACACATGGCTCTAGTGGATGACCTTTTCACATTGTCTAAATAATGCGCCAAGGCATGAATCCACTCCAGCAAATCGCCATTAACCACACCAATTAAAAGCATTTTAATCTTCCACTGGGGAACAATGCCTGCCTCTCAATAGCCAAAAGTATGTGTTGGATTTCTACCACAGCCCTTAAAGGTTAATGGTGTCTCTGGAGAAGGAAATGTAAGGAGAATGAAAGCATGTGAGGTCTTGTTACTCATCTCTCCCTTTCCTTTAACTTCTGACAGAACCCTGACATAAGAGCCGTCCAGTCCATTATGTATGGGTCACTTTGCTCTGCAAATATTTCTGCCCTTGCTATTTTCCTCATCAAGTCTTCTAAAACTTACTGCTTTGTTTATACAAGGAATTTAAGTCAACATGAACCAGCAGTCACAACTTCTGACATATATGACAATATGACATATTTCAGAGTGAAGTAGGTTATTATTAGGGCGATATTTAATGTGCATCTTGTCAGTAAAGCCAGTTCTGTAAACAGCAGTAAATCTCCATCACCTGTGTGCTTTCACATGAAGCAGCATTTACTACACAGAATCATTGTTCACTGACAAGCTGCGCAAAACCACGATCATATTTTGCGCATGTTTTGCGCAGCCTGTCAGTCAAAAATGGCTCTGTGTAGGAAATGCTGCTTCATGTGAAAGCGCATGTGACAAGATGCACATTTAATATCGCATGCGATTTATAGGGCAGCCCTAGTTATTATATTAGGAAAAAATATGCAGCAAATTGTGGCCATTTTGATAAATGATTAATAAGTTCTTGCAAATGTGATACCCGGAGGATTGAACAACAGGTGGATGAAAAAGCCAAGCAACAGCAGCTGTTTTTAGATACTGAGAAGCAGCATGAGTGAAACAATGACAGTATAACAAACCGCAGTACAAAATCACAGAACTTTCAGCATGTAGCAGGATCAGCTAATTAATTGTACTCCATCTCTACATTTGCCCACACATTTTCTTCTGTGGATCAGTTGCGTGGTGTGGGGCAAAATAAAGCAGACTATCAGGTTTCTAATGGCTAAGGAAGGGGATGGCTAAGGTTGTTTGAATTATTATTTTTTTATTTTTTTATTAGACTGACAGGATTTATTGTGTGTGCATACCAAAAGTGAAAGTCAGAAGTGAAAGTTATTTTTAATTTTAAGTTAAGTTGCACACTCATTCATGATGCTAGCACACAAAGTTTTTGTGACCTTTAGCACATTAAACTTAATGCAAACCCTAAGATCTCCATTAGTCAGAACTAAACTGAGAGACAAAGCCACGTTCAAAGTGATAATGAAGAAACAGCTGGATTTTGTATAATTACCACATAAAGAAATGAACAGCCGGACCAAGTCCTTCAACACCTTTCCAATGCCATTCAAATTAAGATTCGCTTACAACCACAAGCAATCTGCCTTCATAATAACAAATTTAATTATCAATTAATCAAATCTAAACTCTCATTCAAGACACTCTCCATCTCAATCCAGTTAGACTACATTTTTATTGATGGATTCGTTGATGGTAATTACTGTGCATGCGTGCGCACACACATCTGTGCAGGTTTCTTTGAGTTTGTTCCTCTCCATAAAGAGACCTGTAGAGTAAACACAAGGACAGGATATTTCTCAATGCTAGCCATATGATGTTTGCTCAGCTCTCCAAATCTGCACCATCTGAATCATTCTGCCAACACCTTCCTCTTTCTCTCTCTCTCTCTCTCATCCACCTCTTGAATAACCCTCTGGCAGAAAACCTAAGCCTCATCCTCTTTATCTCAACCCCTCCATCCCTCATTCTTTTTCTGAGGAACATCTATGCCAAATTCAATTCAATCCTGCTTACAAACAATGAGTTTCTGCTGTGAAGTTCGTACTTACAAGCTCAGAAGTCAAATGCAATGTAAATTTTTTCCAGTTTACCCTTACTGACAAACAAAGAAAGCAATACTGCAACAAAATAAAGAGCAAATGATGCTCATCAGATCTGTAATTGATGCATTATCTGTGCATTCATGCTGCTGTTAAGAATGATGGCAAATGTAGTTTGTTCACACAAGCCTGGCGCCTCATAAACAAACTAAATGACTAGTGGCAAGCTTTATTGCTGTTCTTCATCAGAAGTATAACACACAAAATGCATACAAACACCGCAGCATTAACAATAGGGCTAGGCGGGGCTAAAGCCCCGGGGCCCAAGCAAGGAGGGGGCCCGTGATTGGCTGTGGAGCAGATTGACTACTACTAGCCATCTAATTGCCAAAGCCTTACCATGCCCCCCACAAATTAGCCCTGTTTTTTAGTGGCGCTTTGCTGTGTATTCCATGCATTATCATGGAATCATAATCATTGATATTATTGTGACCTTTCGCACAGACCCGACTCCTTTAGTTACTGTGTGACAAGCCAGGCCGCTCTCACGAGTCACGCACGTCATGTTCTCACTCACGCAGTGAAAAATACATCGGGGGGCAAAGACTAACGTTACACTGAGTGATTACACAGAACCGTCCCGTATTTGACACATAAAAGTATTGAACTGATATGGAACGCACTTTGTTCCATATTTTTGAGAATCAATTAAGTGCAAATCCATGACAGACACACATAGCTTCTAATATATGTCATACTATGAACTAAGACATTTGTAGGCTATGGTAAGAAGAAAAAAAAAACAGACGGCGCAGTAGATAGGCCTACTTATTTCTCCCTGTTCGTCTATGATCAGCGTAGCTTTTTAACATCTTGGAACATCATCAGAGAATGACCTTTTAATTGGTCCTTTCAGTCATTGTGAGTCACGTATGACTACCGTATGACAAAAATGACAACCTCCGAGCAGTCGGTGAAAAAGAAAAGAGCACAAAAACATAGAATTAAATGGGAAAATGACCACCCGTGGTTGGAATTCGTGAGGGACAATGAATACAAAGCCAATTGTACCATATGACATCGCGTTTTTTCTGTCTGTCACGCTGGAGTGTATGATATTAAACAGCACGCATCAGGCGATAATCACAAGGAGGCACAGGAGGGAGCGATGTCAAGTTTCCTTGTCCGTCAGATGACTCTAGAGGCTGATATAATAGTAGGTTATGTAATCATGTGGATTATTAAAACTCAAATATATTTGATAAGAAAGTGATTATATTAAAAGAGATCGTACAGGTTTAGCCTAACCATCCATATACATCTCCCCAGTGTTCCTCCTTGCAGTGTTAATTTTGACACGAAATTTTAATTTAGTTTTAGTCTTAGTCTTTTGACTATAATCCTTTTAATTTTAGTCAAGTTTTAGTCATCTGATTTGTTTTAATTTTAGTCTTATTTTACTATTAAATTGCTTGGTATTTTAGTCGACTAAAATAAGACTAAAATCAATAACAGATTTACTAGACAATTTTTTACAGCTGGTATAGGAAACAAACTTAACCAAAATATATAAAACACAAATTCAACTTTATTTCAACACAACTGTGTCTTTATTTCGATTCAAAAGCTTTTATGCAGCAACAAACACTGTCATGATAATGTAAACAATAACTAGCTGCCAATTGACCATCAATAAAAGAAAAATAACGTTAGGTCCAGGACCTTAAAGCTTACAGCTGAGCTGAACAATAAGTGCATACATTTAAAGTAAATATTTAATAAGTTGGCAGCTAGGTGGATAAAAAAAAGTAACAAGATTTTATAAGGTATTCATTTGTCTAGCAATATTGTATGTTTTAAATACTACAATATTGCTAGATTTGTATGTATAATGATAGGATGTGAACATTCATGTTTCACATGACTAATATAGAAATATTTGTGATATTGTCAACAAGTAGAACATTATAAAATATACTAAACATTAGTATTAATCAAATGTATTTATCATGATATTACGTATTAGTATTGTGCTCTCATCTAACTTGAAGAAGGGGCTATACTTTTCAGTTCGTAATATTTAATGCTACAACATCTACGCACTGCACTATTCCAATTTTGCTTAGCTCAATAAACGAAAGAACATCGTTGTGAAATTACATTTAAGAAAATGTCCGGGTGGCTCGTCTGTAAATGTCTTTTCAAATTGGTTGTGTTCTTGCCACGAATGAGCGCTCCGCATGCTTTACAGTTTGTTTTGTTTTGTTCGTCGTCAAACGTGAAGTGAGCTGTGGACATTTTGTCGCTTTTTGAGACATCACCTCTTCGAATGCCGTCTTCCCGGGAGCTCATTTAAAAACTGAAAACCTTCGCTTCACGTCTCAATAAGTCAGGCTCGGATTGGTTCTCTTCTCTCATGCAGTCTGGCAGGCACGTGCACAGGTAGGGCTCAACCTGTGCAGAGCACATGCCCTTTTTGCCCTTACACTCCGAAGTGCCCTTTTTTTGGTGTTTTTTTTTTTTATTACATTTTTTTTATTTTTTTTATCAATGCTATAGGTTACCCTTCACATCTGTCTGTCTGTTTTACAAATATTTAGCAAATGAAAGTTCTTAAAACGCGCTTTTTCGTACTGGAACTTAAACAAAGCGACGAATGATCCTCGTCACCTACATAACATATATTTCTGAGAAATTTCTTCTTTGATTTATGATTGCTGATACACTTAATTTATTAACATTTAGGCTAATCATGTTATGGTATACTCTCCGATCGTCCTCACATGTATAAAATGCAGTAAAACATGGTTTTACTACAGTAATGTAGTAGTAACTAAAAAAAAACTACAGAAGATCACTGTGAAATCTTTATATTTTATTATGCAGAATGTAATTCATGATTCATTCCAAGGCTTCATTTATTTGATCCAAAATACAGCAAAAACAGTAATATTGTGTAATATTTTTACAATTTTAAATAACTGTTTTCTATTTGAATATATTTTAAAATTTTATTTATTTTTGTGATCAAAGCTGAATTTTCAGCATCATTACTCCAGTTCAGTACTCTTCAGTGTCACGTGATACTTCAGAAATTCTTTTCACTGCAACTGTACTTTTCACACTATTTTTATTTATTTTTTCATTGCTGGCTTATTTTAGGGAAAGTGTAGTGAATAAGAGACCTTCAAGAGACCAACATCCCTGGTCCACCACAGTATCAAATTTTTGCCAGGAAGGCGGATACATGTTGGATATGTTATAGTAACGGTATGGCTATAGTTTCTTATAATCTGGAATTGAGTTGGACATAATTATTTAAATGATATTTCAAAAAAGTTTGTCAAAAATACTTGACTCATTGCTCACCTTCCCCTCTTCTCAATGTCATTCATAATAATGTTAACCAAATAATACAAATTAGCTTATAAAACCAAACAGAATAGCTAAAAAAGAGAATATATATATAATAGATATAAAAAAGGGAGGGGGTGCCCTTTTTCAGTTTCAGCACATGCCCCTCAAAAGGTCTGTGCACGGCCCTGCAGTCTGGCCTGTTCCGTTGTGCCGGTTCTTTTGTTCATTCCTCGCATCTCTCCCGTCTGCTGATTTGATTTTCGTCACAGTCTATTTTCGTCTCGTCCTTTATTCGTTGACGATAATGTCAATCAATTTAGTCATAGTTTTAGTCTCCATCAGTGCCTTCTATTTTAGTTTTCGTTTCGTATTCGTCCGCAAAAATATATTCGTGACGAAAATAATGACGAAAATATTTAGTCAACGAAATTAACACTGCCTCCTTGTTATGTTCCTGTCTCCCGCTCCCTAATAATGTGTCAATCATTTCTGATGGGTTTGTTAAGGTATCTGGAGGAGGAAAAAAATTATTATTTAATTAATAATTGTTCCCTTTCGAAGGGAACTTCGACAATACGTCAACGATGCTATGGGGAACGCCTCGGGTGTGACAGGTGTCTGAAATCAAATATCAACTCACAGCAATCATGCTGACCGGCGACAGCCGTGAATCATCAGCTTGAATGATGAGCGTGCGACCTGGATATAAAAAGGGCGCCTTGAAACCATGACAATATCCTTTTTGTCTTCAGGGACTGTTTTGTCTGATTTAAACGTCTGCTTACAGCGAAGAAATGAAACGCACATCTAAGGCAAGTCCTAAAAGTTTTGTGAAATGTGCTGACCCGTGCCCAAGATATTTGTCGCCGGGTGACACTCACGAGATGTGTGTGTACTGTTTGGGTGAAGAGCACGCACAGGATGCTCTTGAGGGAGCATCCTGTGCAAATTGTGAGCGTTTTCCTATGAAAACGCTCCGGTCTCGTCGGGCTCTCTTCTCGAGGGAAGAGAGTTCAGCGTCTGGTCCTCGCGGATCGGGTCCCGCTCGTGCCGAGGCAGAGCGGCGACGCGCTTCATGGGGCTCCCAGATGGAGCTCGCTGACAGTCTCGAGGGGGGCGTTAACCTCTCGGACGCGTCATCGGCTGACGAGAGTGAGCTGCAGGTGGATGACGGAGACTTTTCTCCTACTTATACTGCAGCGAGTGCTCTTCAGGTCGGGCAAGAGATGGCTGAGGAGGATGATTTAGATCCTCAACCTCGTCAGCCATCCTGCCCCGTGTACGCAGAGCTGGTGGAAGTTATGGAGCGCGCCACTGACAAACTTCAGTTGCCATGGCGGCGCGCTCAGGGAGAGATCGTTCGCGGTCGTAAACCAGCCCTGGGGATGGGCCTTATGATGAGAACTATGTTCTGATGGCCCACCGTAGCAACTGGTTGATGTGAGCGCCTCTTTTAGGCATGTAAAAGTGGTGGACCCCAGATTCATTGAGAACTCTCTGGCGAGTCTTCACTCCGCACGCCGCAGGTGAACTTTTGGTTTGTAAAATTCTGTGTGTATAACTAACACTGATTGTATTTCTCTACAGACCCTGTTCCCTGTATAGACCTAGGGGGTCATTCTTAGAGGAGCAATTAAAGTATGGACTTTAGGGCCCTGAAGCCTCCCCCAGTTGGTGGCTAGAACGAATTAGGAAGAAGCTCAAAGAAGATTTGGCTTCTGTGCTGAGTATGTGATGGCCTTCCTGTCATAACATTTTATATGCGTGGTGGGCCACCGCTCATTTCTGTTTAGCCTCAGGGCTATTAGCCACCCAGAGGGTAGAGCAGTTGGTCTTCCTAAAAAAAAAAAAAAAAAAACTTTTTTGCTTTAGGTTTAGACTGACGCTGGCGCTTCAGATAGATCTTCAGATAGATGTCCTGCCTATCGGTTTGTGACATTGGTATCCTGAGTACTCGCTCCCCTGAGCTCTGTTGGGTTTCAGTAGGTTGAGTGTTTTCACGGCCTCTCAATCAAGTAGGCTGTGGCTCCTCCGAGCCCTCAGGTAGATCTATGCTTGTAGGTCGGCCCTCATCCGGGCCGCCTCTGTAGCTGGCCTAGGCTATGCTAGGGATGTTGGAGGCGTGTTGCTAAGTATAGCTGCCACATTCATTATGTGTTAGGCTTCCTCCCCTTGATTTCAGCCTCCTCCCTTAAATGGGAGTTGTTGGCCAAGGCCCGCCCCTTTCTCTGCATTCAGGGGTGATAGAGTTATGCAGGGTGGTAGCTGAGGTAGGATCAGTCTGGCAGGGTTAGGCCATCTTTCGCTCTGCAAAGTGAGAGTTTGTCAGACCCTGCCGAACAGAGATGTTTTTGGGCCTCTAGAGCTGGCTCCACTCAGCCCGTTGAGCTAATCGATCGACCGATGGGTTGAAGTGGGTTGGCTTGCAATTTAGCCCCCCCGCTCCCCTAGGCTGGGCGCAGGACAAATCCCTGTCACCCTTTGGAGCCACTTGCAGGCCTGCTCCCTGTCTAACATTGCAGGGGCATGTGGTTGTTACTCCCCCGCTAACTCAGGGTAGTTTTGAGTAGTCCATTCTCAGCTCTGTATGTATCTACCTCACACCACGATGGCTCCGGTTGAGCAGGGAGTTCTAAACTACATTTCATTCCGGTTTTCGAACTCCGCTCCCTTTGAAGCTAGAGCATTGCCATGGGCTGACGCCTATGCATTTAGTAGGAAGGCCCCTAATGGGGCCTCCACTAGGCAGAATGGCGTATGTTGTACTCCCCTGCTATAAGGGTATTGCTATTTGCTGAGTACACTGCCTCTGGCAATGTGATTAGGTACCAGGATGCAGTAGCAACAGATTTCTGCCACGAAGGCTGCACAGTTGGGTAGTAAGCCCCAGCAGGCCTCCTTGACGGAATAGCCCCCAATTGGGCTCCTAGGCCAGCTCACCTTCGGTGGTTGGCCCTGGTAGTTCGGGCAGAAGGCTCACTGCTGATTAGTAGGCCTTAACAGGCCTCCTCTGAGGTGGGTCGCAACATTGTGGAACATACACTTGGACAAAACTATAGGAAAAGTTTTTAATAGTATGGTTCCAGCAGTGTTCGGTAAAGTAGCAGAATAGACTCGCTATCAGCTAGCAGGCTCGACCAGGCCTCCCTGTTAGGCGAGTCCCCAGCAGCAGTTACATCCAGCTGATTAAACTGTTTCAGGTAGTAGGCCTCTTCAGGCCTCCCTGAAGGTGGGCTCCCACATTTTGTGGTGGTCAGGTAGTAGGCTTTACTAGGCCTCCCTGAGGGTTTAATCCCACATACTGTGGTTACTAGGTGTCAGGCCCCACAGGCCTCCCTGGAGTTAAATTCCCGCTTCTTTGAACTGTCAGGTAGTAGGCCTCATAAGGCCTCCCTGAAGGCAAAGCCCCAAAGACAGTCAACTGGACTGCCAGTCTGGCTCACTATCAGCTATGGTTTTCAGGTAGTAGGCCTCTCCAGGCCTCCCTGAAAGTAAGCTTTCCTGCACTGTGTTTATCAGGTAGTAGGCCTCACTAGGCCTCCCTGAAGTTGAGCTCCCACATACTGTGGTTGTCAGGTAGTAGGCCTCACCAGGCCTCCCTGGAGTTGAGTTCCAAATGACTTTCAGTTTCCACTTAAGGTGGTTATCTGGTAACAGGTAGTAGGCCTCTCTAGGCCTCTCTGTAGGTGAACTCCCACATATTGTGGTTATCAGATAGCAGGCTTCACCAGGCCTCTCTGAAGGTGAGCTCCCACATACTGTGAGCTCCCACATACTGTGGTTGTCAGGTAGTAGGCTTCTCCAGGTCTCCCTGGGAGTAGTTTCACGGTGATGCTGGGTTTCGTAAGCTAGTGGCCACTTACTTTCAGTTTAGCAGTCCTTATCAGGCAGCTACCGGAGGTGAGTTTGCGCCCTGGCTCGGCTCAAGTTTTTATTCTCTGCTACGGGTTCCCTCCTGGAACCTTTTTATTCCTGCTACAGCCTGGTTGCCTACCAGGTAGATCTTATGCTCCCCTCACTGAGGGTCAATGTGAGTATGTGGTCTCCTGAGTCTGGTCAGTCGGTCGTAGGCCTCTCATGAGGCCTCCCAGTTAGATCAGTCCTTAGGCCCTCACAGGCCTCCTCATTGTTTTTTGAAACACAAACACTGGGTAGATCCGTGGATCGAGTAGAGAAACTCCCCTCGCTGGCAAGGGTTGTAAAGCACTATGCTGAGTCATACTCTCCAGGATATCCCGTCTCTGAGATCCGGGCCGAGTGGTTCACTGCCTGCTCCGCAGTTCCTCGGGCTGGATGCCTTCCTAAAGGCAAGTGTCCAGAGGCTCTGTCTTCGGACAGACAGGAAGTGGCCAGTCTGTAGTGTCTTATGTAGTGACACCAGGTCAGGCCTGCCTGGTGGCATTTCAGGTGGCACATTCCCCTGAATAGTGACTGGCTGGGGTTCCCTCGGGTTCCCTAGCCACATTCCCTAGAAGGGACCCCTTCTAAGAAGTTGAAGTTGTGGTCCTAGGCCCTTGAGCAGGCCCAGGTAGACCTTTCACTAAACTATGTTTATGGAGGTTTTCTGTGGTATCATATAGCTTGGGCTATGACCGTAGGGAGTGCTGTCACTGACAGCCCTGTGTGACCTGAGGGTGAGTGGTTCTAGCGTTCATTGAATTGTTGGTTCTGACAGTTGTCACTGCCATTGGGCATGCACTCCCTTTAGCATGGCGGCGTGGGTATTTCGTTCCCCATAGCGTCATTGACGTATTGTCGAATTTCCCTTTGAAAGGGAACGTCTCAGGTTACAAATGTAACCTTGGTTCCCTGAGAACAGGGAACGAGACAATACGTCTCCCAGCCATGCCTCAGGGTCTGCCTGCCAAACAGTCCCTTCAGACGAAAGGATATTGTCATGGTTTCAAGGCGCCCTTTTTATATCCAGGTCGCACGCTCATCATTCAAGCTGATGATTCACGGCTGTCGCCGGTCAGCATGATTGCTGTGAGTTGATATTTGATTTCAGACACCTGTCACACCTGAGGCGTTCCCCATAGCGTCGTTGACGTATTGTCTCGTTCCCTGTTCTCAGGGAACCAAGGTTACATTTGTAACCTGAGACGTTTTTTTATGTATTATTGTTTTGCACTGGAAAGAAAGTTAACTATAATTTAAGTATAATTATATAAAGATATTTGCAGTACACTTCCTTAAAATACTGTCTAATTAAATTAAAAATATATATTTTTTTGCACTGGAAAGAACATTCTAGAAGTCTAATTCTATTGAATAAGTTTGCACAAGGCTACAGAAAACTGTTGTGTTTATTTTTCTTCAAATGCAGTCAAAGCCGATGAGTTTTGAATGTTATTTTTGTATTTAAGTTAAAATTAAAACGTATTAAAAACTAAACAAATCCATGGTTCATTGTTAGCATAATTATCATGATAGCCTTTATATTTCACATCTAAGTGGTTCAGTCTTGTATATTGATTAGACCTACTTTGCTATTCTATAAATATATAGGCCTTATAAGTTGTAATAAGTATAATATGCTATAATGTATGAAATATATTTATCTTAATTTGTCAATTAGTTTCCACAATATTCACCAGTATTCACCAGAAGTCATCATTTCAGGGGTTATTTTTCAAAATTGTCTTCCATGACATTTGTGTCAAAAAGTGGTGGGGCGGGCCCTGCAGTAACGCATAGCCCCGGGGCCCAGTGAGCTCTTAATGTGGCCCTGCATTCAAAAGCTATGTTATTAAAATAAAAAAAATTAAATTACAACTTATTATAACCAATAACAATCTCATTCTGCTGTTGTTATTTAATTGACACACTGTAAACACAGATGCAAAACAGAAATGAATGACTTCATCATGTCATCCAGCATATAAAAACCAATCATGACTTGAATGTAGCATTACAGCCCCGCTAGAAATGCAACAACATACTTTGTCTCCATTGGTTACATAAACACATTTAGAAAACAAATTGGTCCTGTCCTGAATGCTGGTCAATATAACACAAAAAAATATATAAGAATTCTAAAAACCCAATATGTGACAAAAAGTAATTAAATTTAAATTAATTTAATTAAAGGAATAGGAAGGATGGTAATACATTTGCTTAATAAAATAATACTTTAATAAAAATGTTTTACTTTTATTAGCAAAAAACAAACAATCAAGGCCTTACAGAATTGTAAATGTATACATTGCATATACCTGTGTATATATCCACAGTACAGCACAGAATCATGTACTTAATTAATTGCATAATAATTGTTAATAAAGACAGTTCCAGCTCTGAAATCTAATTTTAAGACCCATCTGAAGCCAAAATAAGCCTGTCTGTAACAGGACATCACTTACTGCACCAGGTTTTTTTTTTTTTTTTTTTTTTTTTTAAGCTCAATGACTAATAATATGGTGAAAGAATTGTAATTGTAATTACAATGATTATTATTATTAATATTAACAATAACCTTTCTATGATGCATACTGCGTCTAATGAAACCCCTTAAATATAGTACAATCATAAAGCATCTTTTGTTTTCTTTCCAGTGTCTCTCTTCCTCTCATCTTTTATGCTTTGGTCTAAATGGGAACCTCTTAGCATGCTTTCTTTGAGACATTTCCAGCGTGAATAGAAATCCATCCCCTGCTTGTGTGCTCAGGACAGAGAGGTGTAAGGTGTCACATTCAAATGAGTCCCTCGCTGTTTTTGTCAAAAGCTCTTTATTGCTCTCTTGATTCTGAGAGTGTTGTGATGACAGCGCTGAACGGAGACTGACAGTGATTTGATGGGGCATCAAATGAGCCTGTCTCTTTAATGATGCTGTAATTGAGCCTTACATGCTACAGCAACAAAACAGCTCGTTCTCCAGCCCACAAAGAGGTGAATAAAAAGAACGACAGGCCAGATAGTTAATTCCTTCCAGAAATATTTTAAACAAGTGCTGGAATTTATTAAATGTTGAGAAGTTGTAAAGTGGTTCATATTTCAAAACACCACATATCAGAGAATATTTCACATTGTGTCCTAATGCACAATAAAACACGATTCTCTCTCTCTCTCATTTTAATATATATCTTTAGCTGTAGTAGTTCTGTGGTACTTTTTTGTTGGGATTTTCTTTTTCCTCATTACAGTTTTCTCTCTCTTCCTGTCTTCCTCTATCTTTGACATTGTCTCTTTTTTTCTCCCACAGGAGCAGTGTCTCTTTCGACCCCTCTCTCTTTCTTTCTCCTCTTAAACTCTCATGAATCTTTCACAGAGAATTTCTGTAAGTCCGTCCATGCACACACAGTAGAAAAATTATATTACTTTTTATCACACATTAAATCCCCTGACACCCTGGACTTCAGAGAGGGCCCTTCTGCCCGTCCAGAATGAATATGACCCTGCTGGAGAGTGCTGACTGAAGGTGAAGGGATATTTCTGCGCTGGAGTTATGGATCAAAGAAAAGTGGAAGATCTCATGTTCTCTCTTAGCATAAGACTAGATCAGAATCACATTCTTAATTAATTTAATGTCAGTGACATAACATGAAACCTATCCAAGAAAAAGATGCATGTCAAATAAGAGAGAAAATAAAATACATTTAATATTAGGTAGGATGGAATCTCATTGTATCCATCTGGAATGAATTAAAGATGAATGTTAAAGTAAAGAAAATAAAAAAAGTATCTATATGACAGTTGGTTGAGAAAAGAGGGTTTGTTGACCAGCAAAAAAATTGTATATTATAATAATAATATAATAATAATAATAATAATAACTTGCACTGATGAATCATTCACATCAGACTAGGAACATGCTTTATAAATAATTGGGGTTAGTTTTGATGTCATGTTGAAAGTTGAATTAAAATTAAGAGGATTTGGTGAAAAGCTGAAAAGGAACGTTGTTTCCGATGCTGAACAAGTTACAATATTATTTTGATGAAATATTACACGGACAAACCAATAAACATTCACAGCTGTGCAGTAAGTGTACAAAAATGCTAATTTTTTTATTTCTTGGAATAAACAACTATGTTTTTATTAGTGTTTATTGCTGTTGTTGACTTATTATACACTTATAAATTATAATTGAGCATTATCACGCATTATATTTAAGTTATATTTAAGATCACATTATATTTAAGATAAAAAAAAAAGATATAAAGACTATAGTTTTATTTGATTAGCAAAATTGATACAATTTCTGTAGGCTATCAGGTGATCTGAAAATCACTGTTAGACCTGCCTGAAATGCCCCATTTCCATTTCCATTGCTATTATCTAAGACTTTTTATTTAGTTTGTTTGTTTTTTTCATGGCTGGTAAAATATATATATATATATATATATATATATATATATATATATATATATATATATATATATATATATATATATATATATATATATATATATATATATATATATATATATATATATTTCTGGCCGGATAAATTTCCTTAAGTCACCGGCCATTGGCAGATCTGGCAAAAAGTTTTAGCCCCTGCTTTCACTGTACAAGAAATCAACTTTGTTTTCAACAAAAAATGCCTTTTACAGGGGAATATGTGGTTTGAGCAACATTAAAAAGATGAAGAGGGCAAACTTTCCCTTTTTTAGGTAAACTACCCCTTTACATACTGACTAGCCTTAAAGCTGCGGTAGGGAACTTTTGACGCTCTAGCGGTTAATAAACAGAACTGCTTGCGTCTTGCGGAAGAACATCGTAGCCGGAACTACTTCTCTCTGTTTATGTCTATGAAGAATCACAAAGGTACTGTGTTACTCCGCCGCAGTACCCCCGAAGCAATCTAAAATAGTCCGAATATAAACACTTATTATAGGTGCACCCTAATGATTCAGGACAAGCTAAAAACACGGTTTGGAAAATGGATTCATGGTGTACTCGCTTATTATATACATTTTTCTACATTTTGAACACAAACAAAGTTACGGACCGCAGCTCTGATTGGTTGTTTCTTACCGGGAGCGATGGAGTTTCTGCAAATGGCAGTAGGACCACTGGGAGGAGCCAGAGGAGCTTGATTTTTTCACAGATTATCTGTCTCATATTCTACTGTCAGGACATAATGACAGGTTTAACAAATATGTAAAAAATATATATTTACAAAAGTTACCTACTGCAGCTTTAAATGTGGCTCCAAATAACTCCTCAGATATTAAACATGGCTGCTCCAGAGGTTTTCGCTCTCTGTACAGTACGAGGAGGAGACGTCTCATTTATAGTGGACCTGGCCCGCACTCCAGTATTGAGCTGTCATTTAGTCAGCCAAATAGAATAAGTGGGGAGGATTAGACCAGCACTGTCATGCAGATAACACCTCTGACAGTCTTCCTTTCGCTCTCGCTCTCACTCGAATACTAAACAGGCAACTGATTGACAGCTTGTCAGAGGCCAAGAGTGGAGCACTGAAACCTGGAAAACCAAGAGCAGGGCGATAACAAGCAGGTCAGAGAAAACAATTACGGCCCTGGCGCTTTCTAATGGACACACGGGAAATAATCATGTTCCTGTGTGTGTGTGTGTGTGTGTGTGTGTGTGTGTAATCCATTATGTTCCGACAGCCCTTGCAAAGTCATTTGTTGGTCCTGTCAGGTGTCTAATTTTTTCATCCACTTCAAGTGTTGTTTTTCCCCTTTTCCCTTCTCGATATTTTCTGTCTAACTCTCAGTTGCGGCTCTCAGTGTTTCATTTCTCCCTGATTTCTTGCATTGTTATTCCACCCCCTCAAACAGGCTCTCCATCTCGGTCTAGAGCGCCAATCACAACAAAAGAGGAAGCTGTCACAGTAAGGCAACTCGTTTTGTTTCCATATAAGTTGCGACGGAGTGAGGCTTTCAGACTCACCTGCTCATTTAGCCCTACGAGCCTCAGCAAGAATTCTGTCATCCTATATGTGGCGGTTACTTTCAATTAAGTTTAAAAGTCTTGTTCGTTCCTTTTGAGTTTCGTTGGCCATTCATTCCCACTTTCTCAACAGTTTTTATCACTTTTTACTCTTCTTTGTCTAGGAGAGAAATATATATAATGTATGTAAATTGTAAATATATTCATTTAACCTTAGCATCACTCAAAGTTCACTTTATATTGTGGTTTTAATATAAAACTATTTAAGTATACATTTGTTTTACATTTAAATATAATATTTACATTTCTATCTGAATAACAAAATTTGCAATAAAAAAAAAAAAGTTAGTGGTCACAGACTGAAAACGGTTTATGACCATTGATCTAACTTGAGGGTTGCATAAGGACAATTCATTTTATGTAAACATTTTTAATTATAATAATATAATTGCATATGGATTCATAACCATATATACAATTAATTCAAAGCTGCATGGGTTAAATGCATAAAAAATAAGTGATTGCAATACGTATATAATGCATAAGTGTATAATAAGTCAACAACAGCAAGAAACACTAATGGAAACACAGTCTGACCTTCAGAAAGACTTATCGCAGGAAAATATGAAATATTAGAAAAGAAACGACAGTAGGAAAAAAAGTAGTATATATGAATTCCTAAATGCCTCATGTGCAAGGATATTAGAATTAATCTAGGAGCCCAAAACACACACACAAACACACACACACACACACACACACACACACTGAATGAACTGGATTAACCAGTAGCCTGGCAGTTTCTGGATTAGCTATTAGTCTGGCAGTGTGCGGATGATAAGAGACTTCACTGAGCTGCAAATGAGTAGCTGTCAGAGAGCGGGAGAGAGAGAGAGAGACAAATCCACAGCTCCCTCAGGGTATATGATCTCTCATCAGTTTTAATTAATCATTCTTATTAATAATATGCGTCTCCTCGCAACCTCAATGAAATTAAAACTTCTGCCAGGCAAATAAATTAAAAAAAAGATGTGTCTGAGTTAGATAAACTAAACTGGCCTTGCAATAAATTTTCATGCTGCTGCTAAAACAGACGTGGCCTGGGGATAATTTACATGGGTGGGCCGCCCTACTGCCAGGCTCCAGTGAATAGACTTATGCTATATCACAGGAACATAGAGGGCCCTCATCATCACAGGACCCCAGAACCATTACGTTAGTTTGTTTTGTTTTGTTTTTGGTACAACTGAATTATTTATTTTGTCCAGTAAACCTTTTTTGTCAACAAAGTCAAACAGCCTAAAAAATGCAAAACTAGATTATAGAAAGAAAGCACCATTCTCAAGCAAGCTTATGTTATCATTAACAAAAAGAGTGGCAAGAAGCACAATGGTAATGATATTCTTTGGAGTACATTTAAATATAGTGGTAATACCATGGAACTTAAATATAGTTTAAAAAATAATTAATAAATAAACAAATAAATAAATATATATAGATACACACACACACACATAACAACTCAAACGTTTGACACTTTTCTATTTTCTTGTTTCTCATGATCTTAAAAAACATGTTGGTAGGCTTCTGCTTAAATGCCTGAAATTACTTTTCAAGAAAAAATATAATTAAATTTTTTTAGACATATTTTATATATTATTTTAGATTTTTTATTTTATTTTTATTCATTTTTTATGAAAATGTTGGACCAGTGTGTGAAGACAAAGCAGTCAACAAGTGTCCAACACACACAGGAATTCTTCATTAGTGTTAAATATGAATTATAAGATTTAAATAACACCACTTTACTACAATAAATAACACTACAATATTGTATTGATTGATTAAATGCCAAATGGAAATCTTTTAGTGAGATAACTGCCTCTTTTAAATCAATTATAGCACACTCATCCGCTTCGCCCATACAGACATACTGCACCAGTTGTGCACTCAAATAGCTTATAAATGAAGTAAACATCAATAAAGTGTAAGAGATGTCCATCAATATGTGGAATAAATGTGATGGCCCTGAGGGTCTCAGGGGGCAATAATGGAATTAGACAGTAATAACATGGTACTAAATGACCACCATACTCACATCCCATAGAATATAAAAGCTACATCAAAGAATACTACAGCACCAGCACAGAACCACATCCAAAAAAAGATGTACTTTTTTGTTGGTGTCTTTTTATGTTGATAGCCTTGCTTTCATTTCCTCAGACTGGTGAATAAAGATAGGCCTTTACTTGTCAAGCTGTTCACTGAAGCACAGAGAAAGTCTTGTTGGCCCTGCCAAAATTACAAGCAAAGACAGAATGGAGCACAAATTATCCTCGCAACAAGAGCCAGGCTACAGACGTGACACTAAAAGCAATTTTAAAACACTGGTCTGGGGGCTTATTAGATGAACATGTTAAGCCATGAAAGATATAACAGAAGCACATCGTGTTTGCTCAACAGGTCAGCGGTCAAACAAACAAAGCCAACACACATTTCTGTACATCCTGTGAAATTTTCCTGGATTTATTAGTCAAGCCCCAGGAGTGAATTAGTGAATTCTATACTAATATGTGTCCATTGTGGTAGTCTGTTGATTAACTTATTGTCTGAGTGTTAGTCTTTAACACACAGACCTCAAGGCAAAAGCTGAAATGCACACACAACACTTATTAAACAATGCATGGGTGATAATTAATAAACTTAATCAACCTAATTAATAAAGAGTATAATTAAACTACTGGTTAAAATCATTCTTGCCTCGTTTTGTAATCATTTATTGTAAATAAAGTGAACAAACCATTGTTATATCAACACCTTTGTTTCCCTACATCAAATTTTTCTTAATGTCTCTGTAAATTCTATGAGATTCAACTCAGTTTCAGTAATTGGTACTTAAATTCAAATGTGAACAAGTATAAGAAACTTATCACCATAAGTTGTCACTTTGGCAAATTTAAGGTATTGATTTAATGTACAAGACCTTTTCTTCTATAAATTTTTGGTTTCATTTAAACATTAAAACAGCTATTTGAAAATATAACTTACTTTTATTATTTTATTACCTTTCAAGTCAAATAAACTAGACGATTCGGTCTTATATAATTTCTTCCAAACAGATGTGAAAACTTGTTTAGTTCTTTTCAGAAATTCTCCCTATAAATTAACTATATAATAATTGTCATAATGTAGCTCTTCTGTATTGTATTTGAACACAGCGGGTTATTTACGACAAGGAAATATACTTTTCAAAAAAATATGTATCATATTCAAAAGAAAAGAAACAGATAAATATATTCTGTTCTAGGACAAAATCTCAACAACCCACGATACAACAAATGACGCTGTGGTTCATGGTTTGGATGTGGCCAGAGCGCCACCCTCCGGTGGAGAGATGAACTGCAGGTGGCCGATTCGCTCACATGATAAGAGACTATTCTAAGATCTGATCACCGTGTTCAACAGTTCCCCAAACCGACCGTTGGCAAACGCAAAAATATATAATTAATTATCCCAGTCACAAAGAACCAACAGCTATTTTAATTATGAGCGTACTATGTATGTAGGATATTAATGATTGAGTAAACTTTTCTTGTCTGTCATTTATAAATGTAACGTTACATATAATAGTCTATAATTATAGTCTATAATACCCTTCAAATATAGTCATTTTTAAATAGATAAAATGTATGATATGATATGGGTTATGATATGATATGATATGATATAATATAATATAATATAATATAATATAATATAATATAATATAATGATACTTTAAATCTTTCTTGTGGCTCCACAAGAAAAAAACTGAGGTAAATAACGATACAGATCCGTCATTAAAAGGTATGATTCGACTATAAAATGTCACAAACGATAAATAAAGCAACAGCAGATCTTCTGGAATTTATTTTCATCTAAGAATAACGTTATAACAACAAGTTAACGTTACATCTTCCGTCAGAACATCGTCATTGATGAACAAGATACAATTATTAAAGTTTCATCCCGTCTTGGGTTACGGCATTCAAAGCTCGCCAACCTCCGCAAAGTGGCTAAAAAGATGCAGAACAGAACGCAAACTTGCCTGGAAAGAACTCTCCAAATGTGAGTTGTAGATGAAAAGCGAGCAGCAGAACGGCGAAGTAGTTCCTTTGGTCCATTCTCGCGGTCACTGCTTCACATAGTCACTGTCCGCCCGTGCGCGAGAGAGCTGACGGTTTCCCGGCATCGGTGATGTAGCGCGCGCGCGACTCGAGCCGCCAGTCGACAGCTGTCTGATTGTTGGCTTTCTGTAGTGCTACGACAGGGTGTGTGGGGAGGAGAGAGGGTGCGAATGAATGAAAAGAGGGTTCCAATATCCCCCAGGTCCTTAGACCTGCCTGCCAGCCCGTTCTGACACGAACTACACGTGAAATGAAGGTTTGCGTGCGGCAGCGCGCGCTGAAGAAGCTCTCTATGGTGCGCACTTGCGCCGTTACTAAAGTAATTCTACACCCCTGAGCAATGAGTGAGACAGGTTCCAGACCACTCTAGTTTCATTGTTTTCCACGGTGTTACATGCAGCTCAGAGGTCCCAAATGTATTTGAACACTTAAACATATATAAATACGGTGGGATTACATAACAAAATATAAAACCAAATATTTCAAATGTAGCACAAGAACATTCATCATGCTGAATATTTCACAAACATCAGTTTTAACTGTCAAAACAAAAGATAGATTGCAAAACCCTTATACATAAATTATATGGAAACGTTCTAGTCGCCAAAACTTAGTGAAACATACCCATAATTAAGGGCATTAACTACATCTGATTAAAAGTGATAATAAATTAGATAAGGTTGTGTCCAAAAACCTAGTGTGCTGCTTAATCAGGCAAAATTTGGGGGTATTATTGGCCCGCAAAAGTTGTGATCCTGTCTATGATGGCCAAAAGTCTACAATAATAAGATGCCCAAAAATACACAAAGAACTATGCACCAGTGATTTTGTATTCAGACGGACGGACAGACGGACAGACGGACAGACGGACAGACAGACAGACAGACTGATAGATAGATAGATAGATAGGTAGATAGGTAGATAGGTAGATAGATAGATAGATAGATAGATAGATAGATAGATAGATAGATAGATAGATAGATAGATAGATAGATAGATAGATAGAACGACAGGACAGACAGACAGATATGTGAGCAAGATAACGTAAGATCTAGTTAAAGAATGCTTATGGTCAACTCCATGGTTCATTTATAAGATAAAAACACTCTCTGAGTGGGCAGATTTCAGTTACAGTGTTTTATGGTTAGGTCTAATTTATGAATTCATTATTTAGGGATGTGGAAATCAATGCCTCATTAACACAGAAAGGTGCCCTTTCATCCTTCATACCAACCCACTCTAGCATGAGCCTTCACTCCACTATCAATCTCCTATGCTCATCCCATCATATAGATTTCAGCTGGGTAAAGGCAAAAAAAAAAAAAAAAGCAGGTTTATTCGACAATGTATTTGGAGTCTTCTTAATAGTGCTTATTAAAGTGCCAATAAAACAGAAACATTTTTATAACAGATCTTTTCTTATATACAAGTAAAGTATATATGGTGCAATTTCATTTCCTGCCAAAATGTATGGCAAATATATCTATCAAATATATGCTTAATGGAAAAGTTCATTTATTTCAGTAATTCAACTCAAATTGTGAAACTTGTGTATTAAATAAATTCAGTGCACACTGAAGTAGTTTAAGTCTTTGGTTCTTTTTATTGTGATGATTTTGGCTCAAATTTAACAAAAACCCACCAATTCACTGCCATCTCAACAAATAAGAAAGACCAATTAAAAAAAAAAAAACATTTTTAGTGAATTGTTGGCCTTCTGGAAAGTGTCCATTTACTCTACATGTTAATTTACACTACTCTACTTGGTAAACGGGTGCAGTGATTTTGGTTCTCAAAAAAAAAAAAAAACACAATGGACCAACACCAGCAGATGACATTGCACCCCAAATCATCACAGACTGTGGAAACTCAATACTGGACTTCAATCAACTTGGGCTATGAGCTTCTCCACCCTTCCTCCAGACTCTAGGACCTTGGTTTCCAAATGAAATACAAAACTTGCTCTCATCTGAAAAGAGGACTTTGGACCACTGGGCAACAGTCCAGTTCTTCTTCACCTGAGCCCAGGTAAGACACCTCTGATGTTGTCTGTGGTTCAGCAAATTCCTTGACACGTCTGTGTGTGGTGGATCTTGATGCCTTGACTCCAGCCTCAGTCCATTCCTTGAATTGATTTTCCTTGACAACCCTCATAAGGCTGTGGTTCTCTCGGTTGGTTGTGTATTTTTTTCTTCCACACTTTTTTTCCTTCCACTCAACTTTCTGTTAACATGCTTGGATACAGCACTTCGTGAACAGCCAGCTTCTTTGGCAATGAATGTTTGTGGCTTACCCTCCTTGTGAAGGGTGTCAATGATTGTCTTCTGGACAATTGTCAGATCAGAAGCCTTCCCCATGATTGTGTATAATAGTGAACCAAACTGAGAGACCATTTTGAAGGCTCAGGAAACCTTTGCAGGTGTTTTGAGTTGATTAGCTGATTGGCATGTCATCATATTCTAATTTGGTGAGATAGTGAATTGCTGGGTTTTTGTTAAATGTGAGCCAAAATCATCACAATTAAGTAAGAGTTCTTCAATCTGTGTGCATTGAATTTATTTAAGTGAGTTTCACAATCTGAGTTGAATTACTGAAATAAATGAACTTTTCCACGAAATTCTAATTTATTGGAAAGCAGCTGTTTTACAATTAAATGTATTATAAAAATGGCCAAAAATATTTTGATTAAGTTTTAGTTATGCATAAAACAATTATATTTTGAAATATATAGCATCCTCCTAGCACTGCAGTCAACACTACTCATAATGCCTTAGTAACCACACAATTACGCCCTGCCAACCACACAAAAACACTTAAGCAAGTTCTGCATGGACAACACCACTAACATTTCCTTAAAAAAAACTTTACATGCAAATATTGTAGCAGCTTGAATTATCATAAAACATGAAGAATGCTAGACCTAGAAAACAGCCTAACTCTAGCCAAAATATAATCACAGCTAATGACAATCACTGTGGGTGTGCGAGTAGCTGTGATAGTAGTAAAAGAGAGCACATTTCAAATGTACGTCCTCATAACTTCAGATCAACATGTACCCCCCACGGCCCCAGTCAGTCTCTCCCTATCTCATAACTCTGCAAGACAGCGTTAACTTATTTCCATGTTAACTTTGTTTACTTGTAACTCCATGTTAACAAGTTTTACAATGTGAGGACAAGAGTCAACCATGTGTAGTTTTCCCCCTTCCTCAGAATGCACACAGACACAGCATGATATGCCTTTTCATCTGCTCTTCTCAGCTCTCAAAACAGCTTAGCAGGGAAAAATAAAATGGAGCCATTTCAAAAGCTAAATGACTATGTGAAACTCTTATATTGCGTATGTTACTGCAATAATGCTTGATAAAATATATATAAGTATCATATACTTTTTATGCTTGTCCTTCTTTCTCCATTCTGTAACTCCATTCTGTCACCGATGGAGTTTTGGTTCCTTGCTGCTGTCGCCTGTGGCTTGCTCAGTTGGGGACACTTCATTTCCAGCGATTTCGTTAACTTGATTGCACTGATACTATTTAAACTGAACTGAACTGGATGATGACATCATTGAATTCAAAGATGAACTGCCTTTTTGCTTTATTGACACACTATTTTCCTTTTTAATGCTGTTCAGTTGATTTTTTACAATCTGTATTGTTAAAAGCACTACATGAATAAAGGTGACTTGACTTGTGCTTGACACATATACACTCACTGGCCACTTTGTTAGGGACACCTTGCTAGAACTTTGCCTTCAGAACTGCCTTAATTCATTGCGGCATAGATTCAACAAGGTGTTGGAAACATTCCTCAGAGATTTTGGTCCATATTGACATGATAGCATCAAGCAGTTGCTGCAAATGTGTCGGCTGCACATCCATGATGCAAATCTCCAATTCCACCACATCCTAAATCTGCTCTACTGGATTGAGATCTGGTGACTGTGAAGGCCATTTGAGTTAAGTGAACTCATTGGCATGTTCAAGAAACCAGTCTGAGATGATTTGAGCTTTGTGACATGGTGCATTATCCTGCTGGAAGTAGCCATCAGAGGATGGATACACTATAGTCATAAAGGGATGGACATGGTCAGCAACAATACTCAGGTAGGCTGTGGCGTTTAAACAATGCTCAATTGGCACTAAGGGGCCCAAAGTGTGCCACGAAAATATCCCCCACAGCATTACACCCCCAGCAGCCTGAACCGTTGAGACAAGGCAGGAAGGATCCATGCTTTCATGTTCTTTACGCCAAATACTGACCCTACCATCTGAATGTTGCAGCAGAAATCCAGACTCATCAGACCAGGCAACGTTTTTCCAATCTTCTTTTGTCCAATTTTGTTGAGCCTGTGTGAATTGTAGCCTCTGTTTCCTGTTCTTAGCTGACAGGAGTGTCACGAGGTGTGGTCTTCTGCTGCTGTAACCCATCTGCTTCAGGGTTCGATGTGTTGTGCGTTCAGAGATGGTATTCTGCATACATTGATAGTAACGAGGGGTTATTTGAGTTACTGTTGCCTTTCTATCATCTCTAACCAGTCTGCCCATTCTCCTCTGTATGTATGTATGTACTAATATATATATATATATATATATATATATATATATATATATATATATATATATATATATATATATATATATATATATATATTAAACTTAAAGGCAAAAGCAGAACTAGTGTCAGCAGCAGAGTTAATAAACACAGTAGGTGGCTGTGGATTGAAAAGCTCCATACTGTAGGTGCAAATCATTCTGTTGCTGCGAGAGGTAGGAAGCTGTCCCCCCCACACACCTGCCAATAGTTACAGCCACCAGGAGGCCTTGCTACAGCATGGATGTGTGTGTGATATGTACTCTGTGCCTTAAGGTTTCAACCATCTACCACGCTCATCCCAGTCATCGGAAAGGTCAAATATAACTTTTATAAACTTTATAAATTTTCCACCATCAAATGCATGCAATGTGCCATCCACACTTCTTTTATTCTACATGCATGGAACATCTCTCGGTTAGTCAATAGATTTAATTGGCCGGCTCAAAGCCTGCTGGGTCAAGTTAGACGATTTATGAGACATAAAAATAAAGTGTGAGCTAATGATATTTCTTTGGGTGGTATTGGAAAGCAGTAAAAATGGTAAGGTAGGGAATTAGCAACTGTATTTTTATGAGTTAAAAAAAAGAAGAGTTTTCTATAATTACCGGAGAGATGGACTGGTTAAGGATTCAATATGTCTCTGCTAAACTAGAGGGCAAGAAAGATTTTTGTGTGGCCATGCATTATGTATAAATATTAGTTCTCAACTTATTGATTAAACTGCATGTCTGGAATCTTCAACAACCTCCAAATGCAAATCATAAAGTTATAGATAATACCATAGAATGTTCCTTCAAGTGATTAATGTGATTTTTATAACCAAGTAACCGTATTTTGCACACAATTAGAGTTTCATCAAGTATGGGCACATTTATGATTAAAAATAACAGTTTTCATCTTTTACTTTTTGTTAAAAGGCTCATTCAAACTTTTCTAAAAGATTTTTAATTTATTGTTTTACTCTTGTCCGAAGCATATTAAGCTATTAAATATTTAATATAAAACACTTAAATAGTTTAAGACATAAAAATATACAATATATATTATTTAATATAATAGAAGATGTAACTAAATCAATAGAAATGTTTATTACATTTGAGCTTAAACCCCAATCATGAACGAGCTACAAAACTTCAGATTCAATTAACCAACTCCTCTGGCGTCAAGCTAAACAAACACCTTCACAAACAACTCTTATTGTGAATGAGGTTTAATCAAGCCAACTTTTGTATAATGAAGCTCTGTAACACTGACTTTAATCGATTTCACAGCCGTGAAACTTCGGATAGCTCATCCTGTTTGCCTAGCCTCGGGATATCAGCTCCTCTGTTCCAGGGTAGATACCGCTGTGTAACTTCACATGGACCCATCGCTCCTTCCCATGACTTCTCTTTCAATTAAAACAGCTCAAACAACATCTCTCCCCGCGGAGCCGTTTAATGAGATGACTAATGTGTGTAATATCAGCTTCACCTCAGTGCTGGAGAAGTGCATCTCTGGGCTTTTAATACCAACGCATGTGTGCTCAAGAGACTTGGGACCCCATGCTGTTTGCAAAAAGCACAAGCTCCTGGGAACAAGACCTCTTGAGGAAATGAAGCGACTTTCCTCTGAGCTCATCTGATCGCATCTCAAGGATGCAGACAATGACCTGAAGACCTCATTGTTAGTTCAAAGTGTTTAGTGGGGTAAGTGGTGGAGAAGGGAAGTGTAAAGTAAAACTTGAGAGTAGACGGAAGCATCACTCATCTAAAGAACTGCATGGATCAATTTTGATGCACTACCTTGGACATAATTTAATGATTGCATGATCAATAGTCATAATCTCATGTGTTTAGCACATTAAGAGGCTATAATTTGGAAAAAAGCACCAAAGGGCCCAGACGTAGACTGGCCTGAAAAGAGTCTGAAAACACACTGGGAACTTAGACACACAATATTCTTTGTAAGTGCACATGGCAGATAATATATTTTTGATTCAATCACATAGTGGCTGAATATGGCCAATTACGGATGATTTGATGAGCTCTTCCCAAAAGGCCAAGATTAGATTTCAATTTTACAACGAAAATGGATAAATTAAATAAAAGGAGACATATCAAGGTAATGGAAAGGAAAAAAAAAAAAAAAAGTTAAAGGGATAGTTCACTAAAAAGGAAAATGTAATTTTTACCCACCTAACCTGTAGGACTTTCTTCTGAGGAACACAAAGGTGTACAAACAACATTGGACACCATTGATCTTCATTGCATGGACCAAAATACAGAGACATTATTAAAAGCATCTTCTTTTCAGTTTTACAATGAATGAAGGACAGAATTTCCATTTCTGGGTGAACTATGCCTTTAAGACCTAAACCAAGGAATATATTCACATAATTTATAAGGTGAGTTGTACTAGCAGCACCAAATTATCAATGCTTTTCAAACTGTTTTGCTGCTGTACCTTTAAGACAACCTCCAAATCTTGCATACAAATGATCACAATTACCCATCCAATAAAAATCTATCAATTATTAATCAAAAACATATTTAGAACAATAAGAAGAAAATAGGTGGAAAATGCATTGTGTATTTTATTTTTTTTTCCTTTTGTCATATTAAGTGTCTGGATTTCAGCAGTCACTGTCGTGGGAATTAAGATTTTAACTATATGAATAATTCATGTGTCAAAGCACATTTAAAAATATTCATCTGTGCAGTTGAAGCTTCTAACAGTGCATGGGATGTTTGCTATATCTTGAGTCTGTGTGTATATGCTCTCAAGTTCACAAACATAATTTGTGAACTTGTATAATTTCAGGTAAATATTTGCCAGATGATGCCAACTCTCTGAACAATGTTAAAATGATTGCCTGTCAACTATTATAACTCGCATGAATACCATTTTCTGGAAATTCATACAAATACAATAGCCTCTTTTCACCTGCACTCATGGAGAATAGGACAAACAATTAAATAATCTTGCCAATCAGGCTTTGGACGTCAAACCTCATACAAAGGAGCTGAGAGTTAATTTGCATTCTGAATGGAGTGTTAAATCTCACATTGTCCATGTCACAAAGACGGCTTTCTTCCATCACAGAAGTCAAATCTTTCCTTGAATGCATTTTATAGTTAACTCGTGCCTCTACGTTTTGAAATTATCTAATTTAAAAAAGAACATAAAATCTAAATTGATGTTTTGTGGCTTTTAGTCAATGTCTGCTATGATTTAAGCTCATCTATATGCTAGTGTACACATTTCAAATTTAAATTGTGCTTTTTCCATACCATCTTGCACTTTTAATATTATAGATTTAAGAAATAGAAGGTACATTTTGTCTGAATTGTACCACTTCACAACCCATACAGGTTATGTATGTATAATGAACACATATATGTTTTGCATTCATCTCTCTTATAGAGCGCCATGACGCACCATAGCCAACGCACACAGAAAACACAGCATTTGTCCGCATTTCATCCCGAACAATACGTTGAAACCTTCAGGGAGACAAAGAAAGAGAAGTACACAAGTGTAATATAAGAGGACATGAAAAATAAATAGTATTTTTATATGATTTTACAGCCCTCCACATCAGTTTTATAAAAGTGGTGCAATGGGATGCTATGAGAGGCTTCTCTAGTAAAAGGTATTGGGAGTGCAGAGTTATAATTTTCTTTCTCCGGCCGCTCAACATTGATCTGTGCTAGTGAAATCATCTCTGGGCTGTTATTAAATCATCATAGCACAGCGGTACACCACACACACACACACACACACACACACACACACAGAGAGAGAGAGAGAGAGAGAGAGAGATCTTAATAAACAAAGACAAACAACAATTTCTTAATTTTTTACGTTATTGCACCAGTAGAAAATAATTTCATTTTTATATCTGAAGTCACATATTTAAAGCATGCAGTCTGTTAATCATAATACATAAATCATTATTATTACATTTTGATAAATATTTGTGACATGCATTTATCATATGATGTTTTTTTTGTCTCTTCTGCTCACCAAGGGTGCATTTATTTATTCAAAAATGCACTAAAAACTGAAATTTTCTGAAACAGTATTACAATTAAAAAAAAAAAAAAAATTATATATATATATATATATATATATATATATATATATATATATATATATATATATATATATATATCTCTTTTCTTTTTTTTTTTAAATATGTATTAAAATGTCATTTATGGCAAAACTGAAATTTCAACAGCTATTACTCAAATCTTCAGTAATATTTTCTTGTGGTAATCCTGATACATATTTGTCAGGATTCTATGATAAATGATTCTATGAAAGTTAAAATATATATATATATTTATTTGAAACTGAAAACATTTGTAGCATTAGTCATTTGTATATATGCTGAATTTTAAATAAAAAATGAAAAGACTTACTGACCCCAAACTTTTGAATATTAGCCTAATGCATGTAAAATATATTAGATTTTCTTAAATATAAATGTAATATAGTAATAATTATATATATAATGTGATGTATCATCTGTTATGACAAATAATTGTTTTGAAAGCCCAATATCCAATGACTTTTTTCACAATCCAAACATTGGAATACACACCAACTGGGGACTAAATGGAGGTCCCCATGTGTACAATAGCTTATAAATAATACAGAATTAGTTTTGTTTTTTTTTTTTAGAAATGCAGAAAGTTTAGGTGTAGCACAATAGAAAATACAGTTTGTACAGTATAAAAACCATTATGTCTATGTAGAGTCCCCACAAGGATAGTGAACCAGACGCGTGTGTCTGTGTACGTGTTTTTTGCACTTTGCACACAGGACGGTCTGACACTACATTTAGACGATACACAAGGAGCTTGCGAAGGCAGCGGCCTTTGCTAATCCAATGCTAATACTAATCTCCTGACTGAGAAATACCCGCTCACACCTCTCGCTATGACTTCTGCGCAACGAGATACGACTCCCGTTGCCTACAGAGGAGAGACGTCAAACTGTGTGACTGAAAGAAAGATGAGAGAAAGCTTGAGAAAAGATATAAATCCCTCCTGAAAAAAAAAAAAAAATCCTACTTTGACAGTCAGGCCTCTAAGAACAGTTCGGCTCAGGGTGTTTTCACCGTGAAACTTTGGAGAGATGGATCTGGAGATGAAAGGTGAATACCGAGATGCAGCATTTTGTAGCTGAGAAAACATGTTTTTCCACGGAAGCAATCACAACGAGGATTTACAAGATTTTCTCCTTCTTTGATCTTTACCATTATCAATAATAGGGCACATAAATGGCAACCTTGATTCAGAATTTCATCATGTCGAGGGGTCAAGCAAGGATAGTCCAGTGGAAAGGACACTCCAGGGCTTTTGGAGCTGACAGAATCCTGGCCTTGAAAATCCCCCTCTTAGTCCTTGCTCCCTGTGAAAAGTCTCTTCATCATTAAATAAGAGCCAATGACACACACATGACCAGTCACCTCTGTGGCTAAGCCGATAATGGATTAGCTGATTATCCCATCTGAGCTGTGCCGAGCTTAGACGACTTCACAGTTCGTCAACATCCAGGCAGGTCAAGTCATCATAAAGGACTGATAATGACAAAAGACAAAACACTGGCACTGGCTAGCTAGCTTTAGATAAAGATTAGGGTAGTCGATGGTCTTAAATAATTAAATGGGAGCAATCTATAAAATTTCCTTTAAAAATCAAGTGACATTTTTGATGCATCTGATGTCAGCATGAAATCAAAAAGGACCCGGTTTACTTAATACATGTTCTTTCTCCTAGTACTCACATTATGCTACAGGAATGACCCATATGTTAGCATCATCCTCGTTCCCCGGAAAAAAAAAAACATCTTGGATTACTGCTCAAAACAAGCTTTGTGACTAACAAATAATTATGATTCTTGCACATTTTATTCTTCATAATAAACTTTACAAATGAACACAACTTACATATTTTGTATTTTTAAGCAAAATACAATGGCCAAAAGTAAAAAAGCTAACATTATAGGCTATAAACGGACTACACCAAAGATTGCACGACTTCAACACTGCTATCAAGCTTCAGACATCACTTTAAGTCTTCAAAAAACATTTTCCCTCAAATTTGAAGTAGAATAGTTTGCAAAAGTGCAATTATATACAAGATAATCAGACAGATAATCACTTTTCAAAAACTACAACGAACGACTCGTTTGACTACAACGCATATTTTCCGAGATACAATTTCTGTAATTTTTTTTTACACAAACCCCTTTTAGTATTTCCTTTCATTTTGAATACCCCTACAATAAATTACACTCATTTAATCTCACTTCAAAAGCTTTAGCAGCAAAAATATACAAATAGACACAGTACATTTTAAATAGTTGAGGAGTGAGAACAAACTAGCTATATATCACCATTGTTCATAGCAGTGCAGCTGTTCCTCCACATGTTTTCTGCCAGTGCCAGTCCCCAAGGGAAGAACCTTAACATGGGCTTGCTCTCTGTTCATCCCGCTTGCTACCCCCTGGCAGTACAGAGACAACTGGGCACGTTAAAGCCAGAACGAGCAAACAGAACATTATCTCGGATCCCCGGATCACAGAGGAGCACAAAAGCCTCCGGAGCAGCAGGGAAGAGATGACAGTCTGTGGCCAGGAGGCAGGAGCGAGCCGTCACTCACTGCTGCTTCTTAGCACCGTATGCTAATGCTTTATGGCCTATCTCTGCATGATTCTGTCTCTGCTTAATCTGTATATAGTTTAGCATTAAGATCTCTTAGTGTTTGTTTCGTATTTCGGTTCTGGTTTGTACCTGTACATTGCGATGTGGTTTTGTTAGACCCCACTTTGAAAGAGAAAAAAATGGCTCATCCATCATAATATCAATGGCATTAGTATTGTTGACAAATGTTGGCACTTAGTAATGTTGAATAATGAAAAATGTTTCCATTATTTATTAATTTAGCAAATGCTTTTGTTAAAAATTAGGGAAAACACAAGCAATTAAACATACTGTAAACGAGTCAACAGTGTTAAAGAGTGAAGTTACTTTCAGAACATAAACCACATAATATAATTTAACTAATTTTAATTCATTTTAATTAAACTAAATTTTATTTTATGTGTATTTCATACACACACACACACGCACATTATAGTTAAAATATAAAATTAGATCTAAAAGTAAATGTTTACTATGACTTTGAAGCAATTTAAAAGTTTGTGCTGAATAAAAGCTTTTTTTTTTTTTTTAAGTGAGAATTTTTATTATTATTATTGTCCCTTATAATACTGGTAGTGTATGTTATAAACAATTTATATTTTGAATAAATACTGTTCTTTTTAACTTTTTATTAATCAAAGAATGCTTTTTATTCATCAAAGTTCAGAAAAAAAGAAAAGAAAAAGAAAAGAGAATATGCATATATGTATGTATATATGTATATATGTATATATATATGTATATATGTATATATATATGTATATATATATATGTATATATATATATATATATATATATATATATATATATATATATATATATATATATATATATATATATATATATATATATATATTTTTGTATATAATAAATTTATCGTATTACAGTCTACTCTTTATGCATGATGTGTGCCAGTGGTTAAACCTTCTTTTCTCTCTCCTTCCTCTCACTGATACGTCAGTGAAATAAACTCATTGCTGCACCAGCTCTGCAGTAGTCCTGACATCAAGGGAATCGCTGTCAACTAAAACTAAATATATTGACAAATGAGAACAGAACTTCCTCCTTCCCCAGATAGAAATCTCTATCTCTTTCAATGGAATGAAACGCACATTCCATTTGAACCAAATTGAAGCTTCTCTCCATCATAAGACGCAGTATATTTGCAAACAGTCCTGGCTAGAGGTGCATGAGAGAGAGACAATATCAGTCCTGGGGATTCATGCATAAAACTATGAACAGATTTGCAAAAACAAAGTGCAAATTCACTGCGATGAAACTGCTAGTCCAATATAATTAAAATTAGAGGATGCCTTAATGAATATTTGATAGTGTCTTTGTAAAATGCAAGATCAATAACACCGATTTGTTTCCCTATTTCTTTATTGCACTCATAAGTTAGATTAGTCTTTCTCAATCGCAACTAATTTAAGGACTAAAAACAAAAGATACTGCTCTTCAATATTTTTTTAATAATAGCTAATAGAACTGATACTTAGAATATTGGATATAGTCTGATTTTGTTTCAGACGTCCTGTTCATTTGGGTTGTGCAATATAGCGCAATAAAATAACTTTTTACTGTTTTTAAGAAGCATTCACTCCAGGAAACAAAGACAGACCTAATCGCAAACGTATCATGAGCACTTTAAAGTGAGCACAAACAATCTGGACCTCAAGGTGAACCAAATGAAGGAAACTCAAGAACAAAAGTTCCCTGCAGACACACACACACACACAGACAAACACACAGACACACACAGACAGACAGACAGACAGACAGACAGACAGACAGACAGACACAGACACAGACACAGACAGACACACACACACACAGACAGACACACAGACACACACACACAGACAGACAGACAGACAGACAGACAGACAGACAGACAGACACAGACACAGACACAGACAGACACACACACACACAGACAGACACAGACAGACACACACACACACACACACACACACACACACACACACACACAGACTATAATGCCTTAACTGGCCATCCAAAATTCCTGAGAGACGCATCAGAAAGGTATACAAACATACAATCATAGACCAAGATGCAAAAGACCCAATCAAATATGCAAATCCTGTAAACAATCCAAAGCATCACAATAAACCAAGAACAGAAAAAGATCCAACTTACCAGGAGAATCTAAGCAGAATTCTGAAACTTCAACAAACCTGACACAACTCATGTAATGTTTGATCTGAGTTACAAACAAATACAACTGAAAAAATACCCACGTGATCAAAGGAGTCCTGGAGACCAGTCGGCTGTCTGGAGAAGGACCTCTGGTGGTGGGCAGCTGGAATAACACGTCTCACTTTAGCAATAAAGTCAAAGGTCAATCTTTTTAATAGTCATTGAAAGCATCTCAGTTATCACAATATGGCATGTTGGTTATAATTTCCCCAGGACAAAAACAATTGCTTTATGTAGACTGCTGTGTCAGCTTTTACCACATGAAGCCAGAGAGAGTTCAAAACTCTTAAGCCATTAAACTTATGTTCATCAGACAACTTTCTGGAATACTTGATTGATTTTAAGGCAACTTATTTTCTCCATAACAGTCTAGTTTTATGCCTTTTATCAATTACTCTGTGCTCTCTTCTCACGTAATAAAATAACATCCACTCAATATTTAATGTTTTTTTGTTTGTTTGTTTTATAATAAGAATCAGCTAATGGTACATTATCTTTTACATGATGATACAGACGATGATGTTTAGACTTAGGCACAAGTATCACTTCCACTATTTTCCTTTCTTTCCACCACTCATGATTCTTTCCAAGTATCATGCAATATGAGTCTTGAAAAATGTTAGACGCTTCAGTCCCACAGACAAATTCATCACAGATAGTTTTGTATATATTCCGTTAAAGACTAATAAATTGATTATACTGAAGAACAAACGAAAGAGATATAATTGATCTATAAAGAGTCACAGATCTAATAGTATCCGTGCTGTAGTTGCAAAGGGTGTCTATGCATTCACCTGAAGTCTCGGTGATGCAACTATAACGAATGTTTCCCTGTCAAAATAAGGAACAGTGTGTCTAGACCTGCCTGTTTAATCAGAATCTAGAGTCAGATTTATTTTACAGTACGTGTTTTCAGTTTGGGCTTGGATAAGTTTAAAACAAACTAACTGCCATCAAAGCAGAGCTTTAACTAACAGCATCTCAACTTCACATAAATACTTTAATATAAAAGTGCACTAATTTTGTTAATCATGCAGTCCATGCAACTTAAAGAGACAGTTCCCAAATAATATGAACAAGTGTGATATGAGGCTTCCAGACCTCTAACATCTAAACATGGTGAGATCCAGAGAGACACAGATCATGAGAAACATTCATTTTAAGATATTTTTAAGCTTGAAGAGAAGTTAGTGAATATTCTAGTACTGCAAAACTCACATATATGCAATAAACATTCCACATTCAACTTTGTATGAAATCAGTATCTTATTAATATTTTGAATGTTAAAGTTTTTATAAAATGTTTTGCTTTTAATTCAGTCTTTAGCAAATTGGTTGTCTGCTTTCGTCATTTTTATTATTTTTTTTATTTTACTATTCAGTTGTCATTTATCTCCCCCACCCCCCCCCCCATTAGTATGCATCAACTTACAATTATTTCAGTTTCATTTAGTTAATATATTTTATTTAAATAAATTGAAAAATATATATACAGTACAGACCAAAAGTTTTGACTCACCTTCTCATTCAAAGAGTTTTCTTTATTTTCATAACTATGAAAATTGTAGATTCACACTGAAGGCATCAAAACTATGAATTAACACGTGTGGAATTATATACATAACAAAAAAAGTGTGAAAATGTGTCATATTCTAGGTTCTTCAAAGTAGCCACCTTTAGCTTTGATTACTGCTTTGCACACTCTTGGCTTTCTCTTGATGAGCTTCAAGAGGTAGTCACCTGAAATGGTCTTCAACAGTCTTGAAGGAGTTCCCCGAGAGATGCTTAGCACTTGTTGGCCCTTTTGCCTTCTGTCTGCGGTCCAGCTCACCCCTAAACCATCTGGATTGGGTTCAGGTCCGGTGACTGTGGAGGCCAGGTCATCTGGCGCAGCACCCCATCACTCTCCTTCTTGCTCAAATAGCCCTTGATGCCTTCAGTGTGACTCTACAATTTTCATAGTCATGAAAATAAAGGAAACTCTTTGAATGAGAAGGTGTGTCCAAACTTTTGGTCTGTACTATATATATTTATATATTAGTTAGAATAATCTCTTTGTAAAAGCAGCATGTGTCCTTTAATACCAATGTGACCCATTAAAAAAAAAAAAAAAAACGGATAATGTCCTGTCCTGGAGGAACATTACCTTTTCCATAAATTTTCCGGCAAACTGTTCTATATTACAAAGGTGCAGTGGGATGGATTTTATGGACTTTTCTTTTTCACATTGCATAGCCAATAGTCTCAGCCTCAGATGTCCCACGGACCGTTGGCTAAATGTCTGATGCATATGGGACCTAAAGGTGGAAACACTTCAGGAGTGTCGAAGTCGTCATCAGAGACATGAGACGTGTGTGTCGTGTTCTTTAACATTTGGCCTGGAAACAAAGATTCTGTGACACCAAACCCCCTCACGAAAGAAGAAAGCTGTCATGTTTAAAACTGTGATGATGATGAGCACTTATCAGGAACAGCTTAACACTGGATTTCCAGAAGTAATGAAATATTTAAAGTTTGCGGAATAGAATCTGTAAAGTACGTATGAGAGTTTTACACACAGGTCTGTTATTGTGGCACATTTCGACATTGCGTCAGCGCTGCTCAATGCATTGATTTCTATAAAGTGAAGTATCAGCTTTGGTTTATCTCCAGTGGTTTATCCCAGGGTTTACTCACACGTCACATCTCCGCCCTTGTGCCATGGCTCCTGACTGGAAGAGAAGAGGAGTCGTTTTGAAGTTTTTGATCAAGGGCAATTGAATTAAAAAAGAAAAGAAAATCAGTGCACGGATAAATTATTTATAATAAACTCTGCAGTATTCATCTTAAAATGATCCTCTATCTTCTGCACGGGGAGTACAATGGATTAGAAAAAGGAAAATGGATTGGAAATCTTCCAAATGTAGGAGACAGATTCTGTGTGGGATTGTCAAACTTGTTCTAAATACAGAGATGGCTTTTCACGAGGTAAAGCTTTACCTGTACAGGTGACAGGGCTTGTCAACCGCTTCCTGTGACAGCATGAGAGGACAGAAGAAAAAAACAAAAAATAAATTAGTCCTCGTTATAATGGAACACCCCACCACACGTGTCACTACCTCCGTGTGTCGAGGCGCAGGACACAATGGTGTGACAGGGGGGTCTCGTATATTTCAAAGTTGTTTACACTCATTGTTGCTCAGCTCTCTCGCGCGCGACGGTTCGCGTGACAGACAGTTGACTCTCAGGCCCGCGCATGCCGGTTATATTTGGGCTCTTGAATGTCACAACGAAATTATGCGGATATCATCTCTACGTGTACAGTCAGAAAAAGCCGAAGGATAAGCATAGCCCGTGTGCTGCCTTTAACCGACGACTCGCCCAGATCTGCAGGAAACAAGCGGATCAAGCGTCCTTCAAGTGTGCCCGTGTCCGGTTTATCCGAACAGCTCAACGGAAAGACATTAAGTCGCGTCGGAATACAAACCGAGAGATGGGAAGAGATCCAGAGGCCGAGGTGCAGGCAGAATGATGATGCGTAAGTAGCCAGTGGTTATCACCGTTTCCACAAAAAAAAAAAAAAAAAATGTTAATATTACTTTTGAACTGTTTTCAACCTTGATATCACATGAATAAATTAAAATATAATTTGATAAAATATAATTTTTACATGTATTATTTATAATTATTTTTAACACATACATTGAATAATGTTAATAGATACAACATAATTCATAAAATAAAGTGTTTAAAAATATTATTAGATGCGGTAAAACGTATTTACTGTTAGGCCATGACGAGAAAAATTTAGGACAAAATATTTTAAAATCCATAAAAATTCAAACTATGTAGCAAACACAAATTTCTTATTAATTCTTAAGTAAAATGCATATGAATCTTTCAGCTAACCAGGCATTGATTATGCATTCCCACAATGTAAGCGTTTACTTTCAAGTGTTTGCCTGGGAATTTCCTTTAAACGAGGCATAAATTCACAATAACTCCACAAAGCTGAAATCACTCTGAGTACAGAAGCCTATGAATGTATTTTTCTAAAAGAATATCAACGAGATTTGGGTTTAACTGTGCAGAACATCCAGAGTCTACCCTGACTCGAAAGGATCTGAAGAGTCTCAGTGTTTTCATTTCGACTGCAGCACTTGGTAACAGTCATCTCTCTGAGTCCGAGGTCGACATTTCACCCAGGAGGGAAGTGTTAAGTGTAGTCCCACTCAGCAAGACCCTGAGAGCAGCTGCTTCACAGAAAATCATGCCCATTATGTGTGACATTTCTCATCAGCCTCTCACTTAAAAACCACAGGAGAACTCTTGTGAGGTTCTTATATATTTATTCCAGTTATTTATTAATTACTTTCTGCTTTCACAGGGGTGTCACTTCATAGAACATTTGGCTTTATCAAAAAAAGCCCCTTGGATATGCTGTGTTTTATGAAGCCCTGACAAATACTTTAAGGATACAATATGTGCTTTCTGCTGCAGACGTAATGCTTCCAACAGACTTTCAATTGTAAAAGTTCAATAAAACTTATCTGTGAATGCCATTTGTGGCATTTCATTGATTACCACAGACAAATGTCATCTCATCTGTTAAAGGAAAAAGTCTACAGCATATTTACAATTTATGTATATTATGGAGTGAATAAACCGGTGCACTCTTACAAATAAAGCTTCCAAAGGGCTTTTAACAGTGATTCCAGAAAACTATTTTCGGGTTCCCCAAGAACATTTCAGTGAACAGTTATTAAAAGAACCTCTTTTTTTCATAGTGTAAAGGACAATTTAAAAATCTAAAGAACCTTTTTCCTTTTGTGCAATGCAAAGGTTCCATGGATGCAAAAAGTTCTTCAAGGAACCACAGATGCTGATAAATAAACTTTTTTTGGGCACAAAAGGATGAAATATGCAGCTCATATTTTAGTTTTTAAAGTACTTACATTAATTCTTTAAACATATATACTGTATATACTACTGGTAATGCATTACTGACCAACTGTAGCTTGTTTTTACAAATTTAAGGACAATTCAGAATGATTAGCTCCATTCCTATAACCCAAACAGTAGAGCGAGCATCAACAACGGAGATCATCGGTTCAATTCTTCGCATTAACTTGATAAAATGTGCATTTTTATTAAATGCATGATTAAATGCAATATAAGTTGCTTTGAATAAAAGCATCTGCTCCAAATACATTTTATTTAATGTATATTTGTTTATATAATCAACAGCATGTTATAGATATAAGCTCTATATTTTGATTTATCCAAAACATTCCTTATAATTGGAAACCCAGTTTTTTTTTTTTTTTTTTTTTTACCTTCATGTTCAGATCTATACACTTTCATCACAAAAGATGATCAATCAACAAGGAAGAAAGTGAAAACCCCAGCCAATTTGGCATCACACATTATTTTAAAACAAAAACACTGAACAAAAAACACATCTGTCGTATAAATAATGTCTTCATGTGAGAAGTAATAGCAGGACGGAGACTGGGAACAACAGAGATGGAAGTGGAAATACAAGAGAAAGAGAGTGATAAACAGAAAAGAACACTAAAGGATAAAAAAAAACTATATAGCTGGAACTTTTGGAGCTATAGCATAACCCATAGAATGGAAATTCTGTCATTATTTACACGTTATTCCAAACCTGTATGCTTTTTTTTATTTTCTGTGAAACACCGATGTAGACATTTTGGAAGAACTGTTTCACAGCTCTTGCCACACACTGACAGTTCACAGTGATCCGGGGCTGTCAAGCTCAGAAAAGGCCTTTTTAGAGTTTGACAGACATAAGGGAACACAAAATATTCCAAAGGACTTGTGTGCTTTTGGTCCCTTTTAAAGCTTGACAGAAGTTGGAAGAGCGGTTTACAGAACAAATAACAGCATAAGGGTTCAGAACAACAGATTTGTCTTTTTTTTTTTTTTGTATTCAGATGAACTGTTCCTTTAAACGCAAAATAACTGCAGAGGGTTGTGAGATAATGTAAAGCCAATATTTATTAAACAAATTAAATAAGATACCTTAAAAAAAAAAAAAAAAAAAAAAAAAAAAATATATATATATATATATGTTATTTGTTTACCTGCATGCACTGTGACCACTAACTGACATCACAGAACTGTGAACAAACAATCTTAAAATAAATTAAAATCTCAAGAAAATATTTTAGTTCAAAGGGGGTTCGACTGACAAAAGAGTTTGGGAATCCCCTGCTTTAAACAATTCTTTGAAAAGACTTTTGCTTTTGATTTAGTATTTTGAATACTACATTTCTGACTCCTCGCTGGTTTTCATTAATTTAATGAAAAATAATAGTAACAGACATAGTCCACATCAGAAGTGTAACTTCTTCATTGACATAAACAGAGAGAAGTAGTTCTGGCTACGATGTTCTTCCGCAAGACGCAAGCAGTTCTGTTTATTAACCGCTAGAGCGTCAAAAGTTACCAACTGCAGCTTTAAATAAACTAATGAACCATTTATAATAAAGACCAGTAACATTTAGTTGAGAAAATGGAGACAATTTTGCTAAATATTGCCTCAAAGACAACTGCTAAATTGCAATAAAAATGAAATCTGTCTTGCACATGTCTAATGATGACAGCAGGAAATATGAAGTAACCACCTTGCCATCTTCTGGTCAAAATATGTAATAAGATTCACAAGGAATATGAGGTGCGCAGACAAATACACACAAATAGTTTCCACAGTTCAGCTGAGAACATCTACATTTGCAAGTTTTCACATCTTGAAAGACTCCTCTTTAGCATGCCGTCATGGATCCTTGGCCATCTTGTGTTTCAGATAGTTGATTTTGAGTGAATAGTACTCTTCCTGAAGCTGTAAGACTCTTTCCTGTCTGCGTAGCACAGACATCTCCAGATCGCTCTTTCCTGCTGATTGGGTAGGCGGGGGGGAAACAGTCTCTGCGGTGTTTGATTGGCTGTCGTTTCCACGGTTAACAGGTACAATCTCAGCTGGAATAACATATTTCTCTTCCTCCTCCTCCTCTTCTTCTTCTTCTTCATGTGAGATTGCACTTTCATTCTCAGTTTCAGCTCTGTGAAAGGGCAGAGTTGTTAATTTAGCAAAAACGGAGATTGGCAAATATATTCCATTTAAATGAACTTCCCTTTCATGACTTATTACACTTGAACGATCAAATACACACAAAATGATGTCAAAATACCCATCTTAGGGGGTATTCACATAAAGTCAGTTATGTCTTAAGTGTACAGGATTTCTGCATTAGGTCTTAAAGTGACAGGTACCTATAAAATACCTGCTACTATGTTTTTAATGTTAATCAAAAAAGACAAATTGTAGTAGCTTTAATAAGAATCAATGTTTATTTAATTCACACTGTAAATGTTCACATGAGATTTTTCAGTTTCTTACTTGAATGCTACTGTTAAATAGATGTAAAATCTATTGTGTATTTCACATGTACCTTTCTTATGTAGTATTTCTCTGTTATTTGCATCTTTGTTCTTATTCTTAAAAACAAAGTAAAATGAAAATATCTACAGCATATCATGATATAATGTATATCATTATCAAGAAATTACAAAGAATGAATAAAATACAATAACTGCATACATATCTGGGATTACATGGGGGTGAGAAAATAATAATCATTTTCTTATGTTTGAATCCATTCTTCAAAATCACAATTTCCCCCGAAAAATCATCAAAACATAAAAATATAAAACAAAATGTCCACAATGTTCATGTTACTATTACTTATTCAATATTATTACGGCTAATTAAATAAATCTGAAATAAAATATTAGTAATAAATAAAATTTGGCACGTTGTCCTGGCAACTAACTGCACTAAAAAAATTTAAAGCACTAAAAGCAACAGGAAATAAAAACAAAAACAAAAATGACAAAGCAAATAAACAAATTACCATGAAAACTTATTTTAAATAAAATTAGCCTGATAACTGTCACTCACGTTTTTGAAGATAAGACTTGAATGTGCATGATACAAACCTACATTTTTATCATTCATGACTGAAAACATTTTGTAACTTGATTTTGATGTGCCATTTACATGGTAATGCAATGTCTGATTTTAAAATGGGTTTTAAAGGATGAATTTTGAGATTTTATGTTTTCAAGTGATATATAACATCTGATGATTTCTAAAATGTGATAGAGAAAAAGGCAACGAGGAAGTCTTTTTTTTAAACAAAGGTCAAAACTCCTTTTGAAATGTAGATTTCTGAGGGTGCACTCGTCATAAATTGATCTATTACTTTTCCTACATAATTTTTAACAAAAAAAAAAATTGGTATAATATATATTTGGGAGTCTTAGACCTTTCCAACGATATATAGTTTGTCAAGATTCGATTAAATTTGATTGTAATATAGTATAGTCAACGTAGGCGTCCCGTATACGGGACATTTAACAGGTTAAACCTAATTTAAAATCTATTATGTTTTTAATAATATAAAACAAAAATAACTTTTGACGTAATGATTGGAGTGGAACTAGGAAACAAAGGGGTCATCAGAGGTCTGTGCTCACCCTGGAGAGTCGTACGGTGGCATGTAGCTAGTGCTTGGAAAACTAGAGTGTACTTGGTTGTGAAGAGCATATCTGTGGTAAGATGGATGTGAAGGCAGAGATGGGCGGTGTATGAACTCCTTTAAGAGGTTCCCTTGAAACTCCATCATCTCCTTCCACATGGCCATCAGACTCGTCCGGTCCTCCTTCTGTTCCTCTCTGGCTTCCCTTCGCAATCGTTCCTCGTACTCCCTCTGGTTTTGCATGTGGAGAGGTTCTTGAGCTCTCACAGAGTCGGTAACGGAACATTTTTTGGCCTTCTTCCTCACAGGTTGAGCGACCACTTAAATATATATAAACACATTATAGTCAGTCATGCACATAATCATTCATGTTCAGGTAGGGATTCACAAATTAGAATTTTTTTTTTTTGGTTAGTCTAACCACTTTGACCTAAAATTACCAAAATGAATATTTCAAAACACATTTAATGGTCACATGACAGGCAGATAAATTTTTTTTGTTGTTGTAACTTTTTGTTAACATTTTAACAAAACAATTCTAAGTGTTTTACTTATTTTTTTTACTTAAGTATCTGTATGATTAATCACTAGTTTTATCAACTCATGAACACCAGTTTAGGAAACCTCGAGTTAAAGCAACATTTGCCCCATTTTAACCCACAAAGCAGAAAACAAAATCAGTGATGTCTGATTTGCAAATAAATGATTTTGAATCAGGGCCCGGCTCCCCAAAACGTTCTTATCGCTAAGTAGTTCTTAACCTATTCCTTAACCTCTCTCTTAACCTTGTGGTACGATTCCCGACACGTTCGTACGCTAAGTATATCTTCTGTAAGTCACACTTTCGTAAGGTTGGTCTGGACCATTCGTAAGCTTTCTCTTAGGGTTGTTTGAGCTCAAGACGCTACTGTACAGCAGTCTTTAGAATTCAGCGCAGCGAAGTACAAGTCAAACTATGGTATGATGACAATGTTGTGGCTCAACAATGATTTTATGTTAACATTTTGCCTGACGTGGCTATATTAAAAAAAAATTCGCCTCCCAAGACAGCTCATTATATAGCTGCTGGACCTTCTCAGACCTGCGCTTGCCAGGCAAACGTGGCGGAATTTTGCTTTAAGCCCTGAAGCCCAGCGCAAGGTTTTTTTTTTTTCTTTCTTTTTCCTTTCTTTTTCCTTTTTTTTTTTTTTTTTTTTTTGGTACAGATAGCTTCATCGAGGTCGTAGGAGAGGGCTACGGCCTAATCAAGACCTCTGTGTGGAGGTGCGTCCACACTGTCACCAATGCCCTTCTGCGCCATGCCGGGGATTACATCCTGGTGGATGACACACTCATCCCTATCGCCAATCCATCAGTGATTGATCAGACATACATATCGCGAAAGGATACGCGGCTATAAACGTGCAGGTTATAGTGGACCATAGGGGTGTGATATCTGACCTCATGGCAAGGTCCAGCAAAACTTCAACTTCCTCTGACGAGAGGCTTGGTGCCCTTTTTTACGTTGCTTCCCCAGCATATTTTGTATCTAACTCTCTCTCTCTCTCTGTACATTGTAGATAGGTTGCTTTTTATTAAAAACATAAACCAATTGCAATCAATACCGCATTAAACATAAGTAACTGCAACTGCTTGCCACTCAATTATGATTGTAAAGTACCTTACCATTAATATAAAAGTGTATTATATAATTTTTATAAGTCGTTAAACCCATGTCAAGAAGCGGCACAAGCGGCACAACGGGATAAGGAGGGTGGATGATTACCCGGTTAGTCTAACCGTCACAACATATGGTTTGAACATATTTCTGACCATTTGATAATTAAATTTATAGTCTATATTCTACTGATAACTTAAAATATGTTAAAATAAATGTTACTATAATAATTTGAGGAATGTTTCATTTGCATAGAACGTGTTGTCTTTCTTAACGCTGTATTGCACCTTCGCGTGAAGTGGAAAATCGATTCATGAGCAATCGATGCAAACTAATTCAGCACCCTCACTTTGGACAGCGCTCTTGTAACGTCGGACGTACGAGGCAGCGTGCTAAGAGCTTCCTAAGGGACACTTCGGGGAACACACTTAGGAACTTAAACAACTTTGGTAAGATATATCTTTCGAGGTCTTCTTAGCACGCTAAGAGTGAGCGTTATCGGGAAACCGGGCCCAGATCTTTTAATTATTCAAATAAATTTTAAACACATTACTCATGGATTAAAACAAGTAAATGAGGTAATATGACAAAAAGTAGCATACTAAATACGGTTTACATTAGTAACAAACTACATACAAACCATTTTAAGACAAAAATGCACACTATGTGTATACTAAGTATGCAGTAGTAAGTATAAACTGATATTGTATTTGAAACAGCCTCCCCTTTACTTATCATTAGTTGTAAATCAAACACAATGATAAAATTAACATGAAAAGTAGTCCATTTTACATCAATGCATTTACAGTGTTTGACATGTTTATTATTGCACACACACACTATTTGTTTGAATAGTTTATCATTGCTATATTTGTATTACGCGAAATGCAGCACATATAGCGCGCAGCATCTATCGCTCGTGAAATCATGTGACCATATGATAAAGTAGCACATCGTTTCATTTGACACTACATTATTCGATGGCATCAACACACCGTCTGTCATGTCATCCGTCTCCTCGTCGTGACTGACAGACACCTCCTCGATGTCTGTGGATCTGCGCTCATTCCGCGCGTCGTCGATGGACGTACTCTGCGGCTCTTCGAGCTTCACGTTTCTATTAAGTGTTAAAGCGTCTGCGGGGCGGTTGCTGCCCCAGATGGACTTGCAGAGGTCATAATAATTCCAGTACACTCTGCCGTGGCCGTTGTTTTTGTGATGCTCGTGTATTTTCAGGAACTTCTGCTTGAGTGTTTTCAGTTTGGTGGTGACCTGCCGCTTGGTTCTGTGGATCCCTTGCGCGCGGAGAAGCCTTGATATTTCAGCGTAAATAAGAGAGTCGCGAACCGTTCCGCTGATTTGTCTATTAATGTCTTCGTCCTGTCGGATGTACAGCAGCGCCCTCGTCTCGGTGTCCGTCCAGTTTCTTTCTACTGACATTTCTTCATACATTTCGCAGCGTGACAATCTTGGGAAATCACGTAGGGAGTTCATTTAGACACAACATCAGTTGATTCCATAGGTTGATTCACGACTCGCGCGTCACGTAGGCCTGCAAGTACATGACGTATGTGCGTCAGTCGTTTCGAACTTTGTGATTGGCTCAGACTCACTGGCAACGGCAGCCCTCTAGCGTCATGCGTCCGACACTGTTTTTATCATGGTTTTTATACAGTCTATGGTCCAAGTGTGTTGCTAAGAGAAACGTCTGTTTGGAACTACTAGGTTGGTGAAACAGAACAAACAGACAATAGTACAATAGCAAACGTGCCTTTATTACGTTTATATAAGTACTATTTTATACTACCGGCCTCCGCTATGGAGTTAGAAATGTGTCTTTATTACATGCGAGAAAATAAAAGATCTGAGAGAAAAAAAAAAGTTTGAGAGAAAAAGTTATCACACTGATAGCAAAAAAACATTTCATGAGAGAAAAAGTTTTCATGACAATAGCAAAAAATAATAATATTTGAGACTAAAAAAAGTTTTGAGAGAAAGTATTTTCTCATAGAACATAAAAAAATATAAATTTGAAATTTGTAAAATTATTTCTGAGAAAAAAAATCTCTCTCAAAATACTTTGAAAAAAAACTCTCAAATATATATTTTTTGCTATCAGTGTGAAAATATTTTCTCAAAAAAAAAAAGTGTTTCTCTCGAAATGCTTTTCTTTGCTCTTGATGCAATTTCTTGCTCTCGTGTCAGGATTTTGCTTTCACTGTGAGAATTGTGTCATGGGCGGGGCCACGTTCCTATTGGCCAGTCGGGTGAGCATCGTCTTGTCTTGGGAGTCGAACTGATTCATAACACCATTGTTCGGTTCACCTGCATAGATGCCGCCTCTGCTTTATGGCTAGTTAAGTTGAGCACAGACACTCCAATGTTTGGGTAAGATGATGACACACAGCTGGCTGAGCAGGTTCAGTATCACTGAAGATTAAACATTAAAAATAGCACTCATATTCATGAATGAATGTGTATTATATTATTTGCTTGCTAATAGCTAGTAAAGCTAACCAGCCATCATGCTAGAGAAACTTAGAAACTAGCTCACTACTCACTAAATAAGGCGTGAAACTATCTAAATCAAAACATTAATTTGGCATTTGATTTAAACATAATATAAACCAGGTGAGTTTGCAAGTTTACCTAGCATGATGGCTGGTTAGCTTTACTAGCGATTAGCAAGCAAATAATATAATACACATTCATTCATGAATATGAGTGCTATTTTTTAATGTTTAATCTTCAGTGATACTGAACTTGCTCAGCCAGCTGTGTCAACTTTCTCAGCCAGCTGGGAAGTCGTGGCCTAATGGTTAGAGAGTTGGACTCCCAATCGAAGGGTTGTGAGTTCTAGTCTCGGGCCAGACGGAATTGTGAGTGGCGGTAGTGCCAGGGCCGTTTGAAGGAATTTGGGGGCCCCAAGCAAAATGGACATAGAGGCCCCCCGACAAGCCCCCCCCCCCCCCCCCCCACACACACACACGCAAAGGCTACAGGAACCACAGCATAGCCATACAGTTTAAGTTCACTGGCACTTTATATAAATTAAAAAAAAGTTTACAGTGCAAATACTGCTTGAAAAAATAGTTTGGTGGGAATTCAATAGTGATTTGCACTGTTTTTTTTTCTTCTAATAATATGACAGCACAAACTTAGTTTAAACTCTGGGCTGTGCAGGAAATCAGCTATAATTATAGAGCTTTTGGTACCTTGTGCTTTATAGAGGAAAAATCAGCACTGAGAAGTGATGCATCTGTTGATGTTGAGGATGAAGTTGATGGTGTAGCTGGGAAATCTGAAATTACCTGTTGAAGTACGTTTTACCATTTCACTGTTAGCATATTGAAAGAGGTCACTATTAACAGCTCAGGGGTGCGTTAAATGAACAACTAAGTTTCCTTTTTTAGATTTTTTTTTTTAAATGCATAAAATGCAATGCATACATAAAAAAAAAACATTTAATTATTAATAATTGTTTCTCTGTCTGTACTTGTACTTTGAACAATGACAATAAAGTTGACAGATGAATTTAGTGCATTAAAGTGCCATTCAGGTGGGTTTTTAAATAAAGCATTTTCTGAGATGCACATTAAACACCAAACATTAATTTATCTTTTAATTATTGAAAATTAAGCAAAAATTAATTTTGTTAAGAGCAGTTCTGTAGATGTTGTTCATGTGTTCACATCCTTATTTAGTGAGACATCAGACGCGAGACTGAAATCACCGAGAGCGTCACGCGCGCTTCAGTGCGTTTTCAAGGAAGACGCGCTTCTGCTCCTTTCATTAACAGAGACACGCAAAACATGCAGGATTCATATTTAAACAGACTGTTCCTGCTTAATATTTACAGATATTAGTCCGTATCGTGGTTTGATGTAAGCGCAATGACCTATTTTTAATTCATTCATTCAAAATTTGGCAAATTACGTGTCATTCTGCGTTAAACTGTAAATTCCGTTTTTATGACTGGATTCCGCGATTCTTGCAATCGAAACACGCCACGACGTTCTCTTTATGTTTGCCTGAGCCCTCAAATCAAAACACTGCTGACTCCTTGCAGTCTGCGATTTCTGATCTGCGTTCTCCTTATCCCGTTAAAAAAAAAACATATTACAGTAACCATATTCCTTCCGTTCGAAAAAAAAAAAGCAGAGATCACTTGACTTGGTTGGCCTGCTGCTGTCAGCGACAACTGAGAGGGGCCCCCTTGAGGGGGATCCCGATAACAGTGTCATTACATGTTACTGCATTGACGATCAAAGGGGCGCTCACACAGTGTCGTTGCATTTTATTCTTAACCAGTCGTTGTCTTGGGGCCCCAGGTCAGCTCGGGGCCCCAAGCTATTGCTTGGTTTGCCTGCCTTGTTGCGACGGGCCTGGGTAGTGCATGAACAGCTCTCTCTCCACCTTCAATACCACGACTTAGGTGCCCTTGAGCAAGGCATCGAACCCCCAACTGCTCCCCGGGCGCCGCAGCATAAATGGCTGCCCACTGCTCCGGGTGTGTGCTCACAGTGTGTGTGTGTGTGTGTGTTCACTGCTCTGTGTGTGTGCATTTCGGATGGGTTAAATGCAGAGCACAAATTCTGAGTATGGGTCACCATACTTGGCTGAATGGCACTTCACTTCACTTCACTTCATCAAGAATCCTCAGTCATTTCAGAAGCAGAACACTAATGTAAATGTGTTTAAATGGTATTACGTTGAGATATCTTTGGACGGTGCGACCATGGTATTTATGTAACGTTACTATGGTAGTATGCTGGTATTCCTACCAGGTTACCATATTTGCATACCATGTACTTGAGAGAATACCAGAGTGAATGCCGTACCTGTTGCCTCTTAGGGACTTGTAAATAAAGATTGACTAATTAGTAGTAGTTATTTTGACTATATATCTGCAGTAACACACGGATGAGTTGGAGGCAAGGCAAGGCAGAGCAGGAGGCGTCGGTTGTTCCTGTCATAAGGTTCTCGTCTGAATGTGAATTAGTGGAACCTCGAGAGTGTAAGTGTTCCAGATGGAGCTGAAGTTCTAAAGCGCTTCTGCCGCCGTCTCTTCGTCCATATTGAGCTCCTGACAAAGCGCCTCGAGACTCCTCCGAACCGAACCATCGTCTGATTTAACGGACTCCGAATCCGTTTAATCTCCACGCATTGCTGGAATCAGTTCAAATCAACAGAAAAGTGTTTTACGTGAAACACGGAATCGACCCGGTGCACCGCTGACCTCCTGATGCTATCCCACAATGCCGAGACTTACGAATGGCGCGAAAACGAGCTCCTCTCAGCCAATGGGAGAAGAGGAGTAGATGGCGTCATTACAACAACAAAGACGATAGCGTGGAGGATTTAAACCACCCTCACTATATATATATCTATATCTGGTATTATTTGACATGTTTATCTTGTATACTTAATACATAACTACATGTAACGTTATTATTACTAATTATCTTTACACGTAATTACATGCAATTATACAATTAAATTTAAACGCTTCACTGATGCCTTACTTTCAAATACTTTTATTTATTTATATATATAGATATATATATTAATTCATAAACTATATAATGTTTTGCAAAAGTTTGTTCTTATTTGCTCAAACTAAATGCTACAAATATTTAAAAACCTTCACAATTGTCTGGCAGAAAACTAATTGATCAACAAAGAATTATTGACTTGACAGTTCAAAGTAACCTTTTATTGCACAATAAAAGATCACAAACCATGGTTTGAATTATATGATTGGTCCACATCCGTGTACAGGAGAACTGGAACAAAAAAAAAAAAAACAAACAAAGAAAATATCCCCCCCCCCCAAAAAAAAATAATAATAATAACACCCATGACTCTCAGCACTGCTGCAGATTTCATACCAAGAGTATAAGCTCACTTTTTGTCGAGTGATCATCCCAATAGAGTGCACTTGCTTCAATGTAACTACAAACTTAAAGTACTTCCTTGTAATGAACACTGACCATTAGATCAAATAAAGTCAACGTTATTCTACAAGATCTAGAGGAACAGAACCTCCAACACAAGCGCAGTTTTGCTTTTATTCTGTCTGGCTACATAGCTGTTATAAGAAACACTCCATAGAAGCATGACTTGCATTCACTTTGAAATATGGAACGTTGCTCTGCCTCAGACATGGTGACTGGTCTTTTAGCAGGTCCTGACATGCAAACACTGACAATAACATATTCAATGGTGAGTCTGATCAAAATGACACTGGCACATGGTACCACAAATTTACCAATTCTCATTTCCCATCGGAAATGAACTACGCAAAGCTACTACAATCATCTTCTTTTGATCAATCCATCAAAAAACATGGAGGAAGGGGCCAATGGGAAGGCTTTTTTTTTCTTTCAAGAGTATCTGGGAGCAACTATCCAGAGATGTGTTTATACACACAAATTGAGTCAACATTACCATTTTCAGAACAGTTCACCTTTTATGGAAAGTAAAATAGATCAGTGTAGACATCCCATATAGGAAAAGATCCAAAACCTGGAGACATCAATTTTATGTACATGTTGCAATTGCACAGAGACAATGCGGAGACAGTAAAACAATAAATACAGGTAGAATTTTAAATTGATCAGGCTTCTGGATGAAAAACCAAACTGTTTCAGCTAGCAGAAAGATAAAAGCAATGTTACTAGGACACAGAATTTAATATATATTCACTGATGAGCCCAGATATTGCGCCAGGGAGACTTTCTATTCAAATAACTTGATTAAACTGGAGTGTTTTTAAGTTTCCAATAACAGTGTTGTGTTTTCAAACTGTACATTTCCAACAAACAGTACATTTATAAAATCAATACACTTACAACCAGCAACGCAGCATTCTCAGTCTAACAGTCTGAACTCTCCAGATGTACATATACTGGCTGTTATTCTCCTGAAATGTTGAAGGCCTTTAATGGAGTTACGAACTGATCAAAACGTCAAAAGTAAGGATAGCATAATCATCCAGATGTCTAGATGAGGTCTGTGGGTTTTTGTTCACCAGATGTTACTCAGAAAGCAGTGTAAGGACAATAGAGAAAGATCTGAGGTAAGCTTTCAGACTAACAACGAAACAGTTTTGAAAGTTAAGACTTTGTGCTTTGCAATACTGTTTTGGATGAGAGTGGAAACGGATTACGTTATTTCAAAGGTTTTATGATTTGAAGTTTTACACAAAAAAAAAAAAAAATCTACAAGGCCAGTATCTGTACAACTAGATTTGAACTAGTATGACTGAGACTGCTTCCCAAAACGTTGACACTGTACACAAGTACTTTGATATATATTTTCCAACATAAAGATGTAACAAACATCCATATATAAACCGCTAAATAAGGCATTGCAAAGTGAACACAATAAAATAGATGCGATGAGAATGGGGAAATGTCCTATTTGGTGAATTTGGCAAAGTAAAAAGAAATAAGAGCATAATAAATTACATCTTGGTGTCACAAATAGTGTGACAAGGCAACAACATTATGTTTTGTTGAAGGTGAACATGATTTTTTGTTGTTGTTGTTTAGACAAGAAATTTACAGTACAGGTTTACATAGGTCAAAATGTACAGGAAGTGACGTGCAAGTGTGCGCATGCATCCACACGAACACACACAAACAAACAAGACGGAACACAATTACAGGTAAACATTCACCAAAAAGACTGTGCAAAAATGTTTTCACATAAAAAAAAAAAAAAGATGAAAAGGTGGAAAATGAATACTCCCACAAAAGAGAGACCCTGTTGAGACTGGGGGAGAAAACAAGTTAAATTATCTGGTTATCAACTGGTGTAAATTATTTCAAATAAAAGAAACACTAGTGCTGATTATTTTAAACACCCTCCCAATATGAGACATACTGGCAAGGGAAAAAAATAACATTGTGTGCTTGTAAACAATAGTAACGGCAATAAACAGCTAGATAGATTTTCATGTCTTACTCTACAGTATTTTTTAAATGCACCATAGAAAATAAGAGCAATGTAACCCATGAGGAGAACGAGTCAGTCTGACATCTTTCTTTCAACCCCATCAACCAAAGGGCTTTAGTCAAGGCAAAAAAAAAAAAAAATGGTGATTTGCAAAGATATTTTTGTCTTATTTTGGGTGAAGGAATATTTCACCCAAAACTCAACTCTCTGGCATAATTTACTCACCCTCAAACTTGTATGACTTGCTTTACTTCAGTGGAACACGAAAGGATACGTTTTAAAGAATGTTTATGCTGCTCTTCCCCACATAACAAATCCACAATGACCATGGGATTTCAAACTTTGGTTTTCAAAGATTATTTTGCAGAAAATAGTCGTATGGAGTGGTTTCATGGCCATTTATGAAGCTTGATAGCCACTTCTTAATGGGAGCATGCCGCTTTTGTGCTCCACGGAAGAATGTCAAACATGTTTGAATGACATAAGTCTCACAATGTTCCACCACCTGTTTTGCATCAGACTTGTATTATAAGCCCCTGCACCAATACTATTTAGAACAGAGTCTCATCTACAGCACTAAACCTTTGCCATTGAATATGCAGCACCTCTAAGTGTATATATAGCCATCTCTATAAATGATTAGTAGTATTCCAAGGGGGCATCTTACCAAAGCAAACATGTGGAAATGACATCAAAAACAATATGACAAACAAAACAAAAGATAAATCAATCTCAGGATTGTTCTTTGCCATCAATTTCAAGCCTTGCTCTATTTGAGTTTCCATTGCACTCACCATTGTTGCACTCATGCCACCTATAGCTTTGTTAAGGATTTAGGTTAAAATCTTCACTAAAATGAATACATAGCAGCAAGCAACTAAGAACAAAATACTGTGGTCCATCGAGACTGTATCAGATGCAGCTCTGCTGGTAATCTACCAATGGGACGAGTGTTTTTTTTTTTTTTTTTACATTACTCTGAGAAATGTTTCAAAACATGAACCTAGGTCTTATGCAACTATAAGAGCGTGATCTGAAACATGATTATGAAGTGAGACTGCTGTAAGTTTTTTTGCACAATTCCAACATCCTACCGCTTTCTGAGAATCTGTGAAAGATGCTAGTTAATAACACCTTATGAAAAGGGAAAAACGCTGGGGTCATTAAGAGCGTTCTCCGTCAATAGACAGAAACGTTTGAGTAGCCGTTCTCATTATGCAAAAGGAACAAGCTAACAACAATGATGATGTTGTCCCTTTTTCAGGATTGAAGTCCTCCGAGTGTTTGCATGCTTCAAGTGTCACACACCCAGAAGGAAGAGTAGATGTCAGTGAAATTACAAGGGCAGGTCTATAAACAATACGTTGATAATCAAAGTTCTATACACAAACTTTTACCGACACGACACACATAAAAGTACTGCGGCCAAAATGTGAGGATGCATTCTAGGCTTCACTGTCACACGAGCCTTGAGCACTTGGCTCAGGTTCCTCTCCCATCTCATTTTTGTCTTTTTCCTCAGTTCTTCTATCCTCAGAAGGATCTTTGACCTGAGCTAAATCTACATCAGGTCTGCCTTCTTCCATTTCGCCCTCTTGGCTCTTTTGTTCGGGTGTCTGTTTGTCTTTAAACTCCTTCAGTTCCACACCATCTATATGCACACCAACACTGCTGCTTCCCTCCTCTGGTCCTTCCTCCCTAACCTTCTTCCTCTTCCTCTTGGGGCTGCCCGTGCTGTCTGCTACAGTCATGGCGGGCAGTGCCATTATACTGCCCGGTGGCAAGAACATGTGAGGATACAACAGACTATGTGACATTCCTGGGATCAGAAAAGGGTTAAAGGTCAAATGGCTACCGGTGCTTGTGATGCTGCTACTACTACTGCTAGTGGCCGCAGCTGTAGACACTGAAGCAGAAACTTTCTTCTCTTCCCCTTGTTTTATGTCCTCCCTATTCCCATTCTCCATGCTCATCGGAGAGCTTGCGTTATCATGCTGAAGTGCAGAATCCAAACTATCCGCCGGATTGGAGGTTGAGGTTATAGTTGCAGAGTTTGTAAGAGTCACGCTCGCTGTAGTGGAGGATGCAGTTGCAGTGGACGTTGCAGTGGACAGTGGTTGATTCATCATTCCACTCATGTGAGCGCTGTACATGGACGGCTGCACGGCCGCCATGCCGTGAAGCATCATGGGCAGCATGCTGAGTCCATTCTTGGCGTCTTCTCCTGATGGTAGAGCAGTGGCAAAACCGTGAGGAAAGCCCATGATTCCAGTTAGCGAGATGCCAGGGACATTGCGGAGATTGGGTAAGCTAACCAGATCCATGCTGCCAATGAGCCCACCGTTCATGAAGAGCGGACCCATGCCAGCAGGGAGCTCGGGGGCTTTGGGCATCTCGCTGCGGGGTCGTCTGCCTCTCCTATGTGGACCGGGATAGCGACACACAGGTTCAGAGAGGATGCGTGTGAATTTGACCTCCGGCAGAAAACCCTGGAATAATGGGATTATGAAAAGTTAGTGTTGGTTTACAAGGAAAAATTTCATTCAGGATCTAGAAAGTCAAAGACTTATTAATAATGTACAGGATAAAAATGGCACATATGGTGTGTATATATATATATATATATATATATATATATATATATATATATATATATATATATATATATATATATATATATACATACATACACACACACACACACACACACACACACACACAGTAGTTTCATTCAAAATCATCAATTATTTCAAAACTATACGAAATTATTTTTTTCTGATTGGTTAGGTTCAGTACAAATGTGCACAATACATGATATATAAATTAATTTCATTCAAAATCATACATTATCCCAACTCACTAAAATACTGGATTCTGATTCCAGTGGAATGGATTTCAGTGAAACCTTATATTTTAAATTATAAAATAATACATTAATAAACAAACAACAGAATTTGATTTGATTCATTGGTTATTCTTTAATACTTTGACCCTAGACATTATTTGATTAATTCGAAATAAATTTATAACTGTATTGAAACCTATTTTTGTCTAAGTGCCCTCTTTATGTTGTGACTTTGAGCCGGGTCGTAACAATTATAAACTATCATAGACTATTATAGAAATCCTATGGGGGATTTTTATGTAGATACCCTTCACACAGAACTGTGAAATGGTTGACGTAAAAAATTCAACTGCTATTTATTTAGCAGATGCTTCTTTCTGTCCAAATCAGACTATAAAGAGGGTCATCACCAGCTCAAGGAATTAAGCAACATTGTGATCTTATTACATTTCCGTATTTCTTCCACTCTGAACCAATACATTTTAGTCAACATTTAAATGACGAACCTTGACAATTAGCTTATGTTCAGTTTACTACATATTCACAGGTGGCTTCACTGGAAAAGTCTCTCCTCTGCTTCCTGCAGTTTCCAGCCTCTTTCTAGACAGAATGTATATGACTCACCGAGTGCTTCACCACATCTGCCCAATCAGGAGCCACATAGTATTCAGAGTTTGCATCCAGCCACCGGGAGAGCTCTTTAATGGCTGGAGCCATAGCACCTCCAAGCTGCAACCAGAAGAATTGTGGCATTAAAATGAAATGAAACAAACAAAAAAGGATTATAGGAGTATCTATGCATGTTTTAGTTACCCTGCGGCCTGTGTTTCTGTGCACTACTGGGACTCTCTCCTCCCCAGTCAGTGAGTTGACATTGAGCTTGGTTGGGTCTTTGCAGCGATGCCTTCTCTGCTTCGGGCGCTCCAAGAAACTGTGCAACATGCTTGCATTCTGAGACTAAAAAAAGACTTGGGTTAAAGTTATCTATTAAATATCAATTATATTATTTAAAGACTTATATAAGCTGTATACAACAAAAAATTACATTTAGGATCATTCAAATATCCTTCTAGACAGAAAAAAAAAAGTGTTATCAGCCTTGCTACTTTTTTTTTTTAAAGCACCTTAAAGGTACACACAAATAAAAACATAATACCATTAAAGTAAACATGAAATTACATTCACATACACATCTGTTTTACTGGTAATGTGACGTACTTTTGAAGTAAAACAGGGAATTTAAAATGTAAGACACAAATATGATCTTTAAACTTGATCTAATAGGAACTTCATAGATGTTATAATACTCAAACAAAAATGTCACAGAAATATTATTACCGGAAAAGCAGAAAGCTCCATGTTGTAGTTGGGGTTTTGTCTTAGCCATTCGATTAGGCCTTTATTGGCTGTTTCCCTGTCCAAGCTCACATTTGTGGCCTCCGAGGCTGGAGGAGGAGCTGGAGAGGATGCTGGAGGGTGAGGAGAATGTGTAGTCGGGGTGGCTGTAGGGCCTTCTGACTGGGAGGATGTGGAGGACACAACAGGGTGGCTGATACTCTCTGACCCGCTCTGTGGAGTACACAAAGATAAACAAAACACTTGCCAGTTATATTGATTTATTTATATATTTTATTCATTTAGTTATTTTAGTGCCATATCAGCATCATAATCAAAGGCTATTTTCATGGCAATATCCAAGTTTGAAATAAAAGCTTTCGAAATAAGCTTCTTCCAACATCGCAAAAGATGAAAATAAGATCATAATAATATTTAAAATAATTTCCTGGTAGATCTTTTTAGAAACATCAAATTAGTTTGAAAAAAGTAAAATAAAAAAAGTACCCCATTGCACTTTTAATGAAGACTTTAATCTTTGATGGTGCTTTTTTTTTCTTTTAGCTTGGCGGGATAAATCATCATAAGCTTTTCTTTGTACAGAAAAGAAGAGTAGATTTGCCAAGCATCTCCTTTTATGTATCACAAAAAAATGCTAGAATGGCATGGTGCCATTTTCATTTTTGGACGTCCTATTGTATCCACTGCATTGATCTGCGTTTCCACAAACCTGCTTTTCAGGCAAGTCCACGCTTCGTCCCTTTATAAAGCTGAGATCAGGAGTCTCAATATTTCTTCTCCGTCCTCTCCTCCGTCTCAACATTGAATCATCACGACGAAGACCGCCGTTGACAATCTGCCCCGTGACTGGGTGAATCAGGCCAGCCTGCAAAATGCCAGCCATATCCAATCCCAGTGAGCCTTGTATGGAGCCTATCCCAGTTATTTTATGAGGCACTGACTGGACAGTGTGGCTCATCTGACCAGTTGGCCCACTGTCTCCTCCAACTGTTAGCTCTGTTGGTTTGGAGAGGTCAATAGCGGCATCCTGCCAGCCATTAAGGAGGAGAGCATTAGCACGATGAGGCAAGCCAACCTGGATCTTTTCTCCAAGATGGCTTGGTTTGGCAAGGACTTCTGCCTCAAATTCAAAACTACGTCTTGGACGTTTGAGCTCTGAAAGAAATGCTGGGGCCACTAACCGCTCCTGTTGGGACAAGATAAAAAAATAATAATAATAAAAAAAGAGGATATCTCCATGTTTCAGTTAATGAAATCTAAAAAGTTTTTCAACCAATTTTTGCAACAAACCAAAGAAGTAAAATTCATATTAAGCAAGTAATTAGCATGGTTTTACCAAAACTCCAGCATTGATCAGTTTAACTGTTTGAATGATATCAAATGCTGCAAAATAAACAAACGCAATCATGATATTTATTAGGTGTTTGATGATATTTACATTTATGAGATGGAATAAAACAATCAACTGCAATCATTTTTGGTCAAAGGGACCACAATTTATGCACTGATATTCCCTGATATTTCCAGGTTTTTTCCATTCATATAATTTATTTCCAGCTTTTTAAGTATTTGTAGACACCTTGAAAAACCTACCTTTGCTAAGTGTGGTACTGCGTGTGGGAGGTTAAAGTTAAGGCTCTGAGAAATAGGCATTCTGGTAGACAGAAACCCTGCCCTCTGGTGGGCACTGCTGGGCACACAGGTGTTAGCCAATGAGGTGGGAGACTCGTACTGCTGACTAGAGGAAGGCCACTTCCCCTTTAAGATAGTGTGGCAGATACTGTCAATACGGTTGATGATCACTCTGTCCTGTAGGGAGCAAAAAGACAAGGGTTTAACTGCAGAAACGAGTGATTGGTATATATCTAGTGGTATGCTGTGGGCTGACACCAGCCTTACTTATTTCATTTTAAGAGAAGACTTTCACATTTTAAGCAGAATATACAAAATACAGTACCTTAGGCCACTCTGAGAAGGAGAAGAGAGCTTTCTCTTGTAGAAGCTGAGCAATGGTTGGTTCCCTTATTTCATGGACACTGTCTACCATCTCACACATGGGCAATGCAAAGCGTGGTCCATCAACATCTCCCAGTAGTGCTAAAAATACAAAGAAAAAAATTTTTATTTAACAATTATTATTCAAAGCATGCTGGGAGAGACCAAAACCTTATGACTTCCATTGGGTTTTATGAACACAGTGAGAAACAATCATTTATCATTATGTAATTTGTCTAAGTTTTATTATAGTAAAAATATTAAGTGATTCCATCAAGCAAATCTGACTAATGTTTGCCAACAATTAGAAATAAGTGATGACAAACCATTGAATTAATGTACACTTAATGTGGTAATGCGGCCAACAAGATCAATAAATATCAATAATTCAATAGTCAGGAGTCAGTTATTCTGCTTATATAAATTGTCTTTTTCTTCTAAAATAGGTTTCAAACTCAATAGACCTGGAACTACTACATACAAGTAACGGAATCAGAAACAAAACACAAAATGTAGAAAGGTAAAGTCTACAGTCAAAGTACCTGGCGCCTTTGCACCTTCATCATTTATCTTTTCCTTTACTTCCAAAACCTCAGTCTGCTCAAGGTGAGGGGTCTGTGTAGTGCTATCTGGCTCAGGCTTCACATCTGACACCACTGGATCCATGAGGAGCTCTTGTTTTGGGACTCCTTCAAGGCTCAGGGATTCAGAGGTGTCAGGTAAGGTAGTAGGAGATGACGGGAGTGAAGGTGGAATAGGGTAGTCTGTTGGGAGATTAGTGTTAGTTATATTGCACTCTCCTATTAGCTCTGGTGGTTCTTTGCAGGGTTCTTCCACCAACTGCTGTTCTGTTGTGTCTTGCTGAAACCCATCACAAGGTTCCTGCAGGGTCTCGTCACAAGTCAAATCGTAAGACTCCTCTAAAGGCACTTTTTGTGGCTCTGTTAGAGGCTTTTTGTAAAGTTCATTCAAGGCCACTTCACAAGGATCTTTAAAATCCCCATTGGAATCGTCAAATGGCACCTTGTAGTCCCCTTTCTGGGATTCCTCGAGACAATTTTCTCTTGGAGATGCTATTGAAGGAATCTCATCTTGAGTATCCATTGTCATTGGGCTGTCTGGGGAAAGATCTTGAAACCCTAAGCTTTCAGCTCCTTCTTCTGGACTGGGAACACCATGTGTGATGTTAGAATCACTAAGCCTATCTTCTTGCTCCTCACTAATGGGATCTGTCTGGTCAAGACTCACATCCGGGAGTCCAAGAGGTGGTGGTGGTGAAACATATTCTGGAAGACTGGCTGATAGATCTGTCTGATCCACAGAAGTCTCTCCAACATTGAGGTCTTTGAACAACATGAAGCTCGGTGCCAGTGGTTCAACAGGGTTGCTTTGCGAGTCCGAACTTGGCATGCTCAAACAGTCGGTGAGCGTTTCATCACCCTCACGTCCATCTTCTGGTTGAGGAGCATCGAGAAAGCTGGGTTCCAAAGTTTGCGCTCCCAAGATGGGATCAGTCTCGTTGAACATGTCAGAGGCTTCAGCATGGTCCGAGCTTTCCCATGGAGCTTGAAGTTCATCTAGTTCCATAGAAGGAGCCATTAAGCCAGTCTCCTCCGAAGACCCTTGCTCTCCCACCAGAACATCGCTGCGAAGTTTCCCAGCTATGGAGTCTGCCATGTCTCCTTGAGACCCATTTAGCTCCCCTTGGACCCCATATGAATTTAGCATATTCTGTCCACCAGTTGCAGAATTGAATGGGAATCCATTGAAGGCCTCTTTACCAGACTTGATATGTAGTGTGTCTGATGTCAAGCCTTCATGTTGTAAAGACCCCAACTCTAGAGAGTCATCCAATGGAGGGCAATCCAAAAATCCTTCCCTGTTTCCTGCACCTATTTCTAGGGAATTCCCAGACTCTGATGCCACCACTTCTGTGGGCTGGCGATGCCCATGAGTATTGACGAGTTGTGTTGGTGTGTGGTGTGAAGGTGTGGGGTGATACTCTGGAGGTTGTGGGGACTGACAATGCCCAAGGTTGGCATCATACAAGCAGCAATGGTGGTGGGGCAAGCCCGGGACAGGATATCTGTGGTTTTCTTTATGAACATAGTTCCGGTGGGCCTCCAGGAAGGATAATTGGGGGTCATTGAGGATGTAGAAGTCTGTTCGACTCAAGCCATGCTTAGCAACCCCAATGAGAAGATCACGGTCATGTTTGCCACACTCCCACCAGACAGGCAAGTACAGACTAGGGCGACAAAGCAGCAGTCGTGCCTCCAGGAGCAGGTGGCGCAATACTTGCTCACGGACCTTTCTCAAAAGCTCGATACGATATAATGTTCGGGCAGCTCGCTCTTCTGTAATGGGCTCCACAAACAGTGATGTATCCACATTACCTAAATGAGACAAGAAGTTGTGTAAAAATTATGACAGATCTAACTTCTATTATTATTAGCTTCACCAAACTATCAACTCAAATATCCATTTTACCTTCATCTTTTCTGGGCGGCAGTCTACATGCGGTTCGACACATTGAAACAAAGCTGTGGAAATATCTCTCCAAGCTTTCGTCCGTCTTTCTCTCTAATCGAGCAAGGGCACGGAACTGACTCCAGTCAAAGGTCTTCTTCTCTGGGTCATACACTACTCCAAACGACGACACGGTGCGATAGAAGTCAGCCTGCTCTCGACGTGTCCACCTGTGTTAAAGGAGATACATTTACTCAATAAAAATTCAATTTCCCTCAAAAATTTAATTAAATAATTTTCAGCACACACGATTACCCATTATTACCCAATGCAGAATCAAAATACCATTCTTCCAATGTTCATCATGACCTGCAGTGTTTCAATGTTAATACAATCCTCAGGGATTTTATGCTAGTCAATAATTCTATTTAGTTTTTAGCCATTGTTTTTGTCTTTTTTTTCATGCTGCTCTAATGTTTTGTTAACTTTTTGATGTTCTTCATCCTCATAACACTTAGTGTTTATGATTTTTTCAACACGACTTGAAGGCAGCAAGAGTATTAAAATGTTACCCAAAGGAGCTGGTTTACAACTGTAAACAATAAAACCACTGTAACATCACTCACCTTCGTTGCCACTCCAAAAAGAGCGGATCAGGTTCAGTAGTGCAGTGCCTAAACTCTCCTATTTGCCAAGCCACAGGTGCAATTCCCTCGTGTAAGAGGAAATCATGACGAAGCGGCTCACGGCGTGTATAACGCTGATAGGCAGTAATGAGGCGCCGGAGTCGTGCTGTAAGAGCCGAGCCTGCTGGCCACTGTATCCGTCCCTGCTCCATCACTTCTGCAACAAGGTCTGCTGCGAGAGATCCTATAAAACCCCCTTCAAAAGAAATGCTACTTTAGACGACACCTAAAGTTCATATTAAGGGGTGGTCACCTTTGGATTTGTGTCATATTTATAAGGATGCCAATGCAACAGAGAGCAATATGACAAATTTCAAATAGATTTATTTCACCTACATATAAAGTTCAAGTTTATGGAACTCTAAAAAAACATAAAAATACAGATGGTTGGAAAATTTTCTCAATTTATCCAGCATTGGCAGGCAGTGTTGGGGAAAGTTACTATTAAAAGTAATGCTTTAAAATATTGCGTTACTTTTTAATTATCAGCAGGAGTTGACTGTTTTTAATATAAGAAGGTCTATTTATAGCAAATGTAAAAACTCTTCACACCAAAAAGTGTAATGAATAAACCTCAGGCTGAAGGAAAAGTACATTTGTGTCTGAACTGTAGAACACAGGAGAAGGTTCAACACTCTTCAGTAATAATAAAAAAAAAAAAAAACAATGAAGCACAACTGTTAGTTTATCTAAAGTCATTTTTGCTTATTCGTATGGTTGAACTGGATCGTCAAAGGTCAGCAGCAAAGACATAGTTAATAAAATGGGATTAGATCCATTTGTGTTTTTTTATTATATATATTTATAATTATTGCAGGTTTGCATCATATTCTGAGTTTCCATTTCACAGTTTTGATTCATTTTGTTGAATACTAAATTTTTTTGCGGTGGGATGAATTAATGCACATTCACATTTAGTCTAGAACTACAATAACATGTTCACACATCGCACACAACGCCTCTGTACTTCTGATTTTTCCCAATATGGGGGAGGAGACTTGTCAGTAATTAAATGGGAAAACAAAGTAATTGGCATTACTTCTTGGAAAAAGTAACTCAGATATTTTCTTGTAAATGAAAAAAGTAATGCTTTATTTTACTAGTTATTGAAAAAAATTAATCTGATTACGTAACTCGCATTACTTGTAATGCGTTACCCCCAACACTGTTGGCAGGTATGAAAAAAGTTAATTTGGCACCCAACAACTTTACAAACAATTAATGGTTCAACAGTACTGGCAAATGAGTAAATAGAAAAGGAAGTTTTCAATACCTGTCATTGTATTATCATTTTTCCCTGTTTCCTCTGACATGGGTTCCTCCTTTGTAAAAGAAAACTTTACTTTAATGAACAGTCTGAGCATTTGGTTAACGCACTTAGCAAAATTCATTCGACGTCACATTCCTTTGACTTCTTCTTATTACCTTGATCTCTACTTTCTCTTCTAATTCCTCAGACTTAATATCGTTCTCCTCTTTGATTTCATCACTCTTGCTGATACTGCAAAAGAAGAAGCATGTTTATGGTTGTAAGCACCAAGAGGCACGACAACCGTTATATCTCTGCTACTCATTTAAAAGCATATTACCTATCAGGTGCATCTAAAGCAGTTTCTGCTCCACTTTGCTCTACCGTCAATGCAGTGACATCAGGCATACCCACTCGCTCCAGGAAACACAGAGCAGGGTCTGCACGCATGGCATTATACCGCTCATACCCTGCATGGGACACACAAAGTAGTTAATGCACATGGTGAAGAAAGAGCAAGTCAACATGAACCCTGTGACCATCTAAATCATACAAAAAGATCCTGTAATTGCATTCAAATGTATCACATCTCTGCTAAAAAGTAAAACATACACTGCATAAGCATCATAAAACTGGGTGTAACGGTTGCACCCATTCTTTGATGTCTCACCATGTTTGTGAACTCCAATAAGCAGCGATTTATCCGCTTCAGCATCCCACCATATTGTAGGGATCTCAATGTAGTCAATATCAGGCAGGGTTACCTCCAGTTTACTGCAGAAAACACACAGATGCGTGCATATTAAGCCACTCTACACTGAATTAATGAGGTATGCATGGGTTAAGAGAGACTGTGTGTCATCTAGTACCTGGCTGGGATCCCTTCAAGAGCCTGATTCGCAGCCTCCCCCAGCACTTCCACCTTCAGATAGTATAGCATCCGCACCCTCAGTAGCACCCTGTTTATGACAAGATACATGATGATCACACATTTAAAACCCTTTAATCATGATGTCATCACAACACATACATCATTATATGAAAATTAAATAATGACAAATATAATTTCATGACCGACAGAAAACATGAAAAATGTAACTATGCCCCCTGATTGAAGTACTTCCTATTTATATAATATGATCATGGTGCAAAACGTACTTTTTCGACAATTTAAATGTAACCCATGTTACACAATATTCAGAAGTCTTACTTGTTGCAGTGTTGTTTGAGGTGTTTCTTGTAGCTGTCATCCTGAAGCACAACCTCTGGGTTACAGTGGACCAGCCAGTCTGCATTCTTCAGCTCTGGGGGACTCAACTGGTTCTTCAGCTTCTTGCCTTTACGACCCCGAGGCACAGGAGCAGACAGACCTGGACAGGTAAAATGCATTTGATGACATATTTCTAGTCATTTTGCAACAATGATGTGAAGAACAGTCATTGAATTCTATTTAAATAGACAAAGAAAAAAGAAATAGGGACGTCAATGATTAATCGATCTTCAATTAAAAGTAATTAATCATTTTGTTTAAATAAATTGACTGTCAATCAATTTCAATCGATTTTGCAGTTCATTCGAACAGTGAAAGCAATTTGATGCAACATATTCAAAGTTTAAGAAAGAATGTTGAGTATATTTTTAATATATTTATATGGACATAAAAATGATTAATTGTTATGAATAATGATTGGTAAATTGAACATTAAATGCTGTCACTAAAATCTAAAAATTTAAACAGAATTAAACCGATGATCAATTTAATTATTAACTAAACTATCAAATTTACATTTAATATATATTAAAAAAAAATCAGTAAAATCAATAAAATAATTTAATTTGTTTAAAATTTCTATTTTATTTTTTTATTTGAAAATGCAATCAAAAACCCATTAAAAAAAAACCTGCAGAAGCATGGAGCACGGATACTTATTAATCGACTCATTTACCATATTACTTCAATGACAATAGATCCTGAATAACCTCATCTCAAAAAGAATGAATTAATTGATTTAAAAAAAAAAAAAAAAGAACTGAGGTTGTGAAAAACATTTTGTATAACCTGAGTGGTTTTGTAGTGCTTGATTGTGTCCGTCTTTAGTAGGTGTGATCAGATCCCAAATGAAGCTCTTAATTTTGTCGTCTCCCTTATAATGGCGAACACAGTACACCAGAAGTGCCCTGCACAGCACCTCCATGTCTCGCTCCGACAGGTGCCATTTAAAACGCCCATGATTGAGAATATCCTTCCAGCGACCCCACCTGCACACACAGAAAACATTTCATCCATCTGAGATGCATTACCTGCATATGGTCTAATTTATGGCTCCAATTTTTATACATTCAGATTGAGCTGCATATGCAATGGCAGAAAGCGGTCTTAGATGACTTCCTTTAGTTTTTGTCTTGTTCAAAAACAGTCACCTTATTAACAGCCTGTTGTAGGGCGACAGAAGGTGACCCAGAAGGAATGAGTGGGCAGCCAAAAACAAATTAAGCACTGACCCGAAAATGAGAAGGTTTTTCTCCACTCTGAAGCACTCCGCTCGGAGGTAGCGTCTGTTGCGATCACTGAGACGTCTTGTGCGACAGGGTCGTTCTTCAGAGTCACTGTCCAGTTCAGAGAACTCCATCAGTTCATCATCCTCAAATGAGTTATAGTGACGCGTCTGCTTCCTTACGCGAGGGGTGTCTATCACCAGACTCTCCTGGAAGACACAGATTAGTCAGAAAATGCTGTCTTCTCAATATTTTACCTCTTTAAAATGTCACGAATATGCAAACTGACTAAAACACGCACATTCAAGCAACCCATCTGCTTTGACTCTGCTGCTATTCAAATAAGCTCTAGTCTCTCTCTATTCTAGGAGTTGATTCTCTTGCATTACACTACCCGAGTCACAGGAAGCTCATATATGCAAAGCTTTGGCTTTTAAACTTAATCATGAGATTTTTACCTTTTCTGCTTTAGAGTCAATTTCCAGTTCAGCAATCTTGGCCCACTTCTGCCAGAAGTTTGGATCATCCAGAGAGATGTCTGTACGGTTCCCCGAAGACACAAAGCTAGCCTGGAATTGGTAAATAATAAAGGATTATGAACACTATCAAGACTTGTGTTATACTGATATAACTCTTATTCAGCTTTTTCATTCACATGACTTTTCTACTCATCTGCCATATTTATGACCAACAGGATTGAACACAAAAATATGAACAGAGATACCAAGAAAAAACAAACAAACAAAAAACACTGGCAATTGTTTTTTTTTTTTTTTTTTTTTTTTGCAAATCTCAAGTGGACACAAAGGTTTGATGTCAGTAAAATTGTTTTTGAAAGAATTTAATACTTTTATTTAGCAAGGATGTATTACTTTGATCAAAAGTGACGTTTAACGATTATAACTTCTTATACATTAAAGAATCCTGGTCAAATGTATCTCTGTTTCCACAAAAAATGAAGCAGCACGACTGTTTTCAACATTGGTATTAACAAGAAATGTTTCATTAGCATCATCATGTTCGAATGATTTCTGAAGGATCATGCGCCGCTGAAGACTGGAAATTCAGCTTTGCTTCACAGGAATAAGTTACATCTCAAAATACATTCATATACAAAACAGTACTTTTAAATTGTAGTAATATTACACAATATTACAGTTTTTACTGTATTTTTGATCAAATACATGCCGCCTTGGTAAGCCTCAGAGACTACTTTCAAAAACATTTTAAAAATCGTATAGGTCCCAGACATTAAATGGTAGTGTATGTCGAGAAGTCTACCTTGGCAAAAGTTGATCCCTTCCCCTCAGACTGGATTGTGATGGTCTGTGTGCGTCGCTGCAGGATCTGATCAATATCCTCTTCGCAAAATTTAGAGCCCTCATCTTCCTCATCCATAAGTGCACCGTACGCTCCCTTCCTGAGAAGATCTTCCACCTCCAACTTAGAGAGCTGCTGAACCTGAAAGAGGAAGTCAAATTAAATAGAGAATACTGTCCTGATCTTTTTTTTTTTTTTTTTTTTTTTTTTTATGCTCCACAGGTTTGGATTGGCATGTAGGAGTTGACAGAGTTCATCTTTTGGGGTGAACTATGCCTTATAAACTAAGAACTATGAACGAAAACCAACAAGTTTTAGATATGCTATTCCACTTTAGGCAGATACATTTTCTCAATTCATCAATAGAAGATAAAGTTAAAAGTTGTGGATCCCTCACCCCATTGAGACTGCCCTTGCGGTTGATGTCCTGCAGAACAGCCTTGTCCAATCCCAGTTTCAGACTGGCCTTGTCAAACATCTCCCTCTCATATGAGTTTCGTGTAATAAGGCGATATACTTTCACTGCTTTGCTTTGACCGATCCGGTGGCAGCGAGCTTGAGCCTGTGGAATTCAAAGCATGTTCACAACAAATTTAATATTTATGGATATTTGAAAAGCTTGTGTGCATACACACACACACACACACACACACACATATATATATATATATATAGAATGGAAATGGCTACTGGAGGAGAGTCACTGATACTGTACAAAAAAAGATCTATGTCTTCACCTGCAAGTCGTTCTGCGGGTTCCAGTCAGAGTCAAATATAATACAGGTGTCAGCGGCGGTGAGGTTGATGCCCAGACCTCCTGCTCGTGTACAGAGGAGGAACACGAAGCGGTCAGAGTCTACCTTACTAAAGCGATCGATGGCGGCCTGCCGTAGATTCCCTCGAACTCTCCCATCAATACGCTCGTATGTATACCTACAAGTGTTATACAAAGACATTTCCTTTTCATATCTATACCTTTTATGCACGAAAACTACCATTCCCACTCTTTCTCCACCATAGCTCTCATATCATTGTTTACAGTTTCAGCCATGCATTTTGAAATATTTTGATGAATAAAAAAGTTTGGGGTCGGGACGATGTTTCTGAAAAAATAATTATGCGCACCAAGGATGCATTTATTTTATCAACATTACAGTAAAATAAAAAATTATACTGTGAAATATTATTAAATCCAAAATAATGATTTTCTAATGTAATAAAATTTAATTTACTCCTCCTGGGTTGCCAAAGCTGCTCAAGAAGCATTTTTTTAAATCAATGCTGAAAACTGCTTTAGAAATCTTTTGTAACAATGACTTTATGGTCAATTTGGACCACTTTATTGCATCCTTGCTGAATAAAAATGTATAAATCATTTCTCTCTCTATATATATATATATATATATTGGACATGAGAATAACTAGATTTGTATTTTCATTAAAGGAATTTTTATGACTTTTTTTTTTTTTTAAGTGGTTTTCAGTAATGTGGGATCCCTGAAAAAAAGCAACAAGTGAAGTAAACTAAGTTCTGACTATTTCCTCATTCACTTACAGTTTCAAAAACAGCTGAAATTTTTTTTTTTTTTTATAGAAGTATGACTAATGTCACTGAATAATAAACAGCTGTCTCACCGCCTCTGAATGAGGTAGTCCTCCAGTATATCCAGGCACCGGACCATCTGGGAAAACACCAGCACTTTATGTCCTCCGGCCAGCAGTTTGGGCAGCAACTTGTCAATAAGCACTAGTTTACCAGCAGCCTGGATCATAGCCTGCAGCTGAAAATCTGCAGCATCAGAACTGTAGGTTTTCTTAAAGCTCTCAAGGATCTTTTCTTCAGCACCTGACAGAAGGAAGATGGGACACTATGTCAGCGCTATAAATTAGAGGTGTGACTACTGAACTGCTTCCAAGATATTTCATATTCACACTCGATCTGAACACCAGATGTCACCTGTAATGAGGTACGGGTGATTGCAGCACTTGCGAAGCTCCATCATTGTGTTGATGAGGTTGGGCATGTTGTGCTGGTTTGCTCCCTTGGCAAGAAAGGCAAAGTTTTTCTCCAGAATGGCGCGGTAGTATTTCTTCTGAATATTAGTGAGCTCCACTTCAATGATTGTCTCCTGTTTAGGAGCCAGATTTTTCTCCACGTCATCCTTCAGTCTCCTCAGCATCATGGGCTTCAGAATGGCTTGCAGTTTCTTTACCTGTGGATATGTTGAGGTTTCTCAGGTTAAAGCTTGCCACATAATCATTCAATAATAATCAGGCCATATGGCTTAATATTGAGTCCTAAAACCTGGAAACAAGTGAGCATTTTCCACTTCCATCTTTCCAAATTCAAAGGTTTTTGGTTAAATGCCTAAAATAAGTTCTGGGATTAACACAAGTTTATTGGCATTATCCACAACATTTTACTAAGGATGTTGCCTACTTTAATCAAGGTGGAGCAGACAATTGGAGGTGAAGGTGTGTAGATGTTTATCTAGTCAATAACATAAGATAACAAACTTCCAATCAAGCTCTCACCTGCTCTTCTGTCTTCAGGTCTCCAAACTCCTCCAGGAAAGTGCTCTCAGAAGGGAACTGTGAGGGTTCCAGAAAGTTAAGCAGACTGAAGAGTTCCTCAACAGAGTTCTGCAAAGGGGTTCCTGTGAGAAGGACTTTATGTTCCTTAAGAGAGAAGACGCATAGAAACATTATATATCTATGTACATTTTAAGCTGAACATTTTCTCACCCATCTGGACTCCGACATAAGGGCACATTTGTATACTGTGGATCAAAAAAAGTATTCGGACAGTAAGTCTCACTTAAAAATAAATGCATTATATATAAAATATCAAAACACGTCATTTACTTACAAATTTAAATACAGTGAAAACCCAATTTATATACTTTCTGGATGTCATACACTACTGCAAAGTGGCTAAAGCGTCCAAATACTTTTTAAACCACTGTATATCAAAATGCATCTGTGAAAACCTAATAAGCTGCGAAAGATTTTGTTGGATAAAATGGCACTGCGTCAAATGTAGTTCAGTTTGCACACACCGGCCATGGCTGCAGTAATATGTAATGTGAGAGAGATGAGATCACTCGCTCTGTGCGCATGTAAATGCAGTGAAGCAGAACTAGGCAGATAAATTAGGTGTGTACATAAGAGATAGCACTGAAGTTTAGCTCACAGATGGCTTCACTTCTCCTTTTCTGCATTTAGACCTGAACTCTTTGAATCATTTGTAGAGCAGTCGATATTCTAAAATGACACATGACGCTTACATCCCATGCCAAAAACGTCTGTGTATGTTTCATGATCTAAAAATGAGCAAAAAAATAAATTACCAGGTTCATGAGTTTGAGTCCCTCCAGAAGTTTACAGTTGCGGTTTTTTAGCCGATGGGCCTCGTCGATCACCACACAGCGCCAGTTGATCTTCTTCAGCTCTGGGCAGTCAGCCATTATCATTTCAAATGTAGTGATGATGCCATGAAACTTAAACTGGCCAGACACAGTGTTTCCCTGAAGGAGCAAGAGAAAGACTGATTGTATACACTGTAATAAAAATGATAAAGTTATGCATACCACATCCCCTCACTGTAGTAAAATAGGTGTAAAGCAAGGTTAGATATTAACCACAGTTTGGGTAAAAACACCACCAAAATGATATGAATATGCTAGATATTTATTATTAAAATGTGCCACGCACTACTGTTCAAAGGTTTGGGGTCAGTAAGACTTTTTAATGTTTCTTGTACTCACTGATGCTGCATTTATTTAATAAAAAATACTGTAAAACCAGTAATATTGTTAAATATTTTTACAATTTAAGATAACTATTTTCTATTTTTTAAATGTAACTTATTCCTGTGATCAAATTACTCAAGTTTCCTTCATAAATCATTCTAATATGCTGATTCGCTGCTCAGCAAACATTTCGTATTATAATTAATGTTGAAACAGTTCTATAATATTTTAGTGGAAACTGTTTTTTTTTTTTGTAGGATTTTTGGTCTTTATTTGAAACAGAAATTATTTGTAACATTATAAATGTCTTGTAAATTAACAATTTAATGCATCCTTGCTGTATATAAGTATCAATTTCTCAAAAGGTAATATTATGCTATTATTAAGACTTGTGATGGGTTTAATGACTATACGACTCATCCAATCACATTTTAAAATCCCCAAAATCTTTTATATGAAGATTTGTTTAATACTAATTGTCAGCACATAATACACAGACACAAACAAATAGCAATAAAAGTATAAAGAAATGGCTCAGCTTGCCCCACCTGTTCATCTCGGTGGTACATCTCGTACTGCAGGATCATCTGCCGACTGATCTGGCTGCCGTGATAGACGATGGCGTTCATTTCAGTCCATGTGCGGAACTCTCTCTCCCAGTTGGTGATGGTGGAGAGCGGGGCGATGATGAGGAAGGGTCCTCTCAGACCCATGAGGTAAATCTCATAGAGAAACGTGATGGACTGGATGGTCTTCCCCAGCCCCATCTCATCAGCCAGAATACAGTTTTTCCTACATAAAGAGAAACATGTTCAGGTGTCGAGGAGTTAATTAACCATCTTAGATTTGATGCAGTTCTGGGCATCTTTTTGCTGTATGAAACTGTGATCGTTATCACTATACATATTATTTTCTTAGATAGTTATCAGGCTTTTTATTGGATAACATTATGGAATTAATTAAAAAAAAATTAAGATCATTAGAATTGCATTTGCTTTTAGCTCGAGCTTTTAATTATTATAAAGTTAATTACATGCTGATATATTAATGTTATAATATGCTATACATTTATTAATATTAGTTTTTGTTATAATAATGTTTTTCAAGTTTGGTCATTTATAAAAATTATTATTATAAGCGCAGACAAAAATCCCACAAGATTAAAAGACAATTCAGACACTATATTGTGTCAGAAAACTAGATCACACTAAAATAAGAGTCCTTTCAGGATATTAAATGTGACCTGAATTAATCAATAAAATAAATAGATTAATCATTATTTACATGAAGTCCTAGCACTTTTTATTTTACAAAATGTCAAGTAAAAAAAAAGTAATTTTATTTATTAATATTAACCTTGGTTTTTATCTTAAATAGTTATCTGATACCTTAAAATAGGATCATGATGTTTCGCTGATATTAAAAGTTTGTTTCACCTGTTGTACCAGTTGAAAAGGAGCCAGTTCATCCCCTCTAACTGGTATTCTCGCAGCTGGTTCCCATTCCTGTACTCTCTGGTCTTCTCCAGCTTTTGCCACTGTTCAGGCAGAGGCCTTTCCTGTGTTAAGATAAGAGAAATGCCACCTCTTCTCCAAGTCTGAGATAGATGCTAAAAATGTTTTGGACTGGACTGTACGTGAAAACCTGCAGCTGAACCATGCAATCTTTTGCATTCAAGGACTTACCACATGCTTGATTTCTGGAATTTCCTTCAGTTCTTCAAACTCTCTGATTTTCACAGGGTCAACATCTTCCTGAAGCTCCCAAGTGCTCTCCTCATATGACAAAGAGCACCATTTCACCAGGTAGTGTGTAACTTCCTGTTAACATGCAAACAAGCCAAACATCAAAAGACTTGGCACCACTAGTACATATATATTTATATATATAAATATAAGCTTTGTTTTTTAAGATAGAGCGCCTCACCTCTCCTGTTTCTGTATCTGTGGTGATAGCGATCTCTAAAACCCGATCAACTTCAATATAATCTGGATTAAACAGGTCTTCATCCAGCTGAGGAGAAACACAACTTCATTTTAAACAGATTTAGGCAAATAACACATATGTAGAAAGTCTATGACAACAGCATTGATTTAAAGATGAGGTACTTGAAAAGAAAAGAGTTTTCAGCATGCATCTTAGTTTTTACATCCTCGTGTGTCTGCTGCATTTTTCCTGGTTATAACTTTAAATGAACCACAAATAAATAGCAGCATGTTTTGGCAGACGCACCTCTGTGAAAATGTGCTTCATTTGCGCTTGCTTGTTTCTGAAACGCTTGATTTTTTGGCTAATGCGTGGGTCCTTCTCCAGTTCCTCCAAGGTCGCCCATTTACAGTGCAGATAGGAGCTGGCAACGAGAAAAATAAAAAAATAACCTCTCATAGTTTACAATGTGCAATGACAACACAGTGTGCTTTACCTTTTAGCTAGCATGCATGCGTTTAATTTAAAACTATATTTTGTTTTCAATATGTCTTGTTTATCCATCCCTCTCACCACTGTAATACAATTTTTAGGTTTGTATAATTCAATTATAATACTATTAATAACATATGTGAAGAACATACACGTCACAGTAAACCTACATAAAAAAAAAAAAAAAAAAAATACTTAATACATTTTTATGATCCCACAAGGCAAATTTTTTCAAAGTCTTTAAGCAATATTTTTTTTATCCCTTTTGTTTTTGAGGTTAAATGTGACCCAGTAAATTGTTCCTATTTGCAATACTGTAATTTCCAGATTTAAACCAGAAGATCTTGCTGTAAATCAAACCATTGTTGATCCAGCAAATTATTCCATGAGGCAGGGTGTATTACCACTCTAGCAGACGGATAATTTAATGCACAAATGATTTTGAGGTATGCCTTGCACAATAAATGTGAGTAACTTGTTTGGTCTGACAGTTTGACAAGATTAGTGTTTGAGAGTCTGAGAGCACAAAAAGGCAACAGCAGTTTGAGTCGCATGAGTACACTTACAAATTTCTGTACTTGACGTAAAACTCCTCCATCTCTTCTGGTGGTTCGTCAGGGGATGTCTACATGAAAAAGATTTATATTTAGGCAGATGTTTCTTGCACCCCAGTGTAAAGTGTATTCAGCGTTCTGGACTTTTTGTATCGTGGTGTAAATCAAGGCCATATGTGACCCTGGACCACAAAACCAGTCTTAAGTGTCAATTTTTCAGAATTCAGATTTATATTTATCATCTGAAAGCTGAATATATATATGTATAAGCTTTCCATTGATGTATGGTTTATTAGGATAGGACAATATTTGGACGAGATAACTACTTGAAAATCTGAAGGTGCTTTTTTTTTTTTAATTTTTCCAAATTAATTCTTAGCAATACATATTACTAATCAAAAATTAAGTTTTGATATATTTATAGTAGGAAATGTACAAAATATCTTCATGGAACATGATCTTTACTTAATATCCTAATGATTTTGGCATAAACGAAAAATCATAATTTTGACCCATGCAATATTTTTTTTTGCTATTGCTAAAAATATACCCCAGCGACTTAAGACTGGTTTTGTGCTCCAGGGTCACATATAATAAATAGTTCCTTATTTTTGTGTTAACTTGAAAAATGATTGCAGACCTGGATGTAGTAATCCATCATTTGTAAGTTTAACGCAATTTGACCCCGTTACCTCTTTCTTGACCGTTCGCACTGAGAGTATTTTCTCAATGATATTAGCCTCATCTTCAGGGGGTTCCTGGGAAGAAAGAAGGTGGGAATGTTTCTAGTGTGTAGGGCAGGGCTGTGGTGTGGCATGATGGCAGATGTTGTCACTGTTACCTCAGCCTGCCAGGCGAGGGTGGAGGAAGACATGGCAGCAATTCGGCCCGGGCCCAACACGGCGATGGTCTCCCCGTCATCATCCACGACCTTGAAATCAAGATCTTCGTTATACTTCCGTCGCTTCACTTGACGCCCTGATCGCCTCTTCTGCACACACACAGAGAGAGAGAGAGAGAGAGATGTATTTACACATTATTGTCATATTTTAAAGAAAACAATTACCAAAAACATTTAAATGAATTAACAACAAAAATCCATTCCCAATTAATTGAATTATAGGAAAATGTGTTTGTGAAAAAAATACTGCAACCCATTTAATGTTAACAATCATAACACAACATAACGTGACAATCCAAAAGCAATTGCAAATCTTGTACAAATAAAAGTAGAAGGAGAGGCGGGTTGCACTTGCATCATTCAGAGTGTAAACTGTGAGAGATCATGATTTCATTGGAGTTTTGGCAGGTTACATGCGCAACACAGAGAAAGTGAAAAAGTAGACTTAGTCATTATTATTGCTATTTAAATATGACAGGCTCATAACTCGTAAGACTTGGGAAGTACAGTTGAAAATGGACTTTGCTCTTCCTTCCTTTGCTCTTTGTTTTTGCTAAAGTGAAAATGCAAGTAGAAATGCACGATTTGCAATTGCGATTGGATTATGTCACTATTTACGCATCCACATATGGAAAATGCAATTGAAAATACATTTTGCAATTCCTTTCGAAAATAGTCCAGAATATCCTTCCACAGAAAAGATCACGTTTCAAAATTCCAGATTATTATATTTTAAGAGAATGGAAATAAACATTAAACTAAATGTAAAAATAGCAGGAAAATTACATTAAAATTAACTATACAATATCAACCAAAAAAAGAAAAAAGACAGCAGCGGTTGATAACTGATATGGAAGCAATATTGTGCTTTCCTAGTTTTCGTTGTAATTGATAACATGCAACTGTTACTTGTATAAAACCAGGAAAATAATTCTAGGAAAGTTCTATTAATCCTAGCATAACTTTGAACATGATCTTTAAGATTTCGCATTTGTATAAATACAGATGAAGATTAACTGTTCTGCTCAGGAGAAACCCAAATGCCGGACGTACATTGGTTCTGGAGAACTTACAGTGTTATCAATAGGGTCGATGCTTTCCTCACCGCCAGTGGCGAGCGTGCTGAGAGAGGTTGTGTCATCACTTTCCACCATCTCAAGTACAGCATCACTTTTCCTCTTTCCCTTCTTCTTCTTCTCCGGAGGCATGGCACTCTGCTCTCTGCATAACACAGCAACAAAACACTCTGAAAATCCATCTTACATCCACAGCTTTGCACAAGTTGACAGATCTTAACACCAACCACCCAATGACTTGTTCGACTGACAAATCTCAGGTCATATAATGGTACAAAACACTAACATCTGCAGAGCAGTTTTTAAGTGGACAAGTAGCGCAACGGTTTTGATGGATTGCAGAACTTGAATAAAATGTTATTTAAATTATTTACTTTGGGAGAAACAAGTAGTCAAAGGAAGTTTAAAAAAGTGAATGCATCTAATTACAAAGGATGATTGGCATAAACTCTGTGTTCATAAGTATATTTTTAAGTGCCATCATTGTGGCAAAATATTATTTAATGCAACACTGGAGAAAATTACATATTTGAGTTCCTTATGAATGACTGTATTAAATGTATTTTGACTTCTCCAAATATGCTAGAAAAATAGCCAAAAGGTCAACAGCCCTACACATGGTTGCAGGTTTCATTTTTGACCTTGGTTTCAAGTTGGAAATACATAATTACCTACATTCACCTTGTAACACTAACAATCGCTGCATCACATTTCACCCAATCAACATATGAAAAGATCTTTGATTGAGCTGAGCAAGAACAGTGCTGAGACAATACACACAAAATTGTCACATGTAAAGGATGCGTTTTACTGAAATGAGACATGATTTTTGCTCTCCAAGACATCTCTTAGTAAACTAGGCTCCAAGTGTGCCACATATGTCTTGCCATAAAGCACATATACAGCAGCACTACACTGTCAAAATAGCACAAAAATACTGAGTGAACATTATATTTAACGAAATTATTCAGCAAGGACACATTCAATTGCAAATCAAAACAGTGAATGCTATATTTTTAACTTAAAATATATATTTTTAACTTAAGACACCTAACCCCAGCTGCTCCCGACGAACTGGATGGCGCTTTGCATGGCTGACACCGCCGTCGGTGTGTGAATGAGTGTGTGAATGGGTTAATGTGAGGCAACTTGTAAAGCGCTTTGGATGGCCATGTGGTCTGTTGAAAGCGCCATATAAATGCAGTCCATTTACCATTTATATTCTTAACTTCATATTCATCAAAGACAGCATGGTTCCCAAAAAAATATCAAGCAACTGTTTTCAGCATTGATAATACGAAGAAATATTGCTTGAGAAGCAAATTCGCATATTAGAATGATTAATGAAGGATCATGTGCCACAGAGCCTGGAGGAATGATGCTGCATATTATTTTCATTTTAAGTCATTTTAAATTGTAATATTTCACAAGATTACTATTTTTTTTATCAAATAAAAGCAGCCTTGGTAAGCATAAAACACATCTTAACGGTAGTGTTTGTACATTTAAAGGAATTTTACAAAATATTCTGTTATTAACTCACTTTGGCTTCCTCCCTCTTTTGGAGGGCAGATGTGTTGCAGTGTTCTTGGCCTGTATTTTCACTTTCACATCTTGACCTTTCCTAACTTTTTTGACCTCTTTTTGGGCTTTTGGCTCCCTCTTCTTATGATCCTTTTGTTCCTTCGCCACCTTTGTCTTTCTCGGAAGAAGCTCCTTCCCTTCCTTTTGCTCCCTTCTCTTTGGTTTAGCGTTGCTCTCTTCATCTTTTTGCCACTCTGCCTCTTTTTTGTCTTTTTTCCTTCGTTTCTTCTTCACCCTGGTCCCGCCCCCTCCATCATCCTCCTCACTGTTGATTGATAAAGGGCGGAGACTATGACTGCTGGCCGCAGGCCCTGCCTCCCGTAACCCAGAGTGCTTTGGGTGAGTCATGCAGTGATTGGGCGGCCCTCCGATGATCCGTAACTGTTCTTTGCCCAAGTGGCCGATGGGAAATGTAGTTTGTGCGTTTTGGTCAGAGGCATTTGCGGCAGCAGCTGATGGAGTGTGCTTTAGTCCATGGGTGGCAGACATCTGGAAAAACAAAAGAGTTTGATTAAAAACGTGCTCCTCTAATTAAACACTATTTGCGTTTTTTAAATCAGACAGATCTAAGACAGTTCATCATTCATAGTTAAACTAACCCAAACTACTGGAACTTTTTAAAACAGACATTTACCTTCTAAACTGTGTAGACTAACTAATCTAGCTCAGATTTGACCAGTTAAAACCATCATGAGTTTCTAGTTTGCTGGTTATCAAATTAAATTATGTTTTGGGCATTTTCATGCTGGCTTTGGCTGGATTAAACTCTCATAAGTATTATTATTCCATTACAATTTACACATACATAGATGTGTGTGTAAATATATATTTATTTATGAAGTACAAAGCTTAAAATGGACTTTAAAAAAAGGGAGAGAGATCCGAGTCCACTTTCAAGGCCAAGGAGAGTGTGAATGCAAAATTAAATGGGTTCCTTTTCACTCTAGTTAACTTTGTAATCCATTTACAACTCTTTTAAAAAACACTCAAGTCTTTCAATTCCCTAAGCAGGGCAATGCATGTAATACAGACATTGTTAAGGCACAAAGATAATGAGCTTTATTATGTATTCAATCCTTGTTCACGCTCACTTCATCTGTAACCTTATTTACATGTGCCCATTCATAAATAAGACATGGAAAAATCTCTTCAATCAAGTGAAACCACAAGATGACCAAGTGATGAGACATTAAAGGGCAGATTAAATACAAATGTTCTCCTCCTTCAAAAGGAAAACACATGGATGAAGTAAACAGAATTTAGTGCCATATGTGAGCTTTGTGTTTCTGGTTCACATTTAGCTTTATACCTCTTATTCCACAAAGCACGTTTATTTTTAACTGCGCCTAGCGTTTAAGTACACATGTGGAACAGCGTGCGCATGTGCAGGCAGACACAGGCACACACACACACACACACACACACACACACACACACTCCCCAACAGAGCATGCGACTGCAGGCAGGTATGGGGATAATGTCAATGAATCACATGCTTTCCAAAGCAAACGGGCTGGAATCAGGGCCGTCGTCATGGCAACAAGCTCGGGACCAAGCTGTGGGAAGCGGGAACGTAAACACAGTCTCCGTGGTAACCCTTTCCTTTCTGGGGTCTGAAAAGCATCAACCTCATTGTTCTTGAAGGTAATATTTGTGATATCTGCATCGGGGGGGGAAACTACTTTTTGTACTTAACTTCACTGTACAGTAACAGGAAGAGTAAATGACAACTTCCTGCAACTGCCCTTTTCAATTTGCCCTTACATTTACCTTTTGTTTCCAATGGTTTCTCTATGCATCACGTGCATCTGCAAGCAAACCCGTACATTTAAAAGCATGGAAGCGTGCATACACACAAGCATGCGCAAAAACACTGCAGACTATTCCCATGCCGTGCTGCAGTATGCATGCTTGCCAGGCAAATCTGCCAACCACAAGCGCACACACGATGCCAGCTCCAAACCCGAACACACCTTGCTCAAACGTGTTTTATAAAACATGGACATATCACTCCTGCTAACATACATCCTCCTCTCCATCAATTGCAAGACAGCGGTGCACCTGCAATTCATTGTTTTGGTCCTTTAAACATCTGGAACTGTAAACCTCCCTAAACTAAGTCCATATCGTTTTAAAATGAATTGCATACTTTGATGGTCACAGGCAGATGAGTAGGACACCATCTATTCAATGAAAACAAAGAGATGTGTTCTTGTGTTCAAAACACCTAGACAGAGAAGAACAAAAGGCAGGGGTCTCAAGAAAAGTTGGACTATTTTCACTTGACAAGTTATCTACAACTTGTGGTGCTCTTGGCAGTAGGCTTATAAAAACAGCAAACAAACAATGCAAACCATCTGTATGTGTCTTTTAAAACATTAAAAAAACAAGAGTTTAAGAGCACACTATAAAATACTATACAACAACACACTGACTTAAAAAAAAGGGTAAAATAAGGGAGGAAAAGTCCTATTAGCTGACTAGTAGTTTGTTGGATGACTAGATGACTACAGTCAACCTATTACATTTACATTTGTTATTTTAGCAATCATTTTGGTCCAATGAATACAACAAAGTGATCGAAGCGAAGAAGGCAATAAAATGAGAAGTGATAAAAATACAACGTTTCAAATGTTATTTAGGAGTGCTGGCTAGAACAGGCAGGGAAATGAGAAAGCAGTAACATCAACAGGATTCAGTCAAGAGTTTTTTTGTGATCCATCTCTTTTACTCTTTTTTTAGAAATTAATAGCATCTTCATGAGGTGCAAATTGGGATGCTTTTAAACAAAATAAAAAAAAAAGATCACATGTACTTTGGACACTTAACTATCTCCTCCAACTCATCCATTTACTTATTTACACCACCGTACAAAAGTTTGGGGTTTGTAAGATTTTGTTTTTGAAAGAAGTCTCATATGCTCATCGAGGCTGCATTTACTTGATCAAAAATATATGAAAAACTATTAAATATTATCAGTTTAAAATAAGCGTTTTCTATTTTAATATATTGTAAAATGTAATTTATTCCTGTGATGCAAAGCTGAATTTTCAGCATCATTCCACCAGTCTTCAGCGTCACATGATCATTCAGAAATCATTCTAATATGCTGCTCCAGAAACATTTATTATTATTGTCAATGTTGAAAAGAGCTGTGCTTAATATTTTCATAGGAAAATTATAGAAATTTCTTTCTTCAAAAACAAATCTTACTGACCCCAAACTTTGAATATATGCACATACATAAAAGGGGTCATTTGATGTCGCTAAAAATAACATTATTTTGTATATTTTGTGTAATGAAATATTTATGCAGTTTAAGGTTCAAAAACACTTATTATTTTCCACATATTGTACATTGTTTCTCTTCTATGCCCCGCCTTTCTGAAACACATTGTTTTTTTAAACAAAGCTCATCATTCTGAAGAAGAAAGTGTGCTCTGATTGGCCAGCTATTTAGAGCCTTGTGATTGGATGAATGCTTCAAGCGTGTGATTAACATACTGTGATGTGTAACCCAGTCAGAACACCAGCATGGCAAGACAAAACCAATAAAACCAATTACAAACTAAGCATTTGTTGCATATAGTGGGGACATAATTATGGATGATAATGATTTATACTGTCTTTTTACGCGTTGTGTTGCACTGCGCCGCGTAAACATAAAAACATGTCTGCATTTGTGATCGGAGAAACGGCAAACAAGCGGTACTCTACACAGGTTCAAAACTTGTGTTTGAATCATCGGTGGCAAATCTTTTAATTATGTAAACGTACTAACAGCCTGTGAGTAAGAACATCCAGCATTCTAGTCTTCTCTCCCAGGATCAGGAAACAGTCCTCTATAAAATGTGCCGCACACATCTGAATATTTGGGTTGAACCATGTTGTAAATACAACTTAACCACTGATTTCTAGTTGTGTCCTCTTTTGGAAGGCCAAAGAAAGTATTTTTGCTTACGCTAACAAAACCGTATGTCTACAACATGGCGCTGGTGGCAACAGCGAGATTCAAAGTTATTAATTCTTTCTTTCCGTGAACATTTGGCCAGCGTTATTCAAATCTACCCACACAGTGATGTAGACATGTTGGGGCATGTTTAAATGAGGCATTTTCTTTTATAAAGAATCTCTCTTTGGGTTTGAGACTTTAGTCTTTGCAACTTTAAGGATCTTATTGATGCACGAACAGCTAATCACACTCCAAAGAGAAAGGAAGACTTGAAATCGCATTATATGACCCCTCTAATAAAATAGTTTGACTTAGTTTTACAAGCCTCCTTTGGCATGTTAAGATTTTATCAACTTACAGTGATTTTAAATTGCTCAAAATCAAATAACAGTTTAAGCTGGTGTGAATCCCTGCTGGTTTTTCAGAGAGGCCTGACAACGAAGCTCTCAGGGTGCTTAGGAAGTGCCCTTTGAATCACTGGTCTCGCAGCACAGGAAGGGAAAACTAAATCGGCCTAGTTTGATTTTGACACCACCAAAATTCAAATCCAAATGCAGATGAGATAATTTGAATGATAGTGGCATGAATCTACCAGAGTGTGAAAGCACTTCTTCATCCATTCTTAACTTTTAATGTCTCATTCTTTTTAAGTCATCAATAATCTGCTGGTGTCTCCAAAGTGCTGCCCTCTAAAATGCAGATCACAAAAACGTGGTCACACTGTTGAATCACATGAATCCCAATATACAAGAAAGGTTTATCTCATCCAAGTTTACTGCTTCACTGTAGCACTGACTCCTGACATAGAACCGTTCTTAACTTCAAGAAATCCCAGTGCATGCATGACATCAGACCAAAAGCCTCCCTGATCCGGCTGACAATCCCACAGATTCACAGAAGTGTCCTCGAGTGGTTTTCCACAGAAAGGTGAGAAATGCTGCACATTTCTTGAAACCAGGAAAGCATTACTACAACACACCATGTCTAATAGTGAATAGCGATAGTGATCGAGGGGGGAGCACAAGAGACAGGAGGAGTTTGAGTGATGGTGACATTGATTTATGTTCAGTCTAACTAGTGCATGATCACAACACTGGCTGGGATTTATTCACAATTCATAAATATCTCAACTGATTCTTTGTAATAATTACTATGATCTTAAAAGTGTGGAAACAGACACAGGATACAAACAGGATACATAGATGTACCTGATGCATGATAAAAGGGAGTTCATACAAATTTTTAAAATACTGTATTGTACTTTTTTGGTAATCTTTCCTAACGTCTTAATTATGGACTAACTAAAGTTTACCACACAGACGAATTCACATTAAGGCATATTTAAATACCGATTTCATTTTCCAATGCACTGAACTCTGCAGACTGAAGCATATTGCGGTAATGTTCAACTTTGACTTTGTTTTCCCCTAACGTTTCGAAGCACAGCCAATGATTGCAAGACAATTAGCATGATTAGGTGCATGTTGCCAGCCTGAAAATCAAAACAAGTTAGAAAAGAAATTGCATCGAGATGTACAAAAGCATATCACGCAAACTGCACAGTGAATATCTTTCTACACAATGCTACACCTCACACCTCCTTTACTAGTACTACTGTTGGATTTTATAGAAAACTGCTATGGAATTTCATTGTTTCCTAATCAAACATTAACAAAGCAAAACATTAAACAGAGTTAAACATAACCATCATCTCTACATCCTCATCTAGAAGTGTAAGGGGTGTATGGAGGTTAAGTCTTTTGTGCAGGTCCACACTGGTGATTTCCGCAGATTTCAAACACACATTATACACAAATCTCTCTTAGCTCTGTTTAACATACTTTATTTGTGTTTAATGAAATCCATGGATATGATTTTAAACACAGTAAATCATAGTAGCTAGTCTTGAAGATTTCAGAATTTATGCATCATGTTTTATATAACTTTTTCAGATCTTAGGAAAAAACACACAACTATACACAGATCTAGAAATAAAAAATTTGCTAATGTAACTTTATATCTTAATGTTGCATTAAATGAATTGTACTGCTAATATGCAGGACACAGAACTACATTTAGTGTAGGATTTGAGTCATTTCTGTAGAAATATCCATGACATATTTAACGTTCATCTGTAAAATAATGAAATATACATATCCAAAATGCTACCGAAAAACTGCGAACAACATTAAATGTTTAGGAGTTGCCAGAAAGTATTTAATATGAGTTTAGAATTCAGTTTATTCCATAAGACCTAGCTTTGCTAAGTGTTCCTCAGCTTTCCCGAGTGTTTTATCAGTTTTCTAAGAAGCTGAGTTGGAATTGTTTTACAAAGCTGTTAAATGTTTTTATAAATTAAAAACAATATTAACATGTGATTTTCCACTGAGATGTTGAAAAAAAGTGAAAGTGGAAGCAGTGACATTTGCCAAATATGGTGACCCATATTCAGAATTGGTGCTCTGCATTTAACCCATCCAAGTGCACACACACAGCAGTGAGAAGTGAACACACCGTTAACACACACACTCGGAGCAGTGGGCAGCTATATATCCAGTGCCTGGGGAGCAACTGGGGTTTAGTGCCTTGCTCAGGGGCACTTCAGTCATGGGTATTGAGGGTGGAAGAGAGCGCTGTTCATTCACTCCCTCCACCTACAACTCCTGCCAGCACCGAGACTCGAACCTGCAACCTTCGGGTTACAAGTACAACTCTAATCATTAGGCCACAGCTGCCCCTCAAAACACAAAGCATAAATTGCTAAATGCAGATATAAAAAGATATAAAAAATAAATAATAATAATAATCATACCATCCAGCAATGAATCCAGCTGGTCAGTGGAGATATTTTTAAGATGCACATTAACACCAGGTCTTGAGTGACCACATGTGACTAGATCACCCAAAACGCCTATAATAAATATATGCTAAAGCTGTAATATAAGTGGCACAGAAGGTGCACATTAATTGGACATGTAGCAGTAATGCATGCCAATGTCACCGTATTGCCAAAATTATCAATTTAAACTTCTTGCAACTTTGTGTGCAGAGTTTACGCTGGGTTTAAGTCATACCATGTAGGTGCTGCAGACAGCACATTAGTACAACATGCCAACAGATATTATACTCAAAATTTTAGCATTTACCAGTAGAACAGCAATCATTGCACCAGCCAGTGTTTGTCGGCAGTACCTACTCTTCTAGAGAGCATCTGACTCAGAGAAGGAGTAACTGAGGTGCTATGGCCAGTTTAGTCAAACAGATACTCCAAACAGATGTTCAGACCGTCATAATAAAAACTCTTGATTCTTCTTTAAATGGAAACTTCTGAATCTACCTCCAGAGATTTCAATGATATCTTCCTTTCAATGCTTTCCTTAAAAAAAAAAAAAAAAAAAAAAAAAATCACAGCTATATATTAGCTTAGGCTATGAAGAAATGATCTGCCTTGAATCATCAAATCAAAAATTCCCTAGTAATTTGAGTATCCAAGTTTATAAAATGGACCGTTATGACAAATAATTCTGATTGGATGAGCATCATTCAAAGGCATATAAAATGCAGATATGCGCACAAGTGCACATTCTATTATAACACGGCAAGCTGCTTAGCAACTATAAACATGCTGCAGCCAACAGAACCGTCTATTTAACAACACACCTTACCCATGCTACAAACACTAAAATCACACCAATGCAAGGCCTTTCATGACTTTCTCTTGAATTTAAGTCAAAAGTCATCAAAAGTTCAGACCGTTTTCTGATTCTAATAAAAAAAAAATAAAAAAAAATAAACAAACATTGATTTAAAAAGTAAAACTATGTGCAAACAAATGTCTTCTATTGAAAATACTATTCCACATGTGTCTCCTCTGGAGTTTCAGAAGAGATTTCAACACAACTCTCTAAATAAAAGTTCATATTTACCTGCAATCAAAATTGAAAAAAATTCATTATGAATTCAACATTTTGCTTCAATTTCTTCTGACCAGACAAGCTATGCTATCCACATTACTTTTATAGCTCTATATACTTACTATATGACAACAATTTGTAGGAGTAACGAAGTTGATATTGCAATACAACATATCTGAGCACTCAATTAAATCTACTGGACTGTGAAAAAAACAAAACAACCAAAACTGTATTTTGGGAGGAAATAAAACCAATTTACAATTACATTTTGAATGTTCAGCATCAGGGTAAGTTTATTTACCCAAGAAGCTTAGAAAACAAATACTGCAAACAACACTTTAAATAGTAAAGACAAAATGTAAGCTAAATAAGGTTAAGGATCTTTCTGAAGTACAGCTATAATGCAAGAACTAAAGCTTATGCTAATTTTGCAATAATAATGAAAGTGTGGGAGACGGTGAGAGAAACAGAGAGTGAGATAGAGGGAACTCTCACAGAGTGACTGACAAAAACACATGTGATACACCGACCTGCTTGTCCTTCTTTTGTATTTTCATTTTTTCTTGATCTTTCTGTCTGCCTCTGGAATACAGAGATACAAGGAACCATGAATATAGAAAGGATGCAATGCATAATTTTTTTTTTATAATAATAAGTAAATAGAAGCATTTAGAATGTGGTTCAATTCCAAATGCAAAACAAAATCTAAAAGGAAATTCTAACTAATATATCATTATTGCATTCTTGACTATTAAATAAATAAATACAAATGAATAAATAGTAGGGGGAAAATGCTGACAATATTAAGATATCACATCAATAAATAATATAAAACATATATATTCAACACTAGCTATACATTACAATTGTTCAAAGTCATTTTTTTTTTTTTTTTTTTTTTTGCTTTGGAGTAAAAATATAATTAATAATTAAGCTTTAACATAAAAAGCTTTAAACAATCACCACCCTTCACCAAGACATAAGATTATAAAAGCAAAATTTGTTTACTGCTTGACTTGAATTAATAACAGATTATGAGCACTTAAAGTTTTCTCAACTTTTGCAACCTATTTAATTGACTTCAATTTCTACTTGTCATGCAATTTATATTTTATATATATATATATATATATATATATATATATATATATATATATATATATAAATTAATTGTATAAAAAAGTAAAGCATAAAATTTTAATGCAACATCAATTGTGATATAAATCCATATGAATCCATACATTTCAAAAGGTTTACTTTAGAAACCCAATGACCCTTGATACCAACTAAACCATTCCTTGATTTAAAACAGGTGTCAATCTACCTGTGATGTCACTGAATTAAAAATGCATCCATTAAGTTGTCACAGTAATGCAACATTATTCATATCATAGACCAGGTGGGACCGCAAATACTTACTAACCTATTGCATGAAGTAATTCAGGTGGCAAACTACCGATTATGCATTATCACTGTATTAAACAAAAAAAACAAAAACAAAAAAAGGTGTTGACACTAATGCATCATCATTAGATATATAAATCCACATAAACACATTCATTTCAAAAGGGCTAAATTATTAACCAGCTGGGCCCCTTGATACTAACTAACCTATTACTGGAGTTAGGACAGATTCAATGTAGCACTGAGGCATTTTCATTGTTTCAAAAAAGAAAAAGCATACATTTACTACAGTAATGCTTTCGTATTAGTGACAAAAAAAAAATAAAAAATAACACGTTAATTTCAACAGGGATATAACACAAACCAGGAGTGGATGTAAAGCACATGAGTGCTGGAAGTTACATTGATCCTAGTACTTGATAGCAGGCATGGGATGCTGTGTGCCTCAACAGATGCCAAACTTGCCTCATAAAACACTCTTATAAAAAGCCTAACATCGTGTCCCATATATATTAGCCCATGTAGGGCGCTAGCCAGCGTGCTAACTGTAATGTCACGGCAACGGTGCTCTATATTTCAGGCGTTACACGCGTGAAGAGCCGCTCAAACTCCGCGGAGGAACCCTCAAACGCGACCTCACCTACCTGGACACACCGGCTCCGGACATCAGTTAGCATAAAAACCTACGCGTTCCTCTCTCCGCATTTATTTCCAAGGACACTAAACGCCATGACAGTTTAGAAAAATGCATAAAAAATTAGAGGGGGTGGGAGTCGGGGAAGGGAAAAAAAACTCAGAGCAATTTCTTTAATCCTAACGCACAAGAGCAGTTCATTCATGAGGGGATGTGAGAGTTGACGCGTCCGCGCGCCACCTACTCCATGCGGTTTTGCGCCCGACGCGTTAAAATTAAAAAGTTTAAAGATGTGCTTACCTAAAATGGCTACTGCGGCAGCCAAAATACAAACAGCTATTATTTGGTGAAGTTTAGCGCTGGCCGCCTGCAACAACAGCCTAACTTGCGTTTAGGCCCGTATTCTGCCGTTCGCCATTGGACGCGTCTGAGCGCAGCTGGGCCGCTGGAGGTTCCTATTGGCCAGCGAGCTGTCACGCAAGCGACGTTGCGCTAAGCTTGTCTGAGAGACACATATCGCCAGCGACCATTGTGTACTTTTAGCCTCTTGTGTGGCTGTGGATGTTTTCGCTGTAGTTCAAGAGTTTTTTTTCTATTTCAGTTCTTCACTGATGACCGAAAGCACGCGCTGGATTCATTCGCGTTTGTCGCGTTGCGTCCGGAGTGCAATAGATACGCTCTGGGGTTTTATGTTTCTTCTGTCCGCATCCACCAATCGTGATGCTTTTTACTCCATCATTACGGCGCCTGTGAGAGAAGAAAAAAAAAAGTAACATTCCACGTCCATATCCCGGATGTGAGAATAGCAGGGGTTATAATAAAGCGTGTGGGTGAAGCTGCATATGTCCTTGTGATGTTTTGGGTTTCCTGAAGCTGTTTTGTGTAATGCGAAGCTGTGTTTGACTTGTACAGAAATTAACGTTGTGGATAAAACAGTCTAGGATATGCCATTGCTGTAAATGGGGCGTACTTGTCTTGCACTAACCAAAAAGTACCGTGGTAATACCTTGATACCATTGTTTAGACATGACACCATGGTCAGTTGTCACAGAATTTAAGTACATGTACAGTAAATAGCAAGACTGGTACTTGCTTTGTAATAACGTGAAACACCGTGTACAAAACCCTGTTAGAACCACGATACTTCTCGATACCTTTTTGTAAGTGATGGTAAAACCATAGTATTTTATTTATTTAATTTATTTTCGAAGGAATAAGAAAAATGCCATGTTTACAATAAATATTTAACAAACAACAGTAGCTACAAACATTTATGTATTATCTATTTTAAACTAAATTTATTTAGAAACAAAATGTATCATGGTTTCTGCAAACATATTATGCATAACACTGAAGAAATGTTAATTGAGCAGCAAATCAGTATATTAGAATGATTTCTGAAGCATTGTGTGACACTGAAGACTGGAGTCATGATGCTGAAAATGCAGCTTTGTATCAGGAATATTTATATTTTAAATTGTATTCAAAAAGAAAATGTGTTTTAAATTCTAATGATATTTCTCAATGTTACTGTTTTTATTGTAATCTGATCAAATAAACTGGTAAGTAAAAGATACTTATATAGATTCATTTCTTACTGACACAAACGTTTGAACATAGTGTATATTTGTTTGCAGTTTTTGCATGTAATAGAACATTTTACCTTTAGTCTAGCCTCCTGAAGATTTACATGTCAAAAACACACCAGTACTAAAAATCACATGGATTATCTCTTAAAGTTGAGGGGATGTTAGAGTCAGTCCAGTAGTTGATGAGCATTAAACCTGGCACAAACGGATGCTGTCAGAATATAACGTTATTCCAGATAAATCCCCATTTCATAAACATCAACATGGAATTTAAATTTCTAAAGTTTGCAACTTTGTAAAACTTTCCAGAAGATGATGGAGTTTGGCATATTCCTCTAAAGGTTTTTTGGCAGTTGTTTTGGTCTGTAATAATGTTCTTGCTGGGGCTGAGTTACATGTGGACTGCTGAGCCAAATAACCTTATTTATAAAACTCTTCAGGAGCGCACTGTAAAGAGACCTTCGGTCTCAGTAGTTGTTAATTCATAATTAATAATATGATATTTTTTTTGTTGTTTTTTTACATGCAATTGATATTTTTATGGTTGGCAAATGCGAACTACAGAATGTGCATATATCACAACTAAGTGCATAATGCAACGGAGCACACTTTGTGAATACTGCATCACAATCTTGACCTCATAGTTTCTTCCTTGATATTATCACACTACAAAAATAATTATCAGACAATTTTTTTACACAAAAAATGCTAAAAAATAAAGGATTAACTGAATAAAAAGAATGTGAAGGAGTTCACATGATATTTTTAAACAATTATAGATAGCATACTGCATAAAACACAGCAGGCAATAGTCGAGGACAATCCATCTGAAGCATATAAGTGTCTCAAGTGTTCAGTCCGGCAGAAATAAAATGGCAGAATTTTATCTTTAAACAATACATTACCTCCTTTAAAGGAATCCTTCACTTCCACTGACAGATTAGCATAGATGTATGTTTGTAATATCAGGGGCAAATATAGGGAATGCCTCTGTTGAGTCTGTTTGTAAAGGGAGCTGTTGATTCATTGCTGCAGAGAGAGGATGTCCCCCTCGTGTGTTCACCTGCACACTGTGTCTCACTACACACTGATTGAGATTCCTCACAGCAGCTCATTTCCAAACCATCTGCTCCATCCCTGCACATGTGCTAAACTGACTTGAAGGGATGGAAAGAAAGAAAGAAAAAAAAGAAAGGAAGAAAGAACAATAAGTTACACTGAAAAAAATGGTATAGAAACAATATTTACATAGAAATTGCTTGTAAATGTCACAATTTATTACAAAGAAGCGACAAGAAACACATTGAAATAAATGTGAATTTTTTTAAGAAGAAAGATATCTTTTTTATATAGTTTTGTAAAATGTACTTAAATAATCCAATTGTTTAATTACAACTTAAAAACAACAACAATAATAATTTTACTCTGTTGTTTAATGTCCTCTGATCAGGTCTAGCAATAAAACCTTTTGTTGACTTTTAAAATTAACCCAAGCAAAATTTATATAACAATTAATATATGATAATTAATAGAACATAAATATTATTATTGATTGATATAATCATTATATTAATTACTATTGTTAATTTAAATGTTTAAATCATTCCTTGGTAGCCTGCTGTTTTGTCTATTTTTATTTTATTTTACTGACACACTTTTCTAGCAAAAATATGTGTTTGGTTTTATATTATGGAGTAATGTGTGTGTGTCAGTGTGTGTACCTGGAGAACTGACTTCATCCACTAAAAATCACCAAAACACCAGCTGACAAGAGTTAATGAAGAGAAAACATCCTGCAGCATTTGGGTGCAAAAGGATTCTTTTTTTTCTTTTTCTTTTTTTATGTGACTTAAAGGTCCAAAATACTTTTGGGGCTAATAAGCTCTGTTCATGTTTATATGCATATTTTTCCAGTGGTAAAGAGGTTGAGAATGTGAAGGTAAGAAGACATACATGAAGGAAATGATCAGGAGCACATTACAGATCCCTAAAGCTCTCTGCCTCTCCTTTTCTCCCCTTCTGCTCCTTCACTGGCTCTGAGCCCAGAGTGTCACTGGCAGTAGTTTAAGTAGTTCATTGCTTCAAGAATATTCAAACCATAAACACTCCTACAGTCCATCTAGCCATACTAACCACACTTTCTCTTTCTTTCTTTGTGCTCTCAAGTCTAAACCTCATATTCAACCACTTTAAAACAGCTGAAACCAGACACAGGTGTGATAGTGATGTAAAACCAGCAGGGGGCAGATGTGGCATAATTTTAGCAAGTGGAGTTAGTTGTAACATTTACTCCAGTGAATATTTCTCAAGGCAGGTTTTTAATGTCACTTTCTATGAACAATTTTTAAGGTCTTGAATGCTTAAAAAACTGAATATTTCCACCATTACTGTCTAGGGGGAGATATACAGCTAACTGAACTCAATTCCACCTTTTGTGACCTGCATAACAGCATGATTTCACACACACACACACACACACACACACACACACACACACACACACACACACACACAGACACAGACACAGACACAGACACAGACACACACACACATCTTAAAGTATAAAAGCCATTTTCCACAAAATTTTATGTATGAAATTATGTCTAGTCTGCCTTCTGCAAAAATATACATACATATGGTAAACATTCAAACAAATTTAAAAACAATTAACGAAAGAGCAACTTCTGTAAAAGAAAAAAAAGAAAATTAAACAGTGTTGCATCAAAAGTGACAAATATATCTGTTTCAAATAAATGCTGTTCTTCTGAACATTCTGTTCATCCAAGAATCTTAAAAAAAAAAACATATCACAGTTTATATAAAGTACAAAAATATAAATTAGCAAAAATATAAAGCAGCACATTTGTTTTCAACATTGTTAATAATATGAAATATTTCTGAAAATTCAGCTTTGCCATCATAGGAATAAATTACTTTTTAAAATATATTCAAAGAGAAATCAGTTAAGTTAAACTGTAATAATATTTCACAATATTACCGTTTTTACAGTATTTGTAAACAAATAAATGCAGCCTTGCATGAGCAGAAGATACTTCATTCACAACAAATTAACAACCCCAAACTTTTAAACGATGTTGTAAAGCATATGTGACAACTTGCCCCACCATCACTTTTATGACACTTGTATTACATACACTTTTTAAAGCATCATTTAAAAAATGTGATCTTGAACTTTAGTCTTGGAGGAGAATTCACAAAATGTACAACAAACTATTTGCCAGTATACAGACCTCATTGCCCCATAAAAAGGTATAAGTAAAGTATAGTTTAACTCAGATGAGCCATTGGGAGTCTTGGCCAAGTGTCTTACAAGCATATGCAGGATATTTAATGGACTTGTACAGTTTGCACAGAAACAGGTCCAAGTTTTTCAGTCATGCCACACTGCCAAATGTGCCGAGCAGCCAAGGAAATGTGGAAGAATTATGAATTTACAGTTTTGATGTGTTTCCTGCCTGGTGTGACTGAGGAGAGAAATGACAAGGGAATGTGTGGGAGACTCCAGTCAACAAAAATGGGAGGAGAAAAGGAGCTAGAGAGAAAGAGAGAGAGAGAGAAGTTAAAGCCGATGAGGAAACATTGTAAGACCGGCTCAGTACTGGATAGAAAAGAAAGCTAGTCAGATTCGAAACGTTCAGTCACTTTGCTTTTTGCTCTGTACAAACAGCTACTCAGAATCAGGTGTCATTTCTGGCTGCTGGAGGAACACACGCTATCAGGAGTCAACAGACATCTGCTGCTGCAACACACACACACACACACACACACACATGCACACCCCTGCAGAGATGAGCACGAATGTGCGTTCGCTTAGTTGTCAGACGTAACCCAGCTCTGAACCAGGTAGGACAAACTACTTTAACTACACATGTTTCTGCATGCAGTTTAAACTGCTTTGTTTTCACTCCTCAGCCAGAAAAAAACTGTTGTTTTCACTGAAAAGCCGAAAGATTAGTGTTTTTATGAAGAAAACAAAAAAGTAGACTGCTAAAATGTAATGATGCATATTTAATAACTAACTTACCTTACATATCATGTGTTCGGTGCTGGACTCTTTGGCCAACCAACGACAAACAGAGGGAAAGTCTGGGAAACCTGTTTGAAAACAATAACTTTGTGAACACATGGGCCTTGTTTATTTGCTTAAAGCATGCTCCTGGTGTGAACAATTTATCTAATTTATCTATGTCAGTGCCATGTCAGCTATCAAAAGACACCTGGATCAAGGCTGTCAGAATCTCCCATGCTGCCCTGCATCCCTGTTTTGCTAAATTAACCCCAAACAGACATCTTTGTGTATCAGCGGTCATCTGTGGCATTCAGACAGGGATGTGGTTCGCTGCACAAGTTCTCTGAAAGGAAAAAAACCTCAGGCTATGAGTTGGACACTCTTTTCTCTCAGTCTAGGGATGATGTTTGTTTTTGCAGCTGCTGGCACGCGTTCTTGGAAAATTGGAAAGTAATAATAGATTTTGAAGCTATTGGCAGAAAGAGAGAATGGATGAACAGTATTCAGGTGATTAGCCCTAGGAATAATATATATATATATATATATATATATATATATATATATATATATATATATATATATATATATATATATATATAAATATATATATATATATATATATATATATATATATATATATATATATATATATATATATATATATATATATTTATATATATATATATATATATGTATATATATATATATATATATATATACATATATACATATACACACACACTCAAACACACACACAAACAAACACACATTGATTGCTTCCATTGTCCTCTTTTGTAAGTCGCTTTGGATAAAAGCGCCTGCTAAAGTAACAGAACTAGCAAATATTGCTACAAGTGTGATTGCATTATATAATAATTGCTGGTAATAGTGATCATCGTCTGGTTGACTACATCTTGTATTAATTTTTCAGAAAATTTCTGTCATATGCACATCAGTCGCCACTGATAAGCTACTACTAAATAGAAACATCATTTTCTGTAAAGTTGCTTTGCAATGATTTGTATCATAAAAAGTGCTATACAAATACACTTGAATTGAATAGAATTAAATGACTAAATGTAAATATTATAAATCCATATGTTCAATTATGTAGATTATGACTTTTACAGTCTTTATTAACAAACAAAAACACAGAAATTGAGTTTACAGGAATGCATTTCAGGCATTAGATTTAGCCTCGTGTTAACCCACATCTCAATAGTTTCAAAACATTATGTATTTTAACATTTATTCTGGTGTGCAATGTCTTGCCCCATTGACTTCCATACAAAAATATTTCTGTAAACACATTTTTTGTTTGTTTTTATGAACTGAGTGAAGAGTCTGCACTGACAGTATGAGATGCTGATGATAGGACTTAACCTGCATTTAACCTGAAACACTGCTTTAAAGTCTTCTTTAAAAGCAATGAAAGAGGACGCAAGCATTTCCATAAAGAAAATTATGTTTAATGGAGCTCTTTGTCATGCTTTTATGCAAACCAGTGGTTATGGGGGAAAAAAAAACCCAGACAGGTTCCACTGTCTGTTCACAGAGAGGCTCCTCATGTTTTTCAATTTACACTCCTTCACAGTTCTGCTTAGCTCATCCCTTCATTCTCCTGACTTCCCTACCTCTATGACAATCGAGCCATTCCAAATTGCAGATTCTCTCTCTCTCTCTTTCAATCTCTTTTGTTTCTTGTTCTTGTCTCCCTTCGTTGGCTTCATTTCCTATTGAATGGATACAACACCCTAAGAAGGAATCTGGAAATCTAGAATTCCAGTTAAAAACACTAATTGCTTCATGTAAAGGCAAATAAGTTAACAGCATCAATGGCAGTGTTATACAGGATTGTCATGTTAAATTAAGAAACTTGTCAAAGATTTGAAGACATGCGATGCTCATGTTATAAATCAGAAAGTGAGGCAGGTTTGTAAATGGCCACCTTAAATATGGAAATAAGGCAAAAAAGATACATATTTTCATAAAGGCATTTTATTGAATATGAGATGTACACGTTATTTTCAGATAAAGTTATGACAAATACAAGATAAACTTTTTTTTTAGATACAATAATAATTATAATGATACATTAATTAAATAAAATATTAAATAATAATGACAATAATAAAAGGTACGCCTAATAGTATAATTTCCTTAACAATTCTACAAATAAAAAATAAGTATAATTTTATATGATTAATAATTATTTAAATTATGTCTAAAAAATTTAGCATTGGACTGGAAGAACCTAATTGTCTGCAGTTGATTAGTGTGTCTGTACGAATGTGTGTCCTCAGAGTAGCCATAGCTGATTCTTCAACATCTGTGTGAGTTGGTGGGGCTTTCCCAAGAAGTGATCGGAACTCAGAACTCATGTTGTCTTTGGTGTCGCCCATGAGAACTCTGCACACCCGTTTAATCTTATTTGAGCCATTAACATAAACCTACTAATTCATCAAATGCTTGGTAAATCCATGGCCTTCTTGTTCTGGAAACAGAAACTACACAGAGATTCCCGTTTCATTATACTGTACAAAACTCTTCCAGCCTGTTTATATATAACCATCTGTGTATACGCAATCATGTCTCCAACTATCTACACTTATGCACATAGACGACAACTCCAAAAGTCTGCTTCAGATAACACATGACCAGCCACAAAAACCACTAGTTACTATCCGTCTGAAACGGTTATCACTGACTTACCAGCTCAATCAGGAACTTAGTTGAAGTTTACCAAAAAATATAGAAATTCTGCAATGGTCTGCATGATCCTAGCCACTGAAAAAAAGAAAAGGGCTGCATATTTCACTCCATACATTGCCACATATGTGTTACATGCCATCAGTTGTGAGCCGTTTCCATTTCTGTTACATTAATGCTAAGCAGGAGAAGTGGAAGTTGACTCATTTTTCTACTATCAGATATGAAATGCAATTTCCAAATGTTTATATTACCTACAAAGGTACTGGAATGTGAGCAGATTACGTTGTTAAAAGGTGTGGACTGGGTACATGTGTGCGAGAGAAGAAAGAGGAACATTGTTTTCATAACATCTAGTCATAGTGGTACACCCCACATATCCAATACGCTCTCATCACCGATGAACTCACCCTTTTTTTTTCACTCCATTTCTGCAATGCTTTATTCGTTTACTAAAGAAAAACAAAGGGAGAGAAGTGTAGGAAGTGCAGAAAAAAGAGGGATTTGCACATCAAACATGCAGCCAAATGTACAATCGCTCTGGTGGAGGAACTTAAAGCAAGGTGGAGGTGGACACGTGCCAGAGCGGAAAGCCCCACGTTGTAAAAACACACCACCACAAGTAGTACAACCCACAAGAATGAAGGGATACTAAGTGTGAGGACTGACAGAGAGGTCATATAATGATAACAGAAGTCAAGAAGCTTCCAAAATTTCTTCAGTGGTCTTCTATAACATTTTTTTCACAAATCCAGGTCGGGTTTAGCTATGACATGTTTCCTACTCTTAGTCACAAATGGACACCAAATATATCCCTGACAGATAATCAATACATAAACATAAACCTGTCCCATGTAATTACACTTACACTGTTCATGGCCTGCTTTGCTGACTGGCCTCTCACACACTTAGCCCCATATGGCACACACAAACAGGATGTACAGCCCCCGTAAGCTCTGGGATCTATTAAAACTCGACTCGTACGCTGCCCGAGCAAATTAAATAAATAAATAAAATACAAGAAGCCTCAATTGAACCTTTTGATGGCATATCCCACTGTCTGCTTTGAAGACTTTCTTGCAATTTCAAGTGGCCACTGGTTTGCCGCCGAGATGCATGGTAGTCATTTGGATTTGTTTACATGCAAAAAACAGAGCTGAAAACATTAAACGCTCTAACTAACCACGCGATTCATTTCCTCTGATAATCACATAATTCATGAGATCTTAAAACAGTCATGCTGTTCTGCATTTGAGGAGAGACATTTTTGTCTGTGAATTGTATTTTGGGTGTCTCAAAACATGACAAAAACCACTGAAATGAAGCAGAAGATTTATATTTCACCCATCATAGAGTGTTGTGGGTGTTTAGGTAAGGTGGGTAATTACAGGCCTTAAAAATTGTACGTTTGAAGAAAAATTATTTTTAAGAAAAACACAAATAGATGAATTTTAGCTCTCTCCCTACAAGTTTTTTTCTTCTTCTTCACTCAACCCCAGCATATTTAATAATTTTACAAAAATGTAATGGCCCCCAGAATGTTTAGTTGTATGATTATCCAAACATGCAATATGTCAAAAGAAAGAACAGAGAGATGTTTGTGCATGTACTGAATGAGTTACCTTCAAATGTTTTCACAATTAAACCATGCTATTCAGGTAGCATAATAGTCCAGCGATGTAGTTTTACAAACTTTTACATACTCAGCCAGATTGTCTTCAAACTGTTGTTCTACAATGCCAGTAGTTGACCTGAAAGAGAAAACTAATCATAGAACAAGACAAAACATGCTCATTTTCTCTATGGCAGCCCTTGTGGAAAACACTATGAATCCTTACACAGAGTGTTATGGACTTAAGACTTACATGCAAATAGAAAGATTCAAATGTAACTAAAATCAAAATAATTTTCATTAAAAAGGGCATAAATAAATATATGTTTGATCTAGAATGAAAATCCATAATTTTAGAAAGCTATGAGTAAACGATGTGGCTATACAACATTGAACCCTTTTTGACCTGATGACAGTTCACAGAATAAACCATCCTGCCATAAACACTTCCACCTAAATCTGGTATACATCTGCTGTTTAATCCAAAACCTCATAAATGGTTTGGATTGGACAGCTGCTTTTCCATTCTTTTGCCTACATCATGCCATCCAAGAAAACCTTCAAGCCAAGGTTCAATCTTCACCAGAAACCAGCCAAAGAGGTGAAGGAGTTCAAAATGGTTTAGGTAGAATGAGTCAATGTCTCATAGAGAAACACTGGATGAAATGTTATCCCACATCCTCTGGTGACAAGCTACATTCTCACTGGCTCATAGCTTTTCATTTCACTATTTTTCTGAGCTGTTATAGTAACACAAAGAACTGTCTTCACATTACTGGCCAATTTCATGGCTGTTGCATCCTGCCAGATGGGCTCAGATACCAATTCCATGCTTTACTTCGGGTAGGTAACCAACTTCACAAAGCACATGGAAAAACCTCTGAATATTCTCAACTCTTGGATGCTAAATGTTACATAAGTACACCCATAAGATGTACTGTATCTATAAGGTTTATTGCCAACACATGAAAACCCTGTGCATGAAAAACCTAATCTTAAAAACTTGCAAACAAGCTAGAGGGATGTTTGCATGTAGCCAACCTCAGTGAACTACTATAGTATGAACTGCTATCACCAACTCTGGGCTTTTATTTTACTAGATTCACTTTGATGAGAAAAACAACCCCATAAATAACGCTAATCATGAGATATCCAATCATTCAGCATTACTATCATGAGAATCCAGGAACCTCTGGCATAGTGGAAATATGGGACAGAAATCAGGAACTGATTATTGAGAGACAAGGTCATGAATCATCATAGGACTGAAAGAAGGAAAAGGGGAAGATGCAACATCTGGCGAAAACATTCCACTCAACCACCAAACATCAGGAGTCTTTAATATAAAGATCATCTCCATTAGCCACAGACATGCAAAGCTTTGCCACATTTTGGGTCTAAGGAGGAATTATGAGCAGGTTTGTTGTAATAGTGAAACATGTGGTTTTAGGTTACCAAATTAACACAGGTTTACAACCTACCAACATTCTTACGCCCTCTCAACTGCCTTCAACTTAATGACTTTTAACATTTATGTGTGTGCATGTTAAAAGGGGTCAAAAACTACAGTGGAAAAAACTATTTACATCTGACCCCTCTGTGATTTATACAGCCTTTCAAGAGCATGCACACTTACTCACATATATCACACACAACACCATACTTCACTGAAGAGCCGAGGGGCCAAACGTCCCTCAGAAAACGTAAACAAAGCCATGTGAGCAGACATCCAAGCATTCTTTCACAAGCACATGTGTTTAGTGTCTTTACCCACTTCATGCTGATTTTACTGGTGTAAAAAAACAAAAACAACAAAAAAAGAAAACACTAGATAGAAATTACTGAGAACATATTGTTTACAAGGTGAAGAAAATATAAGATGAAAACATGTTGTTTACAGTATGGATTACAATGTTTTGTCCACACAAATGCCGTCTAGCTTGAGAAAGCCTGGAATTTGCACCTGCCTTCATATCAAAGTGAAGCCTTAGCTTTGCCAAGTTTGTGCCAGAAAACACAAGATATTAGCACTACAGCTGATTAGTGATACTATACCTGACCAGCAGAGGATAGAACAGAGTGAAAAGAAGTATGGTTAAAGAGAAGTTAAAACACCTATCAAAATAGAAATCGACTGAAATTGTTTTCACCTTTTTCTTCTGTTGCACTGCGTCCCAGTGTTCGTACTATCTGGCTCAAAATGGTTGTGGCTGCATAAGGTGTATAGGCATTGCTATGCAGTTGTTAAGGTGTTCTAAGTGTTATAGCGTGTTTGTTTGCAGCTGCTACGTTGTTGTGAGTAGTTGCTACAGTGTAGTTGATGGTTGCTAAGGTATTATGAGTGGTTCAGAAGGGTTTTATTATTATTTATTTTATTTTTTTTGTATGTGGTTGCTAGGCTGTTCTTAACCGTTACTGGGGTGTTTTGGTTAGCAACCGATGCATTGCTATGCAGTTCCTAAGCATTCAGATTTTAATACATTTCTATGCAGGGGTGGTTGCTAGGTGGTTATTTACCAGATCCATATGGCATTCTCTATGCTACTCTAAAGTATGGCTCAATGGAATGCACATCTACAGCATTTTTCCACTTGTTTTGTCATCTAAGGCTGATGATACACGGGGCAACTTTGAGCAATGTTGACATCACCAGACACAAGGCCCGCGATCGATCTAAAGTATAGAAATTTGTTACCCATTCTCAATGGGAAGTTGGCAAATACCTTCAGGCAGATCACTGTATTAACATCTCTTCTCAAACATCAGGACAATTTAAAGAAATGCTTATGTCTGTAGTGTTTACATCATTGTACATTTTATATTTAAGGGTCCCAAACCCCAATAGTTATAGTGATCTTTGTCTTAAGTCTGGTGATACACAGGGCAACTTTTTGAGCAATGTTGTCAGGCAACTTCGCCTAATGGCAACCAGGTAAGACAAAGGGCCCACGACCGATCTAAAGTATCCAAATATAAATTTGTTACCCATTCTCAATGGGACAGTGTGCAAGCAATGTTGCTAAAAAAAAGTTGCCTGGCAAAATTGCTCTAAAAGTTACCCCGTGTATCATAAACCTAAGACAAAGATCACTATAATTGTTGCTCGTACTTGGGGCACCACATACAATTCCCATTTCACATCAGCCCTGCTTTGTGGTTTGTGTTGGTATTGAGTAATAATATCTTAAGCAGCAGAATAAAAGTGATGATTTTTCAAAAGAAAGTATCATCTCAATATTCATGTTCTGAGTGCCGTCATCCGTGGCTTTGTTCCAGTATGGATTGATGGGGTGATGTGTTTGTTTGTGTGTGGGTGTGTATGAGCTCTGTGTGGTTTGCACTGAGGGGAGCAGGGTTCATTTACCGCTGAGACCCCCTGAGATCTCTTTCTTGAAGGTTATTTAAGAGTGAAATCTATGACTCAGACACTATTCAGTAGAGATTCAGTTCCAGATAACAGCAGAATCAGAAACCATGAGAAACAAAAGGCTGAACAAAAATTGTGCAATCAAGGATTTTTTTTACAAATCACTCTTACATATGGTAGAGTTCACATAAATGCACATAGAAATGCTTTTTGAATTTCTCAAATTAGAGAGATTTGGAAGTAGACTGGTATTTTTATTTATTGATTTTTGGGGGGTTTCGCAGTCATCATTACTACTACTGAGTCCCTGGGACCCTGTGAATTCAAGCAAAGGCCTGGCCCTGATTAAGCTACATACGGAAATGGTCTTGTCTGTAATGTTAGGTCTGTTTCTTGTTATGACTAAGTTCAATGCAATGTTCAATTTGATGAAACTTATTAAATTCTGTTAATGCACATTATATTGATGGTTGCAGCCTATTTATGCATAGACCATCAAGGTTGAATTCTCATCTGGGTCATAGGTTACGTACTGGCATGTTAACGGGTGTCATTAAAACCTCATTTCTATTTCAAACATTTATGAGAGAAGATGCTGAGGGACTTCAAAAGTTGCTGAGGCTCGAGTTTCATATGGGTTGTCGCACGTAAGGTGGTAGTTTCATGGTTAAGAATTTAGACTAATGATCTTAAAGGGATATTTTACCTAAAAATAAAAACTCTGTCGTCATTTATTCAACCTCATGTTGAGATATTTTGAAAAATGTTAGTTTTTTAATCCTTACAATGCGAGTCAATGGGGTCAACTGCTGTTTGGACTTTTTGGATCTGCAGAAGAAAGTCCTAAAGGTTTTGCTATTGTTGGCTATAGTTTTTGTGTTACATAAAAAAACTACAAAAAAAAAAAAAAAAAAAAAAAAAATTACCTGTAAAAATACAGCCGCTTTCATATCAAATTACATATGTACATATCCTGTTCCATCCTACAAAATCCATCCTACAAAAGACCTAATCAATGAACCTTCCCCCCTTCGAAGCCATCATTATCCCATGCTTTTCTTGATCCACAACTTTGTGTGCACTGGACTAGCTAACTATTCCCTTTGGAGTGAAATCCCATGAGTCCCCTGTACAAATGATCGATGACAATCAGACGGTTTCCAGGAAGATTCAAATACTTGACTGCTTAGTGTTATCATTAAGTGTTAATGAGTACCCCATGTTCATTTATCTCACATGGCTGCAAACATTCAAGCTCAATTTTTGTATTTTTGGAATGACAGCAGTCATACTCTGGCCCACTGTTCAAGCCAGTCTATCCACAATACCTCTACACCCTTCTGTTTTTCTTCCTCCTGCCAAAAAACTAAAGGAAAAAAGTTTTAGTATGGCAGTTTCTCATGCTAGACATGATGTTTGTGCAAATATTTTGATTGGCCAACCCTCAGAAAGTCTTACTGGGTGTCCCACTGAGAATGATGTGTGTGTATTTATAAAAAATAAATGCATATTCACTATGGGCTCAGAACTAGAGATGTAATTTGCAAATAATTAGATTATTATGCTTATCAAAGAAATGCACAGTATGACTTAAAATTCTTAAACAAAGAGTTCACCCAAAATGAAACATTGACATTATTTACTCACCAGCATGATGTTCTAAACTTGTATGACTTACGGGTTTGTCGATATGTGTGATGGTTGAACTATCCGTTTAACTGTTTGTGTAAATTTAATTAAAATGGTGTCATTATGTATTGTAAACATGTAAATCCAAACGTTTAGAATAATCTCTCTTCTATTCAGAACACACACATTGTGTCTGGTGTTTATATCCTTAAGATCGAGAATATATGCAATTTTATTTAATTTATTATCACTTAACTTTTGGGCTCTGCTCTCATAAAGCATGTTTATTTAGGCATATACATCAATGTAAGGCAATAATAATTGGCCGAAGCCAGTGCCAATAGGGAAGGACATTGAGCGAGGACACCCCGACCAGTTTTGGAAGTTCTGCCCACTTTTGGAGTTCACACCCCAGATCTCACAGTATAGAGTGAATGAGTGTTTTGAACAAACCGAACGAGCAAATGATTCAATGACTCACTCTTAGAAACACTTTTTTAGTTTCTAGAGGCGGCGGAAGTAGTATTCTAATGGTATTTTATGGGGTTGAACTGAAATTTCGGGGTAATTTCGGGTTTTCGGGCGAAAGAGAAAAAATGGCCGAAAATATATGGCGTACTGCACCGCCCGGCAGTGTTCAATCCTGCAGGTTTCACTCTTCCTGTTTGCAATAGCTCTACTGTATTTAACATGTAACATGGTGTAGTACAGCTGTACTGGGCAACACATGTAAAACAACGCTACCCTCTCATTCACTGATCTGCTCCCCGCTAATCTCTGCTCACATTGATATTCAATATAATTTTTTTTGTGTCATTTTCATGAAGTCTTTCAAAACTACTTTATATTATTAAATGAAATGATAATTATTACAAAGCGTTCAGGCTGTTTCAGTTTTCAGCCAAGTGCATATTGTGTGCAGAATTTTCATTTTAGTGCATCCCTAGTACTTTGTGTCCTAATTTTATCATCCAAAAATCTTAGACTAAAGATTTTAAGTGAATGCTACTGTAAGCAACATATGCAGAACATGTCACACATGACACACAGTAAACATTCAGTTTAGCAGAGTTTAAAGGTACTGTTATTTCACCTTTTTAAAGTTCATTGAAGTTGTGTTCCCACATCGTTAGCAAGTTTGGATGGCTAAATCTTAAATGACTGTCAACTGTTAAATGAATGAGTGTCACCTCCTGCTCATTTACTTCAAACCGTAAGACGCTACCAAATTTTACGCAAGGCCTCATGGGGCGATGGAAACTTGTGGATATCATACATATTGTTCAACAGTCACTTATCACCATCCACTTGGCTATCGATGCTATCACTCAAAAATCGAGGAACGGAGCTAAATGTTTTATTAATATAAAATGTAACATATTGCATTAATCTTTCTTATAATATATAAAAATAACCAGTCACTGGTATCTGAATATCTTTACGTTGATTAGGTAACCCATGGACATATAAAATATATGTATTTTGTGTCCATGAGGTAACCCAACCTTAACTGCTCTAATGAATCCAGTCAGGTTGATTCAAACTGTTACGAAGTTCATGAGTCTTTCTGAATGATTCAATGATTAATAGTTCGCTATATAGTTGATTTACATTTTCCTTACTTGTCAAAGTGATAGCAGCTGTCATAACACTGTTTCCATGGTTCTTACAAACATGGTTCTCTGAAACTTCCTGCCCATCTACCCCCCACAGTTCTTCATCTACCCCACAGATCTTTCTCTTCCCCTTGTAAGAAAAGGAACATGAGTTACAGTCCTGTAGAGACTGATAACCGCCTCTGCGTTTGCAATCAAGACATCTCAGTCTGTCTATTTCCTGTCCTCCGTCTCTCCTCTTCATCCTGCCTTCCTCTCACTTTCTCCGTTCTGTCTCTCTCTTGTGTTCCACATTCAACAAAAAAGTTTGCTTTAGCCAAACAGGTGCAAAAGCCATATGTGAATACTACAGCCAACAGCAGTGAGGTAAAACAGCATTTGGACACTTAAGTTACATTTAAAATCATCTGCACTCAGTTTTTTCTTTATTAAAACAAATTCCAGATGAATTTTACATTTTTCAGTTTAATCACAGTTTAATCCCAGTTAAAGTCTGCCCTTTTCACTGGGAGATCATATTATGGCAATTTGATTAAACATTACAAGGTCCAAAAACGGCACAATTGAAACATGCACAGATAAACTCTTCACAGTAATATCTATAACATGCATTAAGAAAATAGACTGGAGGATTTTCACTTCGTGACAACTTTAAGTGTCTTTATGGGGCCACTGTAGGCGTTTGGGGGCCTCTGTGTCTGAGAAATGTTCAAAAACTGTACAATAACCGAGGAGAGATGAATTATGGGATGAGCAGATATGGAACAGAGACATGAATATTTGTCATTGAGCAGAAAAGGGTTGCTGTCACTAAAGTTGTAGCCGCTCAATTGATAAATGAGAGCCAGAGGGTTCGTGAAGAGGGGCTTCATGTTCAGCAGATGTGAGTGTAACACATGTGCAGATGTGAAAAAAATGAGTCCTAATCTTTTTAGTTTTCAAGATGTTAACATGTTCTAAATGATTTTAATGCATTGTTCTGGCATTGTGATTGGTTGCCACTGCATTGCTATGCAGTTGATAACATGTAGGCTATGACTCGAACTAAAAGCAAATGTTTTTCTTGTGTTTGTGTATGTTGTAGGTGGAGGCGAGATGTCGGTAAAGCTAAAGTTTGATTGTCCGGCTGAAGGCGGCATGGTGCAGCGGAGCCGTTCCTTCACTGGAGTAAACACACTCGGAGGCCGGAGAAGGTAAGCAAGTATGGTTTGTGTTCGAGGGAAGATGATGTGTGTCAGATTGCATTATTTCCACTTTTATTAGGATAAATTTTCTGAAAGCAGGGGTCATGGAATCCCATGGAAAGCATGACTCTTGGTCGCTGGAATTTATGCCATGAGGACATCTCTGAGAGGTCTTGTTGCAAAATTGATGACAAAATAAAACATTTGGGAGCAGTCCAGATTATTCCTGCAATAAAGCCATTCATGGTGTTACTGTTAATGAAAAATAAAACTAGAAACTCTAAAAATAGTTTTTCAGTAATTGAAATAAAGCTGAAATAAAATAGAATATAAATATTAGCTTCTCTGTCCACATAATCTTACACGAAACCTGAGGTCTGATGATCAGAGACTTTTGGCTGTCCCCATATCCACCCAAAGAAAAGAGGAGACAGAGCCTTTGCGATTGTCAGGCCTAGGTTGTGGAACAGCCTTCCGCCTTACATCCGAACGGCGCAATCTCTAAATGTTTTTAAATCTTCTCTTAAAACCTACTTTTTTAGCTTTAATTCATTGTGATATCATGTTTTTTATTTATTTATTTATTTATTTATTTATTTATTTATTTATTTATTTATTTTTTAATCTTGTGTATTGTTCAGCACTTTGGTCAGCCCTGCTTGCTGTTTTCAAATGTGCTATATAAATAAATACAAACTTAAACTTGAACTTGATATTAGAGTGAAAACTTAAAAATCTAAAATAAGAACAGTATTAAAATTGCTAGAACTAAAACAGAAATGTAGATACATTTATATAGACATATTAACAATAAAACTGACAGAAGCACTATAATGAAAATATAAAGATAAAAATGAATTCAATGTATTAATAAATACTATCATAAATAATATTAAAATGACACTGGCAACAACATAAAAGCCCAGCTGGATAATTTCTATCTCTGGGATCTGACAACTTGTGATAATATTCAAGTACTATTTTATTGTTTAATGCATTCTGGGCATCTAAAGTCATTATCTTGCTTATTGCCATGACATTTTAAATAATTAATTGCATCTAGAACATTCCCAGATTTAGTAAAGTGAAACAAAGGGGTCCAAATGAGCTACCTACCTAAACAGCATTTTAATGCATCATAAATCAATCAGTATTGAAAAGTATGGATGAATTTCAAGTCATGTTATCTAATTAAAAATGATATAATTTTTTCTAATATGTATATTTATTATGTACTTTTATGTACGAGATACCTGAATATAACATTGTTAGCTTGAAGCAAGTTCTACTGTTGTTCCAAATCAGTCAATTAGGAAGCATAGGATGTGGCCTTAGCAGGGAGCTCACTAGGTTTTGGAACGGAGCTTAGTTTATAACTGATGTGGTTTATGGTTTCCTTTGATTGCTTATAGTTCAAATTCACCATTCCAATCAATCTGTAACACAAACAAGCATTGGTTATTATGTAATAGGAGTAATTATTTCAAGAACCAAAGGTCTTGAGAGGATGTGCAGTTCGGATTCGGGTACAAGCATCATCTAAGCAGAGTGACATCTTACATAACAAAGCTTCCTCTGTGTATGTGTGTGCGTGCATGTGTGCACATTTTTATTTTATTTGTCACAATAGCACTAAATTCCTGCAAGTCCAAGTAAAAGATTGAAAATAAATGATTGCAGACAAAGGCCAAAACAACTTCACAGGCATCTCCGCCTGCTTTCAATTTGTAAACTCTTTATTGTATGGCAAAAGCTTAACAAAACAGCCTAGATTTCAACCACTCTTTTGACTTTTAGTTTTGACTTGTTAGTTTATCGCTACGATTGTCAACACTGATTTCTGAAATCATTTTGAGGTTATCGTGCTTAGATTTTGTAACCTACTCTGTAAACTAAATCATAAATAAATTGGGATTTTTAGAAAATTTCACTTATTCTAAGTAGGTTCTTTTATGTAGCTAACAAAAAATATTTTCTTGGAAGATGAACAAGGTTGCATCAAAACAAAAACCTCTGAACATATTTAATAGATTCATCCAAATACATAAACGGTCTCTATTTGTTTTCCCAGTTTTGTAACCCATTTTGATGAACCTTTATTTGCAGTTGTGAGTAATCAAGTGAGCACTCTATATCAACAATTTTATCTATGTTTTTACAAAAAAAATATAAAAAATAATCCAGATTACTCATCTTGAGACTTTGTACAACCTTGTTGGTTAGTGACTAATTCGTGTTAAGCAAAAAAAAAAAAAAAAACATGAATTATGTTACATTCAGTTAAGTTGTTTTCAACTGGTAAATGCTTTTACATACTTTTACAATGCTTATACAACACTACAAGTATGTTAGAATGCAGAAGGCTGAGTTTAAAAAGACCGTGCTCTTTATTCCTGAGAAAATAGGCGTCATGTCTGAGGGATTTTTCAATTTACAGCAGAGATGTCAGTGATGGAGACAGGAAGGAATACACTGATGTGAGAGCCAGAGCTTGTGTTATTGGTGACCCCAGAGCAGCACTGAGGAATCTCTTCCCTAAGAGAACAGTTTATTTACATTGCAGAGTCATTGGGTTTGTTTTTACATTACATTACATTATTCATTTAGCTGACGCTTTTATCCAAAGCGACTTATACAATTGCTATATATGTCAGTTATGCTGTGTAAGCATACTCTGTCAGAACAAGGCAATATATAGATTATATTGTGTGTGTAACTAAAATAGAATATAAGTATTAAATTCAGAATATAAAAAAATACTACTGTTTAAAAGTATGGAATTGCTAAAACAAAGGTTGTTTTTAGAAAGAGACTGATGCTTCTGTTGAAGTATTTAATTTACAAAAAATAAATTCAAAAACATTATTAATGTTCAAATGATTGTTATAGTTGAAATAACTGCAATGCGCTCTTAAGATAGTTTTCAGCAGCCATTACAACAAGTGTTTTAGGAAAGCATTCTAATGTGGTAATTTTGTAATAGAGAAGCTGTATTTATTGTCCTGGCCTGCTAATCAATGAAATGTGGTAATTTCAATGCAATGTCAAAATGATTGTATACATTTGTGAAGTTCAATTTTGGGTTCAGAAAAGGCCAAAACTAACAGCTATTAATAGTAAAGTCTATATAAACATATTATTTGATTCTTTTAAGAGATGAAGATTGTTCTTGAGTGTGCTGTCATTTTTGATTAATTTTAAGTGTTGGAGTCTAAATGATTTTTTTATGTTTTCGAAAGAAGTGTTTTAAGCTCAACAAAAGGTTTAATTTGAACAAAAATACAGTAAAAAAAGTTACATTGTGAATTGTTAATATTTAACTGTATAACTGTTTTATAGTTGAATATATTATAATGTAATTTATTTATGACGTAAAGCTGAATTTTTTTAGCGTCATTACTCCAGTCTTAAATGCCACATGATCCTTCAGAAATCATATTTGATTTGATTCATGTTGATTTTTTTGTTCAAGAAACATTTCTTATTATTATCAAATATTTTATAATATTGTAAATATCTTTATTGTCACTTTTGATTTATTTAACATGTCATTGTTTAACAAAAGTATTAATTTCTTTAAATAAAATGATTTTAGGTCAAACTTTTACAATAGTATATATATATGTTTAATGATTAACTTTTTTATGTCTCTATTCCATCTCATCCCACAGACTTTCCTCTACTCGTAACTCTCTCCGCACAAAAGTCATAGCAGGGAAATCTCCCAGAATCCCTTCTTCGAGTCGGTTGGGGAGCAGCATCTGGGGGCAACAGCCTGATCAGGTGGACAGAATCTTCCAGGCTTTGAGGAAAGGGCTCAAGTATGTTCAGTCCTTGCAGTAGAGAAATGACTGGACTCCTGGAACCGCACACACTAGTCTTGTGAATGTTAATATCATCTCATCTCATACAGGGACTACTTGGAAAACCATCAAACAGAGCTGGACTTCCTGTCATCCCAGCAGAGAGACACAAAGAGAAACTCCAGACTGGTGAGATTTTTTATACTGAGGGGCCGTTTACATGACAACCTTTTCGGCCAAAAACGGGAAACTTTTTATGCGTTTTGACTGTTTGTATTCATGACAACAGTGTTTAGGGGACTGAAAACGCATATTTTTGAAAATGGGTTTCAAAGTGCAAGTTTTTGAAAACTCCACTGTTTTTGTTTCCATGAAAACACACAAAACGGGAATCTTTGAAAACGGTGATGTCATGCACGTGCATAATACGTGTTAGGTATGTAGAAATGTGCAGAACATGGCAATTTTGAAGGCAAGCGTAAACAAACATACACAACATTGGCGGAGTACATGGTTCTGTTGTTGCTGCTCAACAGTTTGCTAACACTTCTTCAGCAAGGTGTGGATTTACTTCACCAATATTACAACCAACAGTGGAGACGCATTATATACATATAATGGTCACTTCCCTACAGGTACTGTTTACTAATAAGGTGACAGTGCCAACTACTGGCCCGGCGTACGTAATACATAGTTTTTTGCCGTTTTCACAAATATTTGTTAATGTGAATCGTTTTGAAAACGTTGTTTTTGTATATGCAAAAAAATAAAAATAAATTTGAAACGCAAGGGAAAATCTTTTCAGTTTTCGACTACATTGTTGTTTTGTAATTGTAGCATGAGAATAACTTTGCACTCTAGTTATAATCCAGCTTTTTATTATTAAATTTTTACACTTGTTGTTCATTTAAAGTAAATAAATAACTACAAAAATCTATTCTTCATTCCTCAGGGTTTTTTTTATGACCTGGAAAAGGTAAGTGCTCAACATATGTTGATATTCAACCATTTGAGTGTGGTTCCCTTTACAAAAACATATTTTTGAGACTTTGACATTAGTATTTGTACCATATGGTTTATTAAAAATTGCAAAAAGTAAAGTAAAAGTAAAGTTACAAAAGTAAATGCTGTTTATATCCTGCTTGCCAACAACAGGAGATACGAGCCTTAGAGAGATACATACGGCGCCTTGAGTTTCACATTAGTAAGGTAACACAGCTTCAGAATACTTTCATTTGGTCATATATATGAACACTAGTCATATGTGCTAATAATAAACTTGCATCATGTGAATGTGGATGTCATCAGGTAGAAGAGCTGTATGAGTCCTATTGTATCCAGTGGCGGCTGCGCCAAGGAGCTTTGAACATGAAGAGAGCGTTCTCTCTGTCCCCGTCTTCACGACAGTCTAGAGAGAGTCTACTGGAGCTGAACCGCAACCACAGACACAGTCTGGAGGTAGAGTCTCTCTTGGACACCATACACACACAACAAACAATAAGTAAGTATTTTGTGAGGTTGTTTCCCCAAAGAGTTAAACACTGTGGCTTGATGGCTCTTTTAAAACATTCTGACAAGCCCAACACAACAACACATTGTAACCACACTTAGCACATGATTTCTAATCAGTGCACCAATAAAAATAACCTACTATGTAAATGCAAACATCTCAATTTAGAAATGTCTCTGTGTCACACTCATCTCTGCCTGCAGGATATGTGTGCAATGGAAGGAGAACTGGAAATCCTGCTGGGTGAGCTGCAAATCAAAATGAAAGGTACACATCACCTCACATATATATGCATTTGAGTTTCAGAGCGAAAATGATCTCCTAAACCTCCTTCTCCATCTCATTTTTTTCTCTCTTTATGAGGCAGGTTTGATCGGCTTTGCTCGGCTCTGTCCTGGAGATCAGTATGAGGTTAGGAGGTTTAACCCAACATCCTACTGTTGCTATATACTTAAAGGAATAAGATACCCCAAAATGAACCTTCTGTCATCATTTACTCACCCTCGTGCTGCTCCAAAACTGTATGACTTTCTGTCCTCTGAGAGTCATTTAGCAGAATGTTCATGCTGCTGCTTTCCAACGAAAGTGGATGAGGACAAACATTGATGGTCTCGTGAAATGACAAAAAGTACTGCCAAAGCCATACAGGTTTGGAACGACATGAATGAAGGATGACAGAACTATCTGTTTAATATGTAAAAGTAATAAAGACTTGAAGGCATTCGATCCCCAAATATCACTTTTAATCCAAGAATCACTGTTCTTTCATCACATGATACATGATGGTTCTTTTTTGTTAAAATATTAGGCAGAAATGACATTTCACCAGCTATTCAGATTACACTGTTAAGGCCAGGTTTCCAGTGACTTCATGCACAGAGGAATGCCGTCTCAGGAGCCATCAGCCGACTCATGCACGAGACCACACATTCACATGCAGTCACACCAAAAAGTATTTGGAAATTAAGACAAGGAATATGAACTTAATTTCATTCTATATGAAAATATATGCAAACATAAACTAAGAAGTTTCCTCAAAACTGTCTTTATTTTAATTTTTAACCCAAAGTGATTTTTAGTGGTTGTATGATCATAATTACTATAGAAGGTAATCAACCGGAATAATCATTTACTGCTGCAGTTCCTGCCACTGCATCATGTGTACCTGCCTTTTACCACTGAGTGGATCTGTAACTATAGACTTCGACAAGATATAAGGCAAACATATAAAAGCGAATTTTCGCAAATAGCAAGCAACTTTGCTTTGCCAATGTTCTAGATTTGACAGTTGAATAGTGAATAAACTTCACTAACAGTCACATAGCTAGAACATTGAGATTAGATGTTATGATGTTGTATTATTATTGTATAATATTGCCAGTAATTTATTTCATTATTTATATCTACATTGACAAATTTCACAAGATAAAATGTCACATTTCCAGCATTATTGAGCAATGGTGTGAATCACCCCTTTGAGCCACGTTGTTGGCGATTTTACTAACGAGTTTCACATGTGACTGGGTTGTATTGGCATTTTGGTTGACTACTTCAGCTATGGGTGTTTCCAAACATTGTCAACATATTTTATTCATTCTGAACTCCACATCTTTAGTTTTTTATTTAAAAATCTTTTTTTATGTTTTGCCTGTAAAATGTGCTTTTGCTGTATTCCTTCTATATGAATGAAACTTGGTTTGATGACACAGGAAATTTTTTTTTAAGAAAAGTATTTTGCTTAATTTTTAATGTTTATTTTATTTTTATTTTTTTATTTTTTATGGAGTTTAACAAAAGTGAGTCGTCCATAACTTCAGAGGTGTACATTGGATGATTTTTGTCTTTTAGTCCCAGCATATTCTGGAAAGTTCCAGAAAGCACTAGAATATTCCAGAATGTTACAGAAACTTCCAAATATCCAAATATCTTGGAAAAAACAAAACAAAACAAAAAAAAATCTTATCTGTTCTGAACCATAGTTTCATTATTAATGATGGAAGTTCTAAAATTTACCTGACCAAAATATCAATGCTACATGAAAAAAATAGTACAATAATCATTAGCACCACAAAATTAAAGAACCATAGAAAATGTAAGTGAAACGTTTTTTTTTTACATTGTGCAATACAATAAAAAACAGTTTTTTTTTTTATTTTTTTATTTTTTTTTTTGAATATTTGACAGTATTTCTGTTTATACTGTACAGCTGTGGTGCACTTAAGAGAAATTGGAAGAAAAAAAAATTACACTGTCCTCAAAATTTGAGCGGTGTAGTAAATGTCCAAAAGTCACTGGGGTCATTTTACACACATACACACACACACACACACACTGAACGTCTCGTTTCCTGTAGGTGTTGATCCGGCTGGGCCGACAGCGATGGAGAATCAGAGGGCGAATCCAGACTGATGACCAACAGCTGTGGGACGAAGAAGAAATGGTTTTCCTCCCTCACATCCATGGGAACTTTGAGATTAAGGTGAGCTCGTCCACCTGTGCTCATGCACACACCTGAGCAGATACCACTTCCTATCGAGGTGATCTGTGGGGGTTGCGATGACAGAAGATTCCAGGCCTTTTGTACTTTTATTGTTTGTTAGATCTAAATAGATTGTCATATGACACACTAAACCTCTCCCTCAAACCCCTGAGAGAGAACAGTAGAGTAGAGATGTTTAACAGACTTTCTGAAGCTTTTGGACCAGTGGAATAATGGTTATGAAAGGTTTGATTGTCTCAAATTGATTCCATCCCTGAAAATATAGACGTTGAGCCAAACTACTACAGATGAAAAAGATGAATGCTTGTTATCCTTTCTTAAACCCCTGTCACTCAGAATCAGTGTATCACCCGGAATGCCCTAGTAACTGCATAGCTAGTCTCAGCCTCAGACATCACACACATGGACCGTTGGCTAAACATCTGATAAATATGGGACACAAAAGTGGAAACACTTCAGCAGTGTCAAAGTCGTCATCGGATTGGTTGAATTCTGTGTGTGTGTGTCATGTTCTTTAACGTTATGTCCGGAAATTAATATGATGTGACGCCAAACCCCCTCACGAAAGAAGAAAGCCGTAGTGTTTACAACTGTGACGACATGCACTTATCAGGATCAACTAAACACCGGACTGTCAAAAGTATGCAAAATATTTAATTGTTTCAAAAACGTCCGAGAGTTTTACACACAGGTCTGATATTGTGGCGACATTTCCACGCCCCGAAACGTGACGTTGAACGAAACGAACAATGATTGGTTGTTTGACATGTCAGTCAAACGGCCCAATGGCCGGGCCTTGGCTAATGAAAGCTGCCATGAATTCCAGACCTTCAGCTATCAGTCTTAAGGTCCGGCTACGAGCGACTACTGCATAGCAAAGCAGCATTCTAGCAACCACCAAGAACAACCTAGCAACCACACAGCATCATTCTACATTCAACCATGCAAAAATACTATTTTTGTTATTGCCAGCAGTACAGTCCGTCCTGAGAGACCTTTGGCCCAGCATACATGATAAAACAGAAGGTTAAACAAATAATTTCCCTCAAAAACTCTAGTCAAGCCAACAACATCTGCCAAATCTGAAAGGTTTTCTGAAATGTCCTGCAGGTAACCGAGGTCAAGGGGTTGAGCTCTATTCTGGTCGGCATGGTGACATGCAGGAGTGCAGATTTTTTCACAGCACGACCGCAGATGATGGTTGTGGACATTACAGAACTGGGAACCATCAAGCTGCAGCTAGAGGTGGTTTGGAAGTAAGTGAACGTGTGGAGTTTACAAAGCTAAAAGAGCTGTCAAATACTTGAAAGTGCTTGGCAGGGCACTTTAAGACATTGTTGACTTTATTTAATGTCACTGAAACCAAACTTAACTTTTACACAAATCTTGTACACTCCTGTAAAAAACTTATGTTTTTTTTTTTTTTTTTTTTAATAATTGATACTTTTATAAACCAAGGATGCATTATTAAAGACTTTTACATTCATACTAACTACTTCATTTTTTAATAAATGTTGTTCATTTGAACTTTCTATTCATCAAAGAATCCCGAAAAAATTTATTATGGTTTCCACAAAAATATGAAGCAGCATAATTGTGTTCAATATCATTTGTGATTCTACAAATGAGGAACATTGAACTACAGTCTGAAAGTTTTGGGTTGGTTACATTTTTCTCAAATGGTTTTGAAAGAAGTCTCTCCTGCTCACTAAGGCTGCATTTGTTTAATCAAACATATAGTAAAATTGTGTAATATTGTGAAATATTATATGAATAGTTTTCTATGTTAATATATTTTTAAAATGTAATTTATTCCTGTGAATTTTCAGCATCCTTACTCCAATAATGTGTTAATAATAATAAAATGTTCCTTGTGCATCAAATCAGCATATTAGAATGATTTCTGAAGGATCAAGTGAAGTAAGGATGCTGAAAATTCACAGGAATAAATTACATTTTAAAAATATATTAACATAGAAAACTATTCATATAATATTTCACAATATTACACATTTTTACTGTATTTTTGATTAAACAAATGCAGCCTTAGTGAGCAGGAGAGACTTCTTTCAAAACCATTTGAGAAAAATTTAACCAACCCAAAACTTTTAGACTGTAGTTCAATGTTCCTCATTTGTAGAATCACAAATGATATTTGAGGGCTTCATAGGGAAAAAGTTTCAGCAACTAATAACTTCAGTAGGACTTCTGAAGAACTGGAATAGGGCGCAAATGTGGAATGCTTTTATGGTCCTAACATTTTTTTTTTTAGACATGACACTGATCTCATACAAAAACACATCCTCTGTAAGTGCAGCTCTGCTATTGGCTAACACACACCAGCTGACTGCAGAGAGATGGATGAATAGTTAATTTTTTTCTTCCCTTTCACACACATCGATCCAGTTACACTTCTCTTTACACAGACCAGGTGGAAAAGATTTTTCATAACCACTTTTTTACAGTGTCAGTAAATTAAACACATCTCACAGCATTGTTTAGCATCTCCACGCTCTGCTGTGACCGTGTGTGTGTGTGTGTGTGTGTGTGTTAGTTCACAACCGTCACCTCATTTCCTCTGGTTCTGCTTAGTCTCCAGCAGTGATGACAAACACACTGCCACTCCACACATCATGTGCAATAGGAACCTGAGTGAGGTTTATTCATGCCATCTCTCTCTTCTTTATTGAGTAAAACTATAAATGTGAGCAAGTATGTGTAAAATAAATACATGGTTTGAAAAAAAAAAAAAACAGAAAACCACGTGAATGCTGTTTCATGTTGACTTCAGATATTTAACAACAATCTTAAATTGTCATGCAAATGCAAATGCAATGCAGGAAAAAAAGACCAATCACAAGTTAGTTTGAATATTAGATTACAATGAAGGTTAGATTTTGCATTAAACAATTTGACAAAGTTATTGGGATTATTATTATTATTTATTAAATATTAATATATAACATAAGATAATAATTAAATAAAAACTATTTAAAAATCATTAGTTTCATATGCTCACCAAACTGCATTTATTGAAAAATAATAAAAAACAGTGAACCAGTAATTAATATAACTTCAATTTAAAATGTGTTTCCTATTTTAATATATTTTCAAATGTAATAAACTTCCTGTGATACAAAGCTGAATTTTCAGCATCATTACTCCAGTCTTTATTCAGTGTGACGTGATCTTTCAGAAATCATTCTAATATACTGATTTGCTGATCAAAAATATATATATTTTTTATTATAATCAAGGTTTAAAAAACTGTTTTTTCCCCTTTTTCCTTTCCTTTTTTCTTTTGTTTTGTTTTTGTTTTTCCTTTTGTTCCAGGATTCATTGATTAATTTATTTGAAGTAGATTTTTTTTTTTTTTTTTTGTAGCATTGTAAATGTATTTACTGTAACTTTTGATCAATTTATTGCATCCTTGCAAATTCCTTGCTGAATAAAACAAATTTCTTAAAACAACAAACATTTTTGTTTGGGATCACGAGTTTAAAAATATACCCTTATATTCTATAACTTGAGAGTCATTTTGAGCATTGGGTGGTAGTTTATTGTAATTTAAAGTATAAGTATAGGAGACTCAGGGACACTCAGAATTATGCTCCGGGTTATTTTTAAGGTTTAAGGGTGGGGTTATGTGTTGGGACTATGGTTATGTTGGGAAGTGATGTTACACCTACAATTGTGACAATATATGGGTGACTACTAGCTAGATCTGTAGTTATCTCTAAGCACAATAAATATTCCAGTTTAAATCCGAACATCATGTATATTTAATCCTTAGGCACTAGTCTTCTGCTTTATCTGTGTTTTTTCATAAAATTGTTATTTTGCACATGTAAGCAGACTGGTGTCAATTTTCCTTCACAGTTTCTTGTTCCTTCACTTTTTCTTCCTTTAGTCCATTTGATAGCTGTGAGGTGAAGCCTCTCACAGCGTCCACCAGCCGTCAGTCCATCTACAGCAGAAAGGGATCTTTATATAGCTGGACGCCTCCCAACACACCCAGTTTCACTGAGAAATACTTTCTAGTGAGTTTATAACCAACATCCACACAGAAGACTGTGACAAAAAAAACTGATTCAAGAAAATCATTCTGATGTCCTCATTATGACACACAATGTTGAAATGGTGCCTCACAAACCCAAACAAGATTTGTGCTGATGTCGGCAAGGTTTTCGAGTGTCTGGAGTCTGGTGTCATTGAGCAAAAAGAAATTAGCCACTTCACCTCATTCTTCTGTTGTTTTTCACCTGAAGAGCTTAAATGTCATTTAATGATGTCATCTGTCCTTTTATGTTGAAGTCGATGATGCGTCAGATACAGGATGCAGATGGCTCTTTATCCATTGGCTCACGTGAATCAAGGGGCGTGTCTTTACTCAGCTACCTGGCTGACTCCACCCAGGCACTCAGTCCTCCTGCCTATGAGAAGACAAGCGACCCACCAACCACACACCACCCTGTTCTAGACACTAAGTTACAGGATGACAATCTCTCAAAGACACCCACAGAAGATGTATGAAACTGATCCTACTAATATATATATATATATATATATATATATATATATATATATATATATATATATATATATATATATATTTAAAAACAAATTATATATATATATATATATATATATTTAAAAACAAATTATATATATATATATATATATATATATGCAAAAATATATAAATGGATAATAATAATACATCTATTTTTATATAAATTTATAATTAATAGCAATAACCACTTTTATAATAAAAATGAAAATAATATATATTCATTATTAATTTATTATGTATTTGTTTTGAGTGAAATGTTATTGTATTAATGTATTTTATGAAAACATTTGTAAATGCTTTTTACGCTTTTCTTTCTTTTCTTTTTTTTTTTACAATATACAGTTACAAAAAAAATCTTCAAAAATCAAATAGTTGGAATGTTTAATTCCTTTCCATTTATAACCCTAGGATGAGGAGAGTGTGGAATGGCCGTCAGAGACTGACACAGCTTCCCCCAGTCCCGCGGGCAGCAAGCGAGACTCCATATTCCTCTTCCACCGCTACAGCACGCCTGACATCCTCAAGCAAAATGGGGAGGTGACCCCCAGCACAGGAGAAGGAGACGCACAAGAGACGGCCCTGGATGAGGGCCCTGAAGAGGAGACCTCGTTCAAGCAGGGAACTGAAGACAGACTCCTGGTGAAGGACAGAAAAGTGGGCAGAGCACAGAAGAGAGCAGTGGCTAAGAGACTTAGTTCACTGCTAGAGGATCTGAGTACAGAGCTGGAGGATATGAGCAACACAGACACATTAAAGAAATTAGACCTGCAGATACACCAAATGAACCAGGTGTTGAAGGTGAGAGTCAGATTTCTTTCATTCAGTTTTGTGGGAAATTGGAACTGACCTGAAGATGTTTTCATGCGATTGCATATTTCCTGATGTTAGAAGGACCTTAACCCTTCACAGATGCCCTCGTCTCAGACACTAGCAGTAGAGGAAGAGGAAGTGCTGGGAAGTTTCGACTTCCTCTCTGCAGATTGTAATGAAGATGAAATATCAGATATGGGCAGCATCAGACTTGGGTACACTGGGTAAGCCAACAATTTTTTAGCTGGTGTGTCTGAGTCAATCACTTGAACAAATGTCAAAAAATAAAAAATCTATCTATCTATCTATCTATCTATCTATCTATCTATCTATCTATCTATCTATCTATCTATCTATCTATCTATCTATCTATCTATCTATCTATCTATCTATCTATCTATCTCTATCTATCTATCTGTATTTTTTTTCTCTTGAACTCAAAACTTATTTTCAAATGAAGTAGTGCTATAATCTCTTTAGTAGTGCTATAAACTTTTTTGGTTCTAAGGGTGGGAATGGTCCTTAAATATGCCATTCGGAAGATATTTAATTTAATTTTCTAGATTTGTTTGTTAGTTTGATTTTGTGGTGTAAACATCTTTTATGTGTTTTGGGGAGGTAAATAAGCCCATTAGTATAAAAGAAAGATTGTTGTATTTAGCTTTGATCTGATCATTTGAACTTATGAATGCAAGTGTGTACACGCAAAGTCACTCGATGTAACAAAAGGTAAGCTGTTGTGCTAATATATTACATGAAGGCTTAAAGTGCCATCTTGTGGATGAAGGGGAGGAATGCATGAAGTGTACACACATTTATTTGTCAGGTCAAGGTCAGATGCCTCTTCATATTATTATAATGTTTAGCTATCTGAGACATTCAAACAATACAAGATGTGGATATGAAATTACACAACATTTCTGGCATATAAAAATATAATTGTATAAGATGGTTAAAGTAAAAAATTCGAATAGTGATCATATTTATAGTATTCATTATTATAATAAAATAATTGAATTAAGATATATATATATATATATATATATATATAATTTTTTTTTTTTTTTCTCTCTCTCTCTCACTAGGATTGGTTCAGTCAACGAGAACAGCCTGAAAAGCATGCATCTGTTATCTCAGGATAATGCCTCAAAAGACCCGGCTGAAGGACTGGTCAGACACAGAGGAGATGGTGCAGTAAAGCCATCACTCAGCACAGGGGTCTACAGTCTGGATCAAGCTCTTGAAACCCACCTCAGTGTCTGCGCAGTGCTGCTGAGGGTGAGGAATCAGTCTAACCAAATCATCAGACTCTTATCAACATAATTGTTTCTTTGTGTCTGCATAAGTCCACATTCTGTCTTCTTCCAGGCTCTGAGATGTTCGGACTCTGATCTTGTACACAAAGACATCACGGAGGAGCTGTTGCGGCAAGTTGACATGCTGGAAAAAATCAGTGCTTTGTCACAGAAGATGATCGAGGAGATCTCAGTTACAGAGCGTAAGTACAGCGACATACCAGGCCTTGAATGAGTAAATAAACGACTGAAAAAAGTTTTTTCTCAGATATTAATAATTGAGATTTATAGATTTCCTGCAAACGCTAACTTTTGATATGACAGAGTTTATGATCAATTATAACAGATTTTCTTTCCCGTAGTGTTTAAGGGTATTGGGTAACACTAGAATATGCAGTTATGTTACTTTATACTGTCGACGATCACAGGCTCTTTCCCGTGTCAGTGTGAAGCGCTCTAGATGCATTAGTCATGTGTGTGGATGTGTGTCAGTGTTGGCCAGAGCTCCTAAGGGGATTGAAGTATTTTGGAAGGAGTGCTGCGAGAGTGACTTGTCTTTCTGCTGCTCAACGGATGGGTTTCTCAGGACACTGCGCAAACATTACATCCACAAAGTCAAAGCCAAACAGCCAGGCCAGGCTGATGAAGGTCAGCCGCTCTGTTCTGTTCCAATGCATCCTAAGAACTGAATCCACAAACTGATGAAATAATGCATCCGAGGCAGAATGGAATACAATAAAATAAAGGAATACATTTTAGAAGATATTTTATTATTATATATTTTTCTTCTTTGATGATTTCATTCACAAACTATTTAAATATTAATGAATTAATTTCTGCAGGACCTTTCTGTTTTATTCTGTTCTGTTCTACTCGTTGCTCAGAATTTATTTCCCTTGTATTCTATTCTATTCCATTCTATTTATCCAACAACAATACAGTCCATCCATTTGTAAATAAATATCTAATAATATCTTATTATGTATAGGATAGTGGTATATACTTTTATATTATAATTCACTGTAAGATGATTATTAATAGTAGCAGTAGCAGCGCATTTTTCTGAAGGATATTTCTATTATAGGCATTTCTGCTAAGAATTGGTGTCTCTTTAAAAATACTACTTAATTGGCTTTAAAATAATTGAACTATCTTTGTGTAATATAATATATGTTTATTATATTTGTCCTTTAGAAGTCAATGTTTGATTTTCAAACAACTAAAATACATTAGTTTGTAAATAAATCTCTAATAATATTTAATATATCAAATTTATAAAATAATGGAATTAAATGTTATATTTTACTATATGATTTATATTAATACTATTATGATTATACTGTATTTTTTACGGAAATATTTCTATTCTATGCATTGATTATTTAGAGTTATTTTCCCTTTGAAATAGTCTAGTAAGCTTTCCATGAAAAAGAAAGATCTATTCTATTCTTCAAAAAGCCTAAATTTGTAAAGAAATATTGCATATTTTTGCTGTCTAAAATAGTGTATGTATTTTATTCTTATTCTTCCTTCAGAATTTAATGAATAAACTAAAACCCAATAAAGTGCAAGAAATAAATCTCTTCTGTTCAGTGTTGCTTCAGAAATGTCAAGACTATATTCAGACTTTAAAAAATAATTGTTCTGTTGTTTGTAAAATAAAACAAATATATCTTGTGTTATGTGTTCTGTTGTTTTTCTTTTAGAAAGTAATTCTCGCACAACTGAAATAATTTACTAACTTGCAAAAGAAATAAAGGTTTGTGTTCTCTTTCTGATTCCTGATGGAGTCTTCTTTTGTCTGCAGTATTCAGTCAGTTGCTGCATCAGGTGCAGTGCAGCTGTATGATGGCGTCTGTGACTCCGTGCACCACAGACCGAGTGACTGTGTTTCAGCTCTTAGTCTACCTCAACAGATGGAGTATCTCTGACTTTGGGGAGCACATCTCTCTCCTCTCTAAAGAAGGTAACAGCTTCACAGTCTTCACAGACACAGCTCATTTTAGGATGCAATCGTCAGAGAAACTAGTCTGACATTGAGTAAATAGAGATGCTTTTGTCTTTATCGGTTCACTGTGAGTTTACTGCTTTCATCATCAGTCAATCACCCTCCCAATAGATCTCATTAAGAGACTTCCCTCTGTGTTTCTCCCTCGGATCGGTTTGCTGCAGTGTATCTGATAGCCAGTCTGGAGAGTCCCAAGAGGAGGCGAGCTCTGAAAAAGCTGAAAGGCAAGCGCATCTCTGAGCTGCAGCCGACGGGACGCACCCTCCAGCTCCTGGCCAAGCTACAGACAGACGCCAATCACAAGGTGGCTTCAGCGGCCACGTCCTGCCTCAGCAGGGCCTCGCGGTCCAAATCCTTCAGGGCAAAGGTAAAAAAGTTTTTATAAGGCCTAAGTTGCTATAAAAAAAACATCAAATGCTTCTCATACCAAACAATTAAAGGGAAAGTCCAACCATAATTCAGTCATTATTTAAAGGAATAGTTCACCCAAAAATAAAGATTTCCTGAAAATGTACTCACCCTCAGGCCATCCAAGATGTAGATGAGTTTGATTCTTCATCAGAACAGATTTGGAGGAATGTAGCATTGCATCACTTGCTCACCAGTGGATGCTCTGCAGTGAATGGGTGCCGTCAGAATGAGAGTCCAAACAGCTGATAAAAACATCACAATAATCCACAAGTAATCCACATCACTCCAGTCCATCAATTAATGCTGTGTGAAGCCAAAAGCTGCATGTTTGTAAGAAACGTATTAAACTATTGCTTCTGACAAAAATATCAGTCCATAACCTATAATAATGCTTAATCAAGTGAAAAAGTACATCTCCTGTTGTTCTCTCACATCAAAATCCACCAAAATATTTGGAGTATTTTTTTTTTATGTGTTAATGATAGATTTGTTCCTCGTGAACAGTCTTTCATTTAACAAAAGCATGGTTCGGTGTGGATTACCTGGATTATTGTGATGTTTTTATCCGCTCTTTGGACTCTCATTCCGACGGCACCCATTCACTGCAGAGGATCCACTGGTGAATATTTTGGTTGACCTGATGGTGAGTAAATTTTCTGCCCTTTTTTCAAATCAAATCAAAGGAAAATATTTTGTAGAATGTTGCTAACCAAGATTCCCATTTAAACCCCAGCCAGCTTCATTTTGTTTTCTAACATAATCAGATTCAAGCGTTTTAAGTGTGGCTTTAGTGAGCTGCGCTTTCTGTGTGTGATGTAGCTGTGTGGGTGTTTTACAGGCAGTGGTTCACTATACAGATCTGCTGAGAAACAGCAACACCCATGTTAAACATGAGGCCTGTCTGGCTCTGAAATGTCTGAAGGTAAGTTCTGTCATCAAACAACACATTGTTCAGTCAGAATGGGTTTATATGGACCTTTTACTGCTGTTGATGTTTATAGTGCAATCAAAAGTGACAGTAAAGACATAATCTTGCAAAGTTTTCCATTTTAAATAAATGCTGTTCCTTTCTATTCATCAATGAATTCAATGCTCAGTTTCCATAAAAATATGAAGCAGCACAACTGTTTTCAACATTAATAATAATCAGAAATGTGTCTTGAGCAGCAGATCAGTATTAGAATGATTTCTGAAGGATCATGTGACACTGAAGACTGAAGTAATGATGAAGCATGCAGAAATGAATTGAATTTAAAAAAAAAATATTCAGAAAGAAGTTATTTTAAATTGATAATATTTCAAAATATTGAGTGGTTTTGTGGTTTCTTAGGCCTCAGAGAGCTCAGAGCAGGTGGCTGAACTGTGGCGCTCCACAGATGAAGACCTGAGGAACGCTGCACGGGAGACTGTACTGTCCTTCGGTACGTGACCCTTAACCTCTGACTACTGCATCGGTGTCATGTGCTGTTTTGTCCCTATATGGGCTGCGTCTGTGTACAGTTCTTCTTGTAAAGTACAGAGGTGCCGGTCACAGCTGATTTAAATGAATTACTTTCTTAGGTAAGAGAGGTCACATGGCATTCCAGCGTATGGACCAGATCTATGAGCTCCAGGACGAGGTTTACAAGAACCTGGAAACAGAAATCACAATCTTATAGGAAGACCACAGACCCAATCTGCTACCTGATTGGATGATGCTGAGACTGGAAGTTTTTTGTTAAAAAATGTCATCTGTGTGTGTACACATATTAAAGTATTTAATATGCAGTTGTATTATTTTCTATTCTCTTTTATATAATTTTAAGTGACATATTTATGAATAAACTGTCTTCTATATTTCTTATGTATCAAAATGATTAAACGTGAAATATATTGACAATAAATTTAAATAAGAGAACTTTGACTTGTTCATCAAAATGATTAAAGCAACCCAAAATCAAATGATTCATTCACTCACAGCTCTAAATATTCACATCCTAAAATTTGGATTAGTTTATTAAAAAAAAAAACTTCTAAAGCATAAATCTTAATGGTCATTTCAACATTTAATAATACATTATTAAAATCAAAAGTTGTATGTGTTCACATTGAACGGACCTGAAATAACACGAACTAACAATTGAATTATGTATTTATGTTAAAACTAACAAAGATTAGTGTTGCAAAAAGGTGGAACATTTCCAGTAAATTTTGGAAACATTTTTTAACTGTGAATTAAATTTCCATCTATACTGTACATCTATAAAATGTAAAATAGTTACCCTATTTTATTATAAACTATATATTTCAATTTGATATTTGTCAGAACTTGATAAACCTGGTGAGACAACTTTAAAAACAACTGTTAATTATGAATAAAATGTTTGCCTAGTGAGCCGGTCTGTCTAGTGAAACCGCTTTCATGAGACTCACCCTGTTAATGAAAAGCACTACGGGTTGTTGTATTTGGTTAACCACCAATTCCCCCCAAAAAACTGCACGTTTATCTGGCACAGAATGGACCTGCAAGGAAAAAACGGTGTGTAAAATCATGTTTGATCCACACAGCTGTTCTGAAGTTGTTTATAGCATCACACTGTCAAACAGCAGATGATATTTCACATGTACAAACACAAAGCTGCTCGATTTTGATCATTAGAAACTTTATTGAATTAAAAGTGGAGACAGCATTTGAGCTAACTCAGCAATGCAGAAGCATGTCTTCAGCTCAATTTGCATGACAATTCATCTGCCGTCTATCCGCTTAACACTTGTACTCATACTGATTATTGACACATGAACAAAAACCCAAAATGGCAATATACACAAACGCACACATTATCATCTACCCCTTTGGAAAAATTCAGCATCCAGAAATGAAAGAATGTGCACCGAATACAACGAGAATGGATCCCATGCAAGCTTCAGACGCCCCTGCGAGAAGATTCAAATCGTGATTTGTTACGGGTTACAGAGGAGAGCGGGTGTAAACATGGGTTTAAAGAACCGAAACTTCCCAGTGGCTCTTGTATTCGCAGTCCGGGGTTGTCCATGTTAAAAACCGAGCCTAGGTGCCCACAATGTTGGGGTCGTGTGCTGAGTCCGGCAGTGGAGAATCATGGCAGTGGTACAGAAAGCAGTTTCCCCAGCAGCTGTAGCAGATGAGAAACAATGCCGCCAGGAAGACTAAGGCACAAATGGTACACGGTTTCCTCTCCAACAGGAAGCTGAGCAGGTAGAAGCCCATGAACATGGAGTGGTTGAACCACAGGGCTGGATTTAAGGGTTTGGGGATCAGGAGCACCGGGAGTAACCACTGGAGGCAGTACATGGTCTCTGTGTGCCGTGCCGCCTAGTATGAGCTCAGATATCTGACGTGACACTACACAATCACAGATCCCTTGTGTATCTGTGAGGGATTAGACGTGGCGTCCAAATACCAGACGAGGCCTTTGGAAAAGGAGAGAGAAAAATAAAACTATTTAATACGCACAGCTTACAATAGTTTTACTTACACCTCCTTATAAGGCACCAAAGTCAAAGCATGCCTGTATTTTAAGAAATTGTGCTATTTATAGTTGCTGGCCTTGAATTCTACATGACAACAAGCTCAATTCTAGCTACAAAACAAGACCGCACCATTTCCATTTCGAAATCATATTTGACTAGTTAAACAATAAATGTTCCACAAAAGGAAGATTTAATAGACATTAATATGATACTAAAACTTTTAGCTTATTTTAATAACTGCATACATTTTGTTTAGTGGTTTTAAAGTATAAACAAATAGCAAAACATACAGATATATAATATCAAAATACATTTTTTTTCATATATAAAATAAAGATTTCCCTTTTTTGACTGGCATTTCCTACACTGTTTACATCATTAATTGTCAACAAAGGTAAAAATGCGGTAACTAGTTTGACAATTACGGACATGGCCAATATTTCAGTTTGTGTTTTGATTGTTTTTACACTTTGCATACCTCTAAACATGTTAAATGTAGACAAAATAGTGCAAATTTAGCCTAAATATTCCTGGCTTATTAATTGGATGCTTCAATATTAAAAAGTTATGTCTTTTAATAACTTTAATAAGTTTATGGGTGTGTATACTACAAAATAAATAAATAAATAAAATAGTGAAACATTTAGATATCTAATAAAAGCAGTCGTTTTAAGGAAAACAATTAAGTTTCTCCATTTAGTCTGACACTGCATACACGGTTTGTTTACATAAATTACTGAGAATCAACTACAAAAGAGAAATAATTTCAGTAATTAAGAACATTTTCAATATTTCATTTTTTTTAGTACTTTGCACACCCCTAAACATTTTAACTGTACACTGAATTTCTCTATTTAGATAGACATTCCTTACATTGTTTACAGGAATGTGTTAAAGAGATATAAATCTAGCAATTAATTTAAAATTATAAATAATTATGTACATTCTACTTTTCAGATTGTGTTTTTTTAAATGATGACTTCAAAACAAAAAAGATATGAACAATAAAACATTGTGATGCTAGCGTGTTGGCTAACCGGACTTCTAGTACGAGTAGCATGTTGGCTATGTGTTAGCACGAAAATAAACCGTCCGATCACATGTATAACATATGATATATGATCGTAGCAGTCTCAAATAAGCTATCTATAAAGTTTAAAAAGACAGAAATAAACACGTTCAGACCTGCCATTCTTTAAAGTCAATCCTGATCTCGCATATACGCCGTCGCCATTGAGTTCTTCAGGTGAATGCGTAGATTTGTGGAACTCTAAGGAAAGGACCCAATCGACGGCCGGTGTCCCGCAGATGCCTGATTAAAATTGAGGTACTGTTAATTTGAGAAAGATGCAAATAATCAAAGATGAATGTTTAGTCATACATTTATTTATCAAATTCTCAGTTTACTTATTGCATACATGCATTGCCTTTCATCAAAGTATTGCATGATACTGGGATCGGATATACAAGGATTGTAAGTAGTCTTATTTACACGTTTCATTTCCATTTATGTGTAAAATGTTACTTCTGTTTAACCGTGGCTCCAAGACCAAAAATGTCGATGTTAAATTTTATATCAACCTGCCAACCACATCCATTTAGCTTACTAAACTGAAACAGTGTTTGTCATTAATGTAGTTGTACTTAATGTAATTACAAGGTCGAAAGAAAAAAAAGTATATATTTGGTAATAATGCATAGTATTGTCTAATTGTGTTTTGCTGACATATGCACCCATATATACTGACATGTATGCCCTTGGCCCACCACCTGGCTTTTTTGTGCTTATAACATCTGTTTGTGTTTCCAACATTGAAACTGATGGACACTAATTAGAAAAACCTTAAGAAATATATATGCTACTTGTATTTATACAACTTAAATATTATTATTGATATACCTGGATGGCAGATGAAGGATATTATCTGATCTCCCTTTGGCACACTCTTAGTAACATCAATGTCAAGGTAGGTACAAGGTGGAAAAGCAGTGCAAATATTATTATTTTTTGAAAGATGGATGAACAAACAGCAGTCTTTTAGTATGAACCAATTCATAAATAATACACAGTTCATGATTAAACTCCAACACTAGATTTAAGTAGATTCTAATAATTCACCTGATTATATAATTTAATTAATAAACATATACTTTTTATATTTAATTAAATATAACGCATACCACCATAGAAACACCAATTAAGCTGATCTAGTGCATACTAAATTAGCACTTCCTTAACGTTAACCCATAAAACGCAATGTGTGCCTCGACAGCAGTGGGCTGCGGTATTGATGATGAATAATCTGACGTGTTGTTGCATTCGCGTTTAATTCTTTAAAATGACAGTGTATCTATCGCGCATGGCTAAATCTCTCCTCGAGATCTCCTTGATAAAGGTTTTCCTGTCAGGAGCATCCCACCGTTACTATGCTATCTGTGGAGCGATCGCCTGAAGGTAAGCTCGCTTTCTCTCACAGATAACATTAACCAAGCGAAGAGCGTACTAGCAGGTGCTTAATGGCGCGCGCTACATTTGTATTTCAATTAAGCTGTTTTTTAAATATTCAAAGGAAAACATAAAACGCTTGTGGTGTTACAAGGTCATATCTGAAACTATAAACGCACATAACGCGCATATGTGAGCTGGCACGGATAAATACTGTAGCCTAGTTATTTTCGCTCTTATGAAATGCGATTTTTACGCGCTTAGAGAAGCCAGGTAATACGGGCCACTCTCTGGTAAATCATATCGGAGGGGCTTAAAGATGTCTCTGCAGATAATCCAGATGGTTGTTTGTGTGTTGTGGGCTCTTTCATCAGTATTCGTTTCAAATAAGGCACGAAAACAAGCCCGAAAACTATTGAAATGTCAGATGTCCTCATCTGTCAACACCGCAGATGCACGTGCTCGGGTCAAACGGGCAATCTGTACAATCATGATTTTGAACAAAGAAACAAATGCTATTGTAACTTATAGGAATTTATCATTCCATTTATGTCATGGCATTGCAAGAAATTTTTAAATTTGCGTGGCTTGAGAGAGGTTACATCGAATTTGGATGCTTTAAATTGTAATTTTGAATGTATAAAAGTTGAAATTGACGTGTAAGAAAAGAAAATAATAAATTCATTCACCTGATATTTGGAGGAGGGTTGGGGAGGCCTGTGTGGAAACCATTTAAATTTCAATTAAAGGAAATTTCATTATATATATATATATATATATATATATATATATATATATATATATATATATATATATATATATATATATATATATATAATATTGTTGATTAAACATTACTTTTGGATCTCCAGTAGTTGTAGTAGCAGTTGGGAAAGAAACTTTAACATGTTCCCAAAGAGAAAAAAAGGCTCCAAATTGAATGTCAAACCATAAGCAATGTGAATGCCTACTTCCATTGTCACTACACAAGCTTTTGGTTTGGATGTAAAAATACCAATTTGATAACTTCTGTCTTGGTCTGAAGATAACCTGTTTGAGTTTTGGACACAGTTTGTAAGGTGATTAGTACTAAAACCACATTTAGCAGTTTTACAGTTTACAGTTTTTTGTTTACAGGCTGTCATGTTTTATAAAATAAAATAAATTATATATATATATATATATATATATATATATATATATATATATATATATATATATATATATATATATATATATATATATATGTATAAAATATTCAAGCACACCCTAGAAAACCAAAGTGATGTTCATTGGAATGGACTGGATATGAACTGATCTGAGTTAATTGCTGTTATAAATATTTCAAAGACATCTACTGTACTGTATGCTTTCATGGTGTAAAACATAATATACTGTATGCTATTCTTTTTTTGCAAGGTGAAATAAGAGGCTTTTGATTCACCATGAGAGAAAGTGGTCAGTGTCGATGGAGTCTCTGAATGCTGTGGAGCTCCGTGAACTGGGGGATAGGAGTAGACGAGAACCTCCTCAGGCTTCAGGACTTAGGCCTGCGGCTGGATTCGAGAACGCATCGTTTGAGGATGAGGATTCGGGAACGAGGATCCGTGTTACCTCCAGAACATCTGGTCCTGGGTTCACGTCCATCGACTCTCAGTCGAATCCGCTGCCTATTCGGAGAGAAGTGCTGTCACCGCTCACCGAAGACGAACCTGAGCTTGAGTATAGCAGCCACCCGGTGGACTACGGCTTCATTTTCGCACTAATTTTCCTCGTAAGTGGAATCATATTAGTGGTAATTGCATACACAATCCCAAGAGAGGCTAAAGTCAACCCGGACAAAGTGACAGCACGCCAGATGGAGAAACTAGAGATGTACTACGCACAACTCGGTTCTCACCTCGACAAGTGTATTATCGCTGGACTTGGCTTGCTCACTCTTGGGGGAATGCTCTTATCGGTTTTATTAATGGTGTCTATATGCAAAGGGGAACTGTATCGCCGCAGGACTTTCGCTAGAAGACCCATGAAATCCTACGGATCCATTAATATGAGGATGAGACAGTTAGCTGAGGGAGATGGGAGGGAGACGCTTGTGGAATGTGAACCGAACACCACTGCAGACGCTGTGAACGGTAATCCGGTTCCTTCTGGAATGCTAAACACGTAGGACAGCTGAATCACAAAAACTTGAACCTTGATGGAAATAGTGCTCGCAAGGCAGCTTAAATAAAGGTTTTAGGTCAATTAACTTTTTTTGCTTTGATAATCTGTAAATTAAACACCTCATCAGAGCAGTACATTGCCATACATTTAATTTTTTATTAATTTTAATTTAACTGGCTGTGTTGCCAGTTCTCAAAAAGCAAATTGGTCTGAAAAAAAAAAGCTGCAGATAAGCAACTTGCTTAATTATTTTGAATATATAATAAAATAATTGAATTATTAATTAATTGATCAAAAGAGAAAACAAAAAGTAGATTACATAAAGACTAGATTAATCACTTCAATTGTAATTACACTGAGAAACTTATTTTAATTGAATCTTTTTGTATTTTCACGTATACCTGGGAAAGGATGAAAAAAAACCTAATTGCTAATATTGCAATAGCGCCCTCTGTCGGTTAGATTTTCAATGGCAGATTCTTTCACTTCCATCTTAAATTTCTTAAGTATGTTTATATATATATATATATATATATATATATATATATATAAACAGACAGTTAATGCTGAAATCATGAAAACAAACTTTGAACTCACAGAAGGCAACCTGTCTCATTTTACATTCTCATTTTACAACAAAAAAATGAGTCCTGCAATAATGTGAAAAATTATGATATATACCGTACATTTATTCATCATAGTAGCAGTGGTTGTACTGTCTTTGGTTTTAAAATTGAAGCCAGCATTAAACAATTTTATGTCACAATGCAAAATATTGTTAATCCTATAAAACAGGTTTCATTTTCTTTTGTGCCAAAATATACATTCTTATTTTCTCCTTTCAATTCTGGGGTCAAATGTGACATGTTTTCACATACAGTAACCTAGTCATGCTGACTTGCGAGCACTGTCATATTAACAAAGAAAACACGGTTGCACTTTATTTTACAGTACGTGTACTTACATGTACTTATAGTGTACTTACAGTGTATTTATCTAAGAAAGTTCTGGTAATACAAGGTAACTACATGGGTTAGGGTTAGGTTTAGGGGTAGGTTCAGGGTTAGTACCTAGTTATTACATAGTTATTGTAATTACTATAGTAAGTACATAGTATGTACATGAGGAACAGGACTGTAAAATAAAGTGCTACTGAAAACACGCAAAAACACAGAATGTGACGATGCAAAAAGAAAAGTTAAAAACTCAAAAGACTGTTGAATGAAAGCACAATGGTGAAGTATCATAATAACTCAACATGCTGCAGAACAAACAGCCATCAGCTACTTTACAAAACTTGAAATAAATGTCTGTATAATCTATAACACCACTAAAGTCACTATGAGTGGAATAACCCATATACAAGCTTTGATTATCCAAGGATGCAATATGCCTTAAGACGTTACAAATGTTCACCGTGAACACATTTAAGCTTGTTTCTATTTGTATACTGTTGGTGTTTTGTATATGTGTCACACACTTACTCGTTGTCATCAACCCACATTCTTGGAGTAAAGGCAATGTACCGCAACCAAGGGAATAGACATGTGAATGCTTAACGTTTTAAATTTAACAATATTTATCAGTATGGTAAATTAGTAGATTTCTTTTAACAATAAAAAAAAAAAAATTAAGATTTACTGTAATGGTGCAATATGCATTAGATACCAGTAGAGAAATATTATATATGTTTCCATATCAGTGTTCAGGTTACAAGGTTGTTGTCTTCATAATGACACAACAGATACATGCTACTGTATGCTTTAAGAATATGCTCATCACCAACCCTTTCAAAACAAAGCTGATGTTATATCACATAAGCAGAGGTTCATGTACGTGATCCCAGATGAAGCTGTCCTCACTTTACTCTGGTTTTCCTACTGAGGTAGTAGCTGACTTTTCTAGAAGTACACTTTTCAAAATCAAGATTGTAATCAAAACTAAGCAGATGTATTACACACCATAGATGTAGTAAAGATTACCCTGCAAAGTTATGTTTCCAGGTGCGGGGTATCCAAAATACACTGATCTGTGTGGAACAGCTTTATCATGGGCACTGAAGAATCGGTTTACCCCAAAATTAACATGAACTCACTCTCTGGCCGTCCAAGAAGATGTAGATCATCAGAACAGATTTGGAGAATTGTTTGAATTGTGTGAACTACTCTATACTGTCCTTTGAATATTTGGTGGTGTAAAAAGTGTGATGCGTTCACATGCTGCTTGATGCATCACTAACTAAGTGCTGTTTAAAGTGAAATGGACTAGTTGGAAATGTTTCATTGATACATCATTAAATCATAGTATTAACTGTAAGATGTTGGTTATGGTGTGATGTAAATGTATAAGTAAAAGGGAACGTGGTAAATTGCTTTCACATCTTCAGTTGTGTAAAATATAGTCTTGTATGCACAGAGGAACTAGTATTGAGCACACTAAGCATTTATCTTCCATCAAATCTGTGCTGTTGGTCACATTGCTGCACAAGCCCCTAAATGAATGTCAGTGTCATTTAAAGACATTAGGAAATGTTGTAATGCTTTTACAAAAGGACAGCCTGAACTGAGCAAGTCACTGTATCGAGAAAGTGTTTTTTTTTTTTTTTTTTTTTTTTAAATTTATACTTTTTTTCAGCAAGGATGAATTAAATTGATCGAAAGTTACAGTTAAGTCATTTATAACGTAACAAAATATTTCCATAGAAATATGAAGCAGCACAACTGTTTTAACACCTTTAATAATAGGAAATGTCTCTTGAGCAGCAAATCAGAATAATAGAATTATTTCTGAAGGATCATGTGACACTGAAGACTGGAAATTCAGCTTTGTAACACAGAAATTAATTACAGTTTAAAATATGGTCAAATAGAAAAGAGTTATTTTAAATTAGAATATTTCACAATATTACTGCTTTTACAGCAGTTTTAATAAAAAAAAATGCAACCACAAATAATTTCCTGAATAAATATGGTTATTTCAATAATATTGTGTACTGCAACATGCATACTGAAAATGTGCAGGTATTGCAGAAATATTAAATGTAGTAGGGCAGTATGCTATACAAATGAGCACAATGATGGGGCTTGTAATCGTTAGAAGCAGCTGCTCATCTTTGTTAATAAATTATCATCAGTGTACAATCTGTGAAGGTTAATCATGAAGTCAGGCTATAAAGAGCTCCTAGAAAACACACACACACACACACACACACAACACTGCAGAGGCTTAATGATGTGCATAATGCTTGTGTGGGCCAAACAGACTGTTATGTATTCAAATGAAATCCAGTACCACAGTACTTTTGGGTCAATCAGTTTTTTTAATGTAGAGAGCGGGGGTGTTTGAATTGCATGTGTACAATGTGAGCTGTGCATTTCAAGTCTGTAACCACTTCATGTGTATTCAAGGCAAATGTGTCACCTTTTATACAGTTTTCAAACTGCGTGAAATAAATGGTTTTGTTGCTATACCCATTTGAGTCATTCATATACATGGAACGGCGAAGAACCTAAAAATAACATGGTATAGTATCCCATTAAATGTGAAGCACAAATGTGTTTTTTCTGTATCATGACTCTATATCTAGTTCTATATCTTCTAAAACCCCTAAACAAATTGTCACATAATTCTGACAGTATAATTAGTGCAGTCATGCTTAGAGGACACTCAAGAGTGTCTTTATCTCTGGCAGTAGAGGACAGTCGGTCACACTGACAGTTTGGTCATCATGACTCACTGTGTCCATTACAGGCATTGATTTCCACTACATCTGCTGCTGCTGTCCCTCTCACTGAAGCCACCATCTCCAGAAGCTTTGCTTTTATCTACTGATTCTTTAAAGAGACCGGAGAGCAAGTTCAGTGCAATTACTCGTAGATGAAAAGCCCTTACACAGATATAAGCACATGTAACATTTCAGATGACACGTTTAAACTATATTTTTACTCTTAATGAAAAAAAAAATGTGATGGGTGTTTACCATGCAATAGTGCACTAAAGTGTGTTACTGGGGTGGTCAAGCAGTTATTATTGTTAACTAAAACCATTAAAAAAATACTTTTGGTACTTTAAAATAAATAGGTTACATTACATTTAGCAGACGCTTTTATCCCAAGCAACTTACAGTGCATTCAGGCTAACATTTTTTAAATTAAAATTAAATTAAATTTATGCATTTAGCAGACGCTTTTATCCAAAGTGACTTACAGTGCATTCAGACTAATATTTTTTACCTAACATGTGTTCCCTGGGAATCAAACCCACAAACTTGTGCTGCTAACAATGCTCTACCCCTTGAACCACAGGAACAGAAATGTTAACAGAAAAAAATAATATATATATATAATTTATTTATTTTCGGTAGTTTATCATTGTAGTTTAGTTTAACTTGAAGTACTGAAATAAACTAAAGGTAATAAATAAGAATGTATAATAAAAAGTATTCATTTATTTAAAAACTAATAATAAAAAATATCTAATAAAAATGATTAAAACTCAACAGAATTACTAAAACAATGACTTAAAGTGAAAACTACAAAATAATTCACATTACATACAATATAAAGAACAAACAACAATAGTATATGACTGGTGCATCAGTCAATGAAATTGGTTGTTTTCAAATGTTTTATTATCTAGAAAATTAATAGCAAACCAGTATGACTCAAATCTTGACAGTTTTAGAAGGTATAAGCTATTTTAACAGTATCTTTAATATCACAAAAATATTAATCACATTGGAGAAATATGACAGAATAAAAGCAGTTTAACTGACCAGTGCAGGAGTCAAAAAAGGGCAAACAAAGAAAATCTGAAAATCTTGAATTATCAGTGATTATTATTATAATTTTTTGTGGCAATTTCAAAATGAAAACCAACTGCGTTATATTTTTAATAATAATTATTTAACAGAATTATTAAGAGTAATTCTGTTTGACCACAACATAGTTTATTCAAACACAAGGTGCATATCACTGCAGAACAGCGAGAACTATGGGATGTTAGTGCGTCTACATGAACATGTCATCATATCCTGGTGGAGGCATGTGATCAGGGTCTGGCCTGAAAGGTAGAGCAAAACAAATTTATCAGAGGTGATGATATGATGTCAAATGAGGTAGTGGCAGTTTTACAACAGAAACTCAAACTGTAAATATACCATTAAAGCTCTTACCCAGGTCTGTGTCGCCCAACCGGCCCGAAGGGGTCAAAGCGTGCACCAGGGGGCACAGCGCCGGGAGGAAGGACTCCAGGAATACCAGAGGAGGGGTCAAACCCTGAGCGTGGAAACCCGGCACGTAATGGATCCACAATCATCCCTCCTGCTCCTCTTCCCCTAGAGAAAGAACCAAGAACAAGAACAATTAATAATTCAGTGAGCATGGTCGTTCCTTGAAGGTGCAAATATTCTTAAATATTCTTTGATATCTGTTATTCTAAGAGGATAAACCAAGCATTTTTCCCCCAGCTGTTTTATTCTACATAAGGGTGGTCCAAAGATACTTCTGTATCTACAGGTCAACACGCATGATGCATTTAAAGTTGACTGTTTCGACAAATAATTGATGAGATTTCTCACCCGAAAGGGTCCAGATCGGCACCGCCTGCGGCAAATGGAGCCATCGGATCAGGCCTAAAAAAAACAACACACAAAGAAAGACATTTCAGAAACGTTCTGAAATGTTCTCATTTTTTTATTTCTGCATTTAACATTTTAAAGATTTAATTTGTAATTTTTCTTGAAATTAGTTTTAGCAGTCCTGTATTTATACTTTAAGTATTTTCTAGTTAATTATTCTGTTGGCTGGTGAGATGATAGACCTACAGACCATGAAAGTATAAAAACAGGGGACTGACTATCCTATTTCATATTTAAGCTGTTTTTAAACAGCACTGACCATAAAAGTGAAATCACAAATGATTCATTGTGCATATTTTCACCTGCCATCAAACAGATGTTTGTGAACCGCTGACTGCTTGAATGCTGTTAGGGCAACTGTGCTAGACAAATCTCCACTGACTGGATCTCAAAATGACCCAGAAATTCCCTTAAAAAGTTGACACCCCTAAAATCGATCTATAATTTGCATGAGATAAAGGAATGAGTTGATGAAAGTTCACCAGTTGTGTGGGTGTCTGCTTGGAGGGCCTCTGGTTGGGATCAGGAGAGGATCACTGTGAGGGTCCCTTAAGTTTGAGACTCTTTCGCTTTTTGTCTTCTTCTCTGTTTTTCCTTGACCCTCTTCTTTTTTAGGGGGCAGCAGTGAGGACTTTAGCTTCGTGATCAGCTCGTCTGTGTTCTTAAACACGCTGAAAGAGCAGAATGGATATGTTAAAGCAGGTATACATTTATTTTTGATTCATCTATACATGTTTTTGAAGATTGTATTGTTGTGTCTTATGATTTATGATGGCTAGAGAACACGTTTGATATTAAAACCATCCCAAATACGTAAGCATTGAACATTTTTTTGAAAGAAAGAAAGCCTGAATATGTCCAGAAGTAATTATTTAAAAAAATTAAAAGAAATTCGAACACAGAAGATTCTCAGATGAACAAAGTTTTTAAAATATTTAAGCATTTATATGAAACAGAAATTTGCAATGTTGTTTTTTGATCAATTTAAGCCATGCTTGGCAAATTAAAACTATCACCATCTTTAAAAAATATAA